>NC_089530.1:237500-580000 GCF_963924715.1 Thunnus thynnus
TAACATCTATCTCAGGTGCTACAAATCACAATTACTTCTTTAAATACTTCAGACTTCAACTGCTGCAGTTACTGCTAAAGCTATTAACTCAGTCCCTTCAACTACCTTAACTGCTGTTTACTATCTACTGCTATTTTAAAGGCTTTGGGTACTTCTTTCATACTGCTTTTATTATAAGAGATCCTATTTCTACTTTTATTTTTACTACAACTATGAACCACAGGAAAGACCGATGTTTGTATTTGCTCCATAACCGCTGCAACTTGTGTGTGTGTGTGTCTGTGTGTCTGTGTACTGTTACAGGGAAGGTTTTCGGTTCTCGTCCCAGGAGGCAGCCTCCAGCTTTGGAGATGACAGGCTGCTCATTGAGAAGTTCATAGACAACCCTAGACACATAGAGATTCAGGTATAACACACGTGCACACACACAGGTCTGATGTTACCATCTAATAATGATAATGAGAGGGAACTCAGTGTCCCAGTTTTGGTATGCAAACTCTAACAAGTTTCTTACTCTTAAGACAGCCTTGCGATTCATTATTAATTATTTCTAAAATAAAATCCTTGTTTTTCTTCAATGAAAGCTTTTTACAATTTACCTCTGATATTTTCACAGAAAAACCTAGGCAACGTACACATATATTGAAGACCATATGTGCACATTTTTTTTAGAATATGATGAGTATTTCATTAACAAGTTGTAGCTTTTGTTTTTAATATTAGATTTCTTGTAAAAATTGGTGTAACATACAAGTTTCAGTGATCAGGTCATCAAGTTTTTAATACACTTGATTGGCATGAATGTAAATAAAAATAATGGATATGAACATTGCTTTTATTAGTTGTTTCAAAAATGGGTATTGTGACAAAAAAAAATCTTATGGCCTCCTCCTCTCCAGTGAGAACCAGAGAATAATACTGTATGCTTCTTGTAGGTGCTGGCTGATAAACATGGTAATGCTCTGTGGCTGAATGAGAGAGAGTGCTCCATCCAAAGGAGGAACCAGAAGGTAGTGGAAGAAGCTCCCAGGTTAGTGAGAAAGTCTATCTTCTCTTGGATTTTTTTTTCAATCAATAGGCAAATGCAACCAACTTTCTTTTTACACAAGAGTGTGTAGTAAAGACTGCAACTACACTAAGGTGAAAAGTTGGACTGGAGGCAAGTGTGGGTGGTAGATATGCTAGTAAAAAGCTACGACCAACAGAACTGAATAGGACACTAGACCCCATATCTGTGAAGAGGATTAGCATAACATTACAAAACATTACAACTGGAACAGCCCACTTATACTTTAAAAAATAAGGGGGATACTTTCTCAGAGCATGGGAACCTCTTATGAACCTCTGACCATCCGCCCAACCCGGTTAGATATGCTTTGATCCTATCTAGAAAAGAGATATATGTACTGTGACCATAGTTTAATTTTTTTTGTTAATGTTTTTATTTATTTCTAATCATTTTGTATTTTATTTCACTTTAGTTGCTATTACTATTATCTTATATTACCCTTATTTTCTCTGTACTCTGTCTTTTGATAAAGTTTTTTAAATGATGAAAATAAATAAAGAAATAATTGGGAAAAAATAGTCAAGACCAGCAGCACTAATGGTCTTCAGCATAATGACACCAGAGTTGCTGCTATAAATTACTGTTAAATTTCACATGGAATATTGTACTTTCCTTTTATTAGACAGCTTGCCAACATCACAGATACATAATATTATATTGTAGTGTTGAACTACAATAAGACTGCAGTAAACTATGAGAACATTTTATCGCATTCTTATATTTTCTCATCTACCCCGTTTGGTTGTTGATATGTTTTGACATATTATTTTAGAGTAAAAGTAAAGTAAAAACTTTATTTATATAGCATCTTTTTTTAACACAGGTTACAAAGTGCTTTACATTGATATTTGCACACAAAGAAAAGAGACACATTCAAGAACACATACAGACATCACTCACATACGAACACAGAAGGCATACAGTCATTACCCAGAGAACACACTTGAATTTATCGAATGTTATGGGAAAGCCATCCTAAAAAAGTAGGTTTTCAAGTGTTTTATGAAACAGTCAACAGACTCAGCTGATCTGATGGAAGTGGGGAGGTTGTTCCAAAGTCTGGGTGCCAGGGAAGCAGGTGCGAAAGCACATTCGCCTTTAGTTTTTAGTTTGGCAAGTGGTATGGCCAACAAGTTTTGATTGTAAGACCTAAGTGACTGCTCGGTAGCTGAAAAAAGCAGGATTGAACCAATTTATTGATACGGTGTTCAAATTTCAATTTAGGGTCAAATATAATGCCAAGATTCCTGATGTTAGATTTGACATAGGGGGAGGTGGGCCAATATGATGAATGATGCCTTTAGCAATATTTTCAGGGCCAAAAATGAGAAGCTCAGTTTTGTCAGAATTTAGGTGAAGAAAATTGACAGATATCCAGTCCTTTCCTGAAAAATATAGCTGAGTGTCATCTGTGTAGCAATGATAGGATGTACAACCAAAGCGACTGATTATCTGGCCCAAGGGAAGCATATACAAAGAGAAAATAGGACCAAGGATTGACCCCGGGGGCATCCCATATAGCAGTGGAGTGGATGAGGACACATAGTCACCCATGGAGACAGAAAAACCTCTATTTGACAAATATGACGCAAACCATTCTAGAGCTTTCTCTGAGATATGAACACATGTATTTAGTCGATTAATGAGGATGGAGTGATCAATGGTGTCAAAGGCAGCGCTCAAGTCGAGTAAGACCAAGATGGAGAGTTCCCCCCTATCAGCCGGCACAAGGATGTTATTCATGACTTGTAACAGAGCAGTTTCAGTACTGTGGTTTTGATGAAAACCAGATTAAATTTATCAAAGGTATTATTCCCTTCAACAACTTGAAGAGGCTGCTCAGCGACAAGTTTTTCCAGCATTTTGGAAATGAAAGGTTATTTTGAGATGGGTCTGAAATTGTTCAAAACGGCTGGATCAAGGCCGGGTTTTTTAGAAGGGGCTGGACACTGGCTGTCTTAAACTGATCAGGGACATAACCAGAGGTGTGGGACATGTCTATAATATTGAGTGGGTAAATGGGGGCAAAATGGGCCAATAAATTTGAAACACTACTAGGTGGATCAAAAGCAGTGGACAGGAGCACAATGCTGGATCTAATTCTATCTTGTTGACAAAAATGATAAATGCAATTCACAGTCTTCAGTTGAGGTGGCAAAGATAGTAGCAGGTTGTACTAGCTGATTGATTGCGCAAAACAGAGCTCGGGGATTGTGTTTATTAGCAGTAATTAAATCTGAGAAATAAGCTGTTCTTGCATCCTTGATTTTCTGATTGAGTGAAGTTAAAAGTTCTTCATGTATAGAAAGTGAACATTGAGTTTTGTCTTTTTCCATCTGCGCTCAGCCCTCCCACATTCCTGCTTACAGCTACGGATAGCAACATTTATCCATGGTGATGATTTGGTGGCTGCTACTGACCTGGTTTTAATAGGTGCGATAGCATGTAATGCAAAGGAGCACAGGCTATTGAAACTATTGACCAAATCATTAATATTAGAGGGTTGAATATGGCTATTATATAAATCAGAAAAATAGATGAGAAATTTGAAGCAGACGGGTTATAAAAAATGCGGGAACATACTGTTTGCTTCTGACTTGGAGAAGTTGCCTGGATGAAGGAGTCAAATAGAATACATTTATGATCGGAGACAAGGTCTATCAATGAGAAGGAGTTTATAGTTAGGCCAAGAGTAAAAATGAGGTCAAGGGTGTGGCCTCGGTCATGTGTTGAACCAGAAACATGCTGCACCAGATTGAATGAATCAGTAATGTTTAGGAATTCAGTGGCAAAGTGGTTGGATGGGTCATTGACATGGATATTAAAATCTCCTATAAGAATATTTTTATCATGATTTAGGACAATGGAAGATAGGAATTCAGAAAACTCTGCTAAAAACCAGAGTTTGGTTTGGGGGGACAGTAGATTAAGATACAGCAGATAGGGTTTTGACAGTTGATTTTAAACATGAGCTTCTCGAAACTCTGAAAAATATCAACAGATATATGCTTACAGTTAAAATGGTTGCTGTAGGCGACAGCAAGGCCCCCACCACAACCAGTGGACCTCGGGGAGTTAAAATATCTATATTCAGGAGGGCAGAATTCGATTAAATGGCAGCAGTCCCCAGTCTTTAGCCATGTTTCTGTCAGAATCAGAAAATCCAAATTATGGGATGTGATCAAATCATTCAGGATAAAGGTTTTGTTTGACAGAGACTTAGCATTGAATAGAACAAACTTATCTAGAGTGATGGATTGCACAGACTGTTTATGATTGTAGGTAATATGGATTAAGTCACTACCCTTAGCTGTAGTTGTGTGAGCAGGGATGCATGTCTTGGTCCTAAACTTTGTTGACGATGGGAATCAGTGAGACTGGGTTAATAGATAAGCTACTGTCAGGGGTCCGAACCACAGGCAAACATTTAACATTCCTGTTCGAAATAGCTTCAGGATTTACACACTATGTGGCATTTACAGTGACAGGAGTATTACACTGCACAGTTATTACTATAATGGAATGGACTAACCCCATGTCAGTTGCAAAAAGATTTGCATGATTTCAGCGTCAGTGCCATGCTGTTAGCTAGCACACGAGAGCCAGACCAGTTTGTGTGAAGACCATCATGCCTGAAAAGCATGGGTCTGTCCGGAAATGTAGTGAAATTGTCAATGAAAGGAATTCCCAGTGATCTGCAGTAGCCTTTTAGCCAGATGTGCAGATTGAGTATACGGCTGAACTTTACGTCTCCCCAGCAAGGAGAAGGCATAGGGCTGGAGATAACACATTGAGCCCTTGATTCCAGGAGTGTGTCGATAAGGCTCATAAAGTCCTTTTTCAGTTTGAATTTTTGTTTTTTGTTTGATCTGATAGAGATGGATTTCATGGACACTGGTGGTGGATAATTGAGTTTTCATATTAATCATAAAATTATATTTTTAAAGCAAAAAAAAGAAAACAAAAAAGGGGGTTTTTAACTTCCTACTCCTTTTCGAACATGAAATGCCTTATTTGAATTGTTAACTAGGATTTTGATATGTTTGCTGATGATTTTGTTTCTTGTTTTCTTGCTTATATATTTTATATAATCATTTATAATAATATAATAATTTATATATAATTTACAGAGCAGTCTCAATTCAGAGATGTTGGTGTGTTTCCTTACATGAACTTCCTGCTTCAGGTCCTACCACAGCATTTCTATAGGATTAAGGTCAAACTTTGACTCAGCCATTCCAAAACATTAACTTTCTTCTGCTTTGATAGCACGACTTATGTGTTTAGGGTTGTTGTCTTGCTGCATGACCCACTTTCTCTTGAATTTCAGTTCAAACACTGTGACGTTTTCCTGTAGAATTTGCTTCTACAACTCAGAATTCATAGTTCCATCAATGATTGCAAGCAGTCCTGGTCCAGAGGCAGCAAAGCAGGCCCAAACCAGGATACTGCCATTACCATGTTTCACAGAAGGGATAAGGTTCTTTTGCTGGAATGCAGTGTTTGCTCGTTGCCAAACATGACGCTTCTCATTCAAGCCAGAAAGTTTGATTTTGGTTTTATCCGTCCACAGAACATTTTTAATAGCCACGCGGTCTTTAGCAAACAATAGACGGACAGCAGTGTTCTTTTTGGAGAAAAGTGGCTTGCTCCTTGCAACTCTGCCATGCACATCATTGATGTCCAATGTTCCCCTGATGGTGGACTCATAGACATTGACTGTAGCCACTGCAAGTGAGTCTTTCAATTTCCTAGACATTACCCAGGGGTCCCTTGTGACCTCCTGGACTATTACATGCCTTGCTCTTGGTGTGATCTTTGTTGGTCGACCACTCCTGGGGAAGGTAACAATGGTGTTGGATGTCCTCCATTTGTACACGATCTGCCTGACAGTCGAGTCCAAACTCTTTAGAAATGGTTTTGTAACTCTTTCCAGCCTGTTGAGCTTCAACAGCTCTTCTTCTAAGGTCCTCAGAAATCTCCTTTGTTTGAATCATGACACATTTCCACAAACCCTGTTGTGAAGCTCAGACTTTGATAGAAAGGACCAAGATTTCTCCTCTTTAAATAAGGCAGGGCCTCACAGAGTCATGTTTGATTGTCATCCCATTGATAAAAACATCCAACTTTAATTTCCCCTTCAAATTAATTGATAATCCTAGAGGTTCACATAGTATTTTTTTCATGGACAAACCTGTCTACAATAAATTATAAGAAGATAGATCTGTGTGTGCCGGTGTTTTGTTTCTTTTATCCTTGCCACAACCGTGCACCCAATACATACCACACACAAATGTAACATTGGATCATTTTCCTCAATAAATAAATGAACAAGTGTAAGGTTTTTGTCTCATTTGTTTAATTGATGTTTCTTTATCTAGTGTTAAGAATGAATGAATGAAAATCTGATCACATTTTAGGTCATATTTATGCAGAAATAGAGCAAACTCTGTAGGGTTTCCAAAACTGTCAGACACCACTGTATATGTAACACGTGTATCTATTTTTTCACCTACTTGCTTGTACAAAATAGTCATATATTTATGTTTGCTTATATTAGTTTAGCTTTGCTGTAATTGTTGTTGCTCTATGTCTGTGTCTTCCTGAATATTGTTCTGCAAACTGTATGAAAGTATATTGAGAGCCACTAAAAACTGAGTCAAATTGCTTGTATGCATAAATATACTGCACAAAAATAAATCTGATTCTGATCATATCTGTAATGGTACGCTGATGCTTTAAAAGCGTGTTTGTTCAACCGTGTTATTTGATTTTTGGAAAGAATAACTAAATTTCAAGCAATTGAATCTGTTTTATTAGACTCCCAATTTGTGAGTCTGTTCCATTTACACCACTGAAATGAGTCTGAGTTTTTTCAGCATTGTGTACTTTCCAGTACGTTCCTGGACCCAGTGACACGGCAGGCGATGGGTGAGCAGGCAGTGCAGCTGGCCAAGGCTGTGCAGTATTCCTCTGCTGGCACTGTGGAGTTCCTGGTTGATTCTAAGAAGAACTTCTACTTCCTAGAGATGAACACACGACTACAGGTCTGCGTGAGAGTGTGTGTGTATTTGTCTGTATGTGGCTGTAGATGGTTCCAACAGTTGGGTTATAACATTCAGGATTGTGTTTTTTTTTTCAGACTGATTGCTTATTTTTAGCCTTTAATTGCACTTGAAAGCTTTATTTTCACTTGAGGAACAAGAGACTATTCTTCATGTGTGTCAAGTGTACAATGTCACAATAGAAAAAAGCCCACAAAAACTAAGTAAGTAAGAAATTATATGCAACAAACACCATAAAGAGACAAAGAATTCAGCCAAATACATAGGATGCAACACAACACAAAGACTGGGAGGAACAGTTTATATCAGGCTCATAAAGATACCAACAGTTACCAGAATATCAGTCTTAGGTATCTGTTGTAATGATTCCATGAGGCTGGAGCAACTAAAAGCAATGGTGTTGAGTTTTGAGTCAAGTGAAGTCTATTTTATTGTATAGTCAAATATGACAAATTACAAATTTGCCTTGGGGGCTTTACAATCTGTGCAGCAATACAACATCTTCTGTCCTTAGACCCTTGTTTAGTTTAATTAGTTTATTTTGTATTTACTGAATGAACCTACAGCTTAATCCAGTCTGCAGAGCAATTTTTTAAATATATTTTTGGGCATCATTTTTTGCCTTTATTCGGCAATAGAAAATATAAAGAGACAAGAAACATGGGTAGAGAGAGGGGTAATATATACAACAATTGTCATGGCCAGTGGTTATGTAGTATGTGTCTTAACATGGAGACTACTGGAAAATCCCTGCAGAGCTAATTCAATAAGCTCTAGTAAGATCTCCATGTGAAAGAAAGTGAGGTCGGATAAAGTAGATGTCTATTTAGAAGAACCTTTACAAGTAACATCCAGCCACTGTTCTCTGCTTATGTGAAAGTGTTCAATCAGCTGTTACAATTCAAAGAGCAAACAGAGAGATGGCCCAGCTGTTTGCCATGCCACATTTACACATAATTAATTTTAATTGTATTCTCTCTACAGTACTCGAGACAAATGATCTTTTTTCTATATATGTTTTGGGGATTTTGTGCAATTATTATAGACAGTAGAGAGATGGAGAATAACATACAACAAAGGTTCCCAGCTGGACTCAAACCAGAAGAACTGGAACCTTTATCCACATCTCAGTCTTTATCAGTGCATGGAGTTTGACCAAGCCATCCTTAACCATCTCCATGATAAATGAGGAAACTCAACCTGCTGATGACAACCTTAAGATGTGTCTGAAATACCTGGAAAAGGCCAACAATGGTTCCTACTAGTTTGCTAACAGAAACCTGTATCTTCTCTGTTTAACCTTTTGACCCCAGGTGGAACATCCAATCACAGAGTGTATTACTGGCCTGGACCTAGTAGAACAGATGATCCGGGTTGCCAAGGGTTACCAACTGCAGCACAAACAGGAAGATGTTCCAATAAACGGCTGGGCCTTTGAGAGCCGTGTCTATGCAGAGGTTTGTGTGTGCATGATGCTCATCATGGAATATGGTTGAATTTATTTATTTTTATGGCCTCTCAATTTGATTATATTGAAAACTGTTTTATAAACATTCAACAAAGTGTTAGTTATTACTAAGTTATTACCTTTAGAAAAGCTCGCTCTAAAGGTAAGAGTGTATCAGTCAGTGTTTTTATTCTGCGGAACTGTATGGAGTGGCATGGATTAGGTTTTCTCTCAGTATAACCAAAGTGCAAGTGAGAAGCAGAAGAAAACAGCTGCAGATGGGAATGGACACAAAGCCAAAACACAATGATCAAACCAAGTACAAGACATAAAAAACATTCTGAAAATATGTAAAAGGCTGAGCCAAGCTGCTTTCCTTATATATCCCATCCTGATAGTGACTCATGGAGCTGTATGGCTCTACTTTCCTCAACTTGTACTTACTCAGAAGTCATTTCCCCCCAGATGTTACAACATGATGCTCTAATTATTTACTGTGAATTGATCAATCATTGTCACTTACTGAGCTGAATCAGAAGGTTACTGATGAGTCTAATTATTACTATTATCAATGTACAGTACACTGAGGCACTTTATTAGGAGCACCATATTAATACTGGGTAGGGCCTCACTTTGCTCTCAAAACAGCCTCAATTCTTTATGTCATGGATTCCACAGGATGTTGGAAACATTATTTGAGATTGTAGATTTGATTTATTGATTGGGACAGTGTGCAGTTTTAAACATTAAAGATGCACTGCACCAGAGTTAGCTCGAAGCTAAGTCCCCCACAATCAAAACATACAACAGCACAACAAACAGTACAAAGCAAAAAAACACACAGAACACACCATACAAAATACAAAGCTACACACAACAGCACATCACATACACTCACAATGTCAATTAGAAATTAATAATGTAAACTTGTCAAATTAAAAGCAAGACTACCTGTGCTAATGAGAAGACCATAAATGGAGTTTAGACTCAGTGGTCACACAGCTGATTGGTCTTTAGTAGATTTTTTAATTTGGCCTCGAATGTATTGATTGAACTACAGTTCTTCATATCAGGTATCAGGTAGCGCATTCCACTGAGTTGTGGCTTTCACAGAGAAAGCTGACTGCCCAAATGCAGTGCGATGAAATGGTATGGTACAATCTTATATAGAGGATATTCTGGAGGATCTAATAGAACTTACTGAGCAAGTGTACAATTCTCTGCGTTCAAAGAGAGAGAGTCTCTAATATGTCTAAAATTTGCTAAATTGTACTTGGTTTTAACCGTTTTTTTTAAAACATGTTTCTTAAAATTCAGATTTGGATCCAGTGTCACACCAAGATATTTAAAATCAGTAACTATGTCAATTTTTTCACCTTTGATGAAAATATCAGCATTAGGAGGTTGTACCATTTTAGAATGGTTTACCATTACCATTTTAGAGAAAAACATACCTTTTGTCTTGTTTTCATTTAGACTCAGACATGATTGATCAAGCTAATGTGTGATCCTTTCCAATGCAATTGTTAGCTTAGCAGCAGCTAACTCAGCTGGTTTTGCATGTGTGTACACAACGGTGTCATCTGCATGCATTTGTAGTCATCATGACACTGTTGAGGGAGATCATTAATATATAGGCTAAATAATAAGGGAGCTAACACTGACCCTTGTGAAACACCCATTGTGCACTTCATGTTACTGGACAGTGTGTCACCAACTTTAACACATTGTATCCTATTAGATAAATATGAAGACATCCATGCCAGTGCTCTAGATGAGAAGTTAAATTGAGAGAGCTTCGATATTAAAACATCATGATTGACTGTATCGAATGCTTTATGCAGATCTAAAAATACAGCACCAACTACTCCTCCTTTGTCAAGTCTTGATTTAATTTGCTCTACTAAGTGCAAGGTAGCAGTTTCGGTGGAATGATTTGCTCTAAAGCAAAATTGCATACAATGTAGACCAAAATTGCTTGTATTAAGAAATGTTGTCAGTTGTTTAATGACAACTTTCTCAGCAACTTTTGAGAGTACTGGCAGTATACTTAATGGTCTGTAGTTTCTGGCTTCAAGGTGGTCTCCAGATTTAAAAAATAGACGTGACAATGCACATTTCCAGTCATTAGGAAAGGAGCTGTGTTATTTAAATGAGAAACAGGGGGATTTAAAATATCTTTGTGTGATTTGACAAACATGTTGTCAAATTGGAAAGCATCTCTGCTTTCGGAGCTTTTTAATGAGCTGATGATTTTGTTTACTTGTAACTCATTAGTCTCTACCAGCTCGAAAACCTGACCTGTAGCATCTATAGGAACAATATCCAGTTTCCTTTTTGTAATTTTTTTTCCTAACTCACATACAGACTCAAGAAAAAAAATATTACAGACAGAAGCAACAGTAAGATGATCTTCAATTAACTTTCCCTGTACTTTGAGTTTAAAAGCTCCTAAAAATGTTGGTCCCTCCTTGTGAGATTATGGATGTTTTTTCAGATCAATTTACTGATGCCTTTTGCCTCATTCAAAATATTGAGATAAAAACAAGATTTAGCTTTTCTTAGCTCTTGGATAACTTTGTTCCTTAAACCTTTATAAATCAGCATGTCAGTGTCTCTTCTAGTTTTAATTGCCTTCCTTAGTGAAGCATCTCTAGATTTCATTAGTTTCCACAAATTTTCATTAAACCACAGTAAATTGTTTTTATTTTTAGATTTTATCTGTATCCTCACATTAAATCTTTCCCTCACAGAGTTGATTCTGTGAGTAAAAGTATCACAGCCATAGTCCAGATCATCAGAGGATAGTACATCATCCCAGTTCAAGCTGTTAATTTCATTGATAAATTCTTCTTGCTTAACTCTGGGTATGAATTGAAGGATCATTGTCTTAGTTGCTGTGGTCTTAAATCAACTTTTAGTCAGTTTTCTCGCTCATAGGGTTACGTTATGATCTGATGAGCCAGTGATTAAATTATAACTTTTAATTATTCTTTCTGGTTTGTTAGTAAATATCAGAAAAATTTGTGTACTGGAGCATTTTGCAATCCTAGTTGGGCCTTTTACTAGTTGTTCTAGTTGGAATTTCTCTGTGATCATTTTTAGTTTTTTCCTCTTAGTTTTATCCTCCCAGTTCACATTAAAATCACCCATAAGTAATAATTCTTTGTTGAGATTGCACTCTTTCAAGACTTCTATGAGTTGATCATAGACAGTGTCATCTGCAGATGGGGGCCTAGAGACGCCTATGATGTTAAAAGACATTTGTTGGGATAACATTATTTCTATCCCAACATATTCTAACATGTTACCCGCATTATAAACCACACATTCACATTTGATATTGTCTCACATAAAAAAACACCACTCCTCCTCTTCCATCAGGTCTCTTCTGAAACATTGGTATCAGGGCACTGTGAACACACTCGCAGGAGTTGTTTATTTCAACCATGTTTCAGTCAGACAGAGAAAGTCCAGATTTGAGTCAGACACAAGATGAGTTAGCTGATTGCTCTTTGCAGTAATGCTTCTGATGTTACAATGTCCACTGAATAGCCCCCTCGGTTTGAGCTTCGGGTCCCATAAGACTTTTGCATGATTGACAGTTTGGAAGGTTTTGAATAACCTCTGCCTCCTCACTGCAGGGTTTCGACACACAGTGGTGTCAGCAGCAGGTTTTGTGAGAGAGACACTGGACCTATCAAGGTTTCCACAGCCGGTAGCGAAAAGTTATTCATTGAGACATAATGCCTCTGTTAACAAAGTTTAGTCTGTTAGGGAGAAGCCCAGCTCAGAAAGTTGCTGCTCATTCGTCACTGGCGCCAGAGGAGTCCAGAGGAGTTTTCACAGAGGAGTGAAAACTCACTCTAGGAGCGTCAACTGGCCATGAGCCAGCATTTGTCCCAAGCTCCATTACTCGGTGTCCCAGTTGTTTTTTGCATCAATGTTGATTGCCCTGGCCAGACAGACACGTACAGGCAATACAGCAATGAGTACCAACAGTAGTCCAAAAAGCACTCCATGAAACACAGCCCAGGTGTTTTTGCTGATGAAACACTGCTTTGAACTTAACGCCGGTTTTGACAGGCATGCTCTGTGGTACGATATAGGCCTCGGAGGACAGTCCTATGTAGCAATCCCATCCAGGATCTCGGTGGCCAGAGGGTAGAAGCTCCTCTGAAGCCCTGGTGCACCCGGAACCTTCTCTCGACCTCAGCCGGGAGAAAAGGCCGCCATCCGGGCGGTCAGGAACCCCAGAAGATCCATGTGGCCAGGACCGTTTCCTTCAATGTTGAGATGGATGTACAGATTGATTGATGATTGACTTCATGTTTAACATGGTCAACAACAATATTCAGATAGGCTGTGATATTCAAATAATGATTGATTGGTATTAAGGGGTCCAAAGTGTGCCAAGAAAATATTCCCCACACTATTACATCCCCATCACCAGCCTGGGCTGTTGACACAAGACAGGTTTGGTTCATGGATTCATGCTTTTGACGCCAAATTCTGAGCTTACCATTTCTACATTTTTCAGTCTTCAACAGTCCAGTTTTGGTGAGCCTGTGCCCACTGCAGCCTCACATTTCTGTTCGTGGCTGACAGGAGTGGAACCCACCATGGTCTTCTGCTGTCGTAGCCTATCCTCCCCATGGTTCCATGTGTTGTGCATTCTGAGATGCTTTTCTGATCACCACAATTGTAAATAGTGGTTATCTTAGTTACCATAGCCTTTCTGTCAGCTCCAACCTGTCTGCTCATGTTCTCCAACCTCTCTCATCAACAAGGTGTTTCTGTCTGCGGAACTTGCGTTCACTGGATGTTTTTTTTTTTTTGGCACCATTTTGACTAATATAAACTCTAGAGACTGTTGTGCATGAAAATCCCAGGGGAGCAGTTGTTTCAGAAATACTAAATCCAGCCTGTCTGGCACCAACAATCATGCCGTGGTCAAAGTCACTGAGATCACATTTTTTTCCCAATTCTGATGTTTGATGTGAACATCAACTGAGGCTCCTGAGCTGTATCTGTATGATTTTATGCATCACGCTACTGCCACATGATTGGCTTATTGAATAATTGCATGAATAAGCAGGTGTACAGGTGTTCCTAATAAAGTGCTCAGTGAGTGTAGTTACTAGGTGACTGTCTGAACATCACCCCACCCTTTAACTCTGTGGGCTTTGCTGTGTGATATAGCACTCCTGTACTTTTTCATCGAAAATCAACGTTATATTTCATAAAAGAGAGCAATAATTTTCTGACTGACCTCCTCCTTTGAGAGTTTGAGTACTGCTTCAACTTAAAGTTCCAGTGTTTTCCAGATTTCCTTATGTTTCTTTGTTGTTTGTTCTATCAGGACCCTTATAAATCTTTCGGTCTTCCCTCCATTGGACGGTTGTCTCAATACCAAGAGCCACTCAACCTCAGCAATGTAAGTTTGTGTGTGTTTGTGATAGGAGCCTTAACTCTTTAATAGGCAAGGTCTTTGTGTAACATACAACTATGTCCTCAGTCTACATAACAAATTAGAGCTGCAACAGAGAAGAGAATTCAGTCCTCATTAAACTGGCTCATATGATCTTCAAAAGTATATATATATACAGTACAGACCAAAAGTTTGGACACACCTTCTCATTCAATGAGTTTCCTTTCTTTTCATGACTATTGACATTGTAGATTCACACTGAAGGCATCAAAACTATGAATTAACACATGTGGAAATATGTACTTAACAAAAAAGTGTAAAACAACTGAAAATACGCCTTATATTCTAGTTTCTTCAAAGTAGCCACCTTTTGCTCTGATTACTGCTTTGCACACACTCTGCATTCTCTTGATGAGCTTCAAGAGGTAGTCACCTGAAATGGTTTTCACTTCACAGGTGTGCCCTGTTAGGTTTAATAAGTGGGATTTCTTGCCTTATAAATGGGGTTGGGACCATCAGTTGTGTTGTGCAGAAGTCAGGTGGATACACAGCTGATAGTCCTACTGAATAGACTGTTAGAATTTGTATTATGGCAAGAAAAAAGCAGCTAAGTAAAGAAAAACGAGTGGCCATCATTACTTTAAGAACTGAAGGTCAGTCAGTCCGAAAAATTGGGAAAACTTTGAAAGTGTCCCCAAGTGCAGTCGCAAAAACCATCAAGCGCTACAAAGAAACTGGCTCACATGAGGACCGCCCCAGGAAAGGAAGACCAAGAGTCACCTCTGCTGCGGAGGATAAGTTCATCCGAGTCACCAGCCTCAGACATCGCAGGTTAACAGCAGCTCAGATTAGAGACCAGGTCAATGCCACACAGAGTTCTAGCAGCAGACACATCTCTAGAACAACTGTTAAGAGGAGACTGTGTGAATCAGGCCCTCATGGTAGAATAGCTGCTAGGAAACCACTGCTAAGGACAGGCAACAAGCAGAAGAGACTTGTTTGGGCTAAAGAACACAAGGAATGGACATTAAACCAGTGGAAATCTGTGCTTTGGTCTGATGAGTCCAAATTTGAGATCTTTGGTTCCAACCACCGTGTCTTTGTGCGATGCAGAAAAGGTGAACAGATGGACTCTGCATGCCTGGTTCCCACCGTGAAGCATGGAGGAGGAGGTGTGATGGTGTGGGGGTGCTTTGCTGGTGACACTGTTGGGGATTTATTCCAAATTGAAGGCATACTGAACCAGCATGGCTACCACAGCATCTTGCAGTGGCATGCTATTCCATCCGGTTTGCGTTTAGTTGGACCATCATTTATTTTTCAACAGGACAATGACCCCAAACACCTCCAGGCTGTGTAAGGGCTATTTGACCAAGAAGGAGAGTGATGGGGTGCTGCGCCAGATGACCTGGCCTCCACAGTCACCGGACCTGAACCCAATCGAGATGGTTTGGGGTGAGCTGGACCGCAGAGTGAAGGCAAAAGGGCCAACAAGTGCTAAGCATCTCTGGGAACTCCTTCAAGACTGTTGGAAGACCATTTCAGGTGACTACCTCTTGAAGCTCATCAAGAGAATGCCAAGAGTGTGCGAAGCAGTAATCAAAGCAAAAGGTGGCTACTTTGAAGAAACTAGAATATAAGACATATTTTCAGTTGTTTCACACTTTTTTGTTAAGTATATAATTCCACATGTGTTAATTCATAGTTTTGATGCCTTCAGTGTGAATCTACAATTTTCATAGTCATGAAAATAAAGAAAACTCTTTGAATGAGAAGGTGTGTCCAAACTTTTGGTCTGTACTGTATGTGTATGTATGTATATATATATATATATATATATATATTTCTTTTCACACACAATCCACTCAAATCCAGTGACTGGCAAGCTTCCTGCCAATATGACTATGTTCTCATCTGCTTCTCGCTCTGTTAGGTCCGTGTAGACAGCGGCATCCAGGAGGGAAGTGACATCAGCATCTACTATGATCCCATGATCTCTAAGGTCAGTGATGTATTAAATACAGCATAGTTGTGGAAACTGTGTGTCATTTTTAGGAGCAGGTGGTCTCAAGAAGAAAGTAGATTACAAAATGCCATCATTCCACAAGGGTTTGTGGTTCCACAATAATTTCCTCTGGTATTTATTTGTAGTTGGTTACCTATGGAGCTACACGAGCTGAAGCCCTTGCCAAGATGGAAGATGCTCTGGATAACTACGTTATCAGAGGTACACCAACAGATCAGACACAGTCACTTTTCAAATGGCAATTTTTTGTCTCTGCAATGAAATGTGGTCATCTTCGCTCCAGGTGTGACCCACAACATTCCCCTCCTGAGGGAAATCATCACCCACCCTCGCTTTGTCTCTGGTGACATCAGCACCAACTTCTTGCCGGAAGTTTATCCCGATGGCTTCAAGGGCCACCAGCTGGAGGTGGACAAACGCAGGGAGCTGTTGGCCTCGGCAGTGGCTCTCTACATCACTGCTCAGCTCCGTTCACAGAAGGTCCTGGGCAACCTGAGGTGACGACACCAGCAGGCTTGATTATTGTGGGAGGCTACGGAGGTCTAGTTTTCTACACACCGCCCCTACTGTCATTTAACTACTTTATGAAAAATGCAGTACAATGCAGAAGTAGGGCGGGGCGATATGATGAAAATTTCATATTCCAATACAGGTCATTTCATATCCGATAATGATACCTATCCCGATAAAGCGCATTTTAATCCAATGAATAAATAGTTGGTCCGTCCCCTCCATTTCCCACTGCCGGCATAAAGCCGCCTCTGTGTGCTTTTACATAGCATGTTGGTGTGACGGAGATCATACTGATCATAGCAGTAAACTCTGCCATGAGGAAGTACAAAGACATTACTAGGACGAGGGAAGGACATTTCTCTTCGTTTGATAATATTAAAAGTTAAGTTAGACCTTTCTTACGGCTTCCCGACTCATTTTAAAAAAGACTAGAGAGAGAGAGAGAGCTGAGAGCACCAGCAAGAGAGAGAGAGCAGCGTCAAGTGAGCTAGAGAGTGAATGAAGAGAGGGAGCACTGGTAGTGAGAAAGGCGGTGAATCAGACCAATAAAATGTTATTTTTTGATTCTTTCACAGTGGTTACGTTCTAAAACACTAACACCCCCACACACCTCCACTCAACTCTGCAGTTGTACACCGCACCACCTGGTTTGGTCTGAATATGGTTTAAGGGGCTGTAGAGCAGAGGAGAGTAGCGCAACCGTATATGACAGGGAAACGCAGCAAAAACTCTTGCACACTGAGCTGAAAAGAGAGCACATAAATTTGGTAAATAACACAAATAATGACAGTCTCTACTGCGTTTTGCTGTCATTTATGGTCGCTGTCTTGCTGCTTCTCTGCTCTTTCTCAGTGCGGGCAGGACTGAGCCCTCCGTGTGTGTGCAGCGTAGCAGAGTAGAGACAGACAGCGGTGGAGAGTTGACAACAACTAAACTCGTTATGTTACTGTTAGTGTGATAAAAGTTTCACGAGTAAAAAGCCAAGAAGAGTAATTTATCAATGTAATCCGTGCAACAGATGGACAGACTCCAAATGACGAAAAATATTGGTGTAAAGAGTGGGATTTGCGCCACGATATAAACGATAGAGCATAATATGAAATGATAGACATTTTTCTCTCGTCACATGATATATCATCACAAACATGCAGAAGCTCTATGAGTGGAGAAGCTCTATGCCCAACAGTCCCTGGCACTGAAAGTGTGAGGAATGTATTGTTTTTGTAAAGATTATTATTAGGGCCCAAGCTTGAAGCTTCTTTTTCTTCCAAAACAAATGCATTTTTGAAGGGCCAAAAATGCTCAAAAACTTATCAAACTCTGCACTTTCGTCAAAATTTTTATATTTATTGGGTCTTGGGCATGACAAAATGGCTCAAGAGTGTCCCCTAGAAAATTTCAAAATCAAAGCCCTCCCTTTTAATTTTGATGTAGATTTATGAAATTTGGTAGGCAGATGTACCATCTCCAGACTTAAAACAAGCCTCTTGGAGCCATACCCTAAGTCCAACAGGAAGTTTTAGTTTTCATGGAATACCCTTGGTGTGGCATGCCGTACAATTAAACAGGATGTTGTTGTAACTCAGCTTTACATTGTCCAATCTGCCCCAAACTTCTCCTGCTTGATAAGAGTCCAGGCCACAAAACACATGCCCATGTCAATAATGAGTCATACTCACAGCACCATCTACTGACAACAGGAAGTCAGCTTTACGTGAAAACATGAAATTTACATTGTGTGGTCTACACATGATATACGATGTATGATTAGTGGGTGTTCTCTAGCGCCACACAGTGGACACATGAGGTGATAGTTATGACCTACATGCAATGTCTGATATTCATAAAAATATATATCACAATTTAACACAATTTCTAACACATCTCCCGCGCCACATACTGCACACAGGAAATATTTTACCCATTTACACAATGTCCCATAATCCTGACAATCCAGAGCCGTGTGAGCCAAACTCCAGTAGCGATTCTATGACTGCAGCTCCCTCCAACGCGTGTGAGGTGCGAGGGCCCGCTCATCGCTGCTTGCTGCTTTAATTACCTTTTGGTTTATTATGTCCTTCAAGTTAGTCATAATTTCCCCTGCAGTTCTGATTGATGCTGGGGCATGTTGTCAGGCAGACTTATGAGGATTTGCCTCAAAGCATTATTATTCAGCACATCCTAGAGACCAGAAACATGTGGGCATTGTTAAGTACATTTAGGTGACACTGTTAAAAACAATCGTTTGGAACTGTAAAATGCCAACTATAAAGCCACCTATAGAGTGTTATTCAAGTGGATGTTACTCTAGAAGAACAAGCTCTGATGGTATGGCCCTTGATAATATAAAATGAGCCATATGTGTGTTGCAGGATGTCCTCCACGCCTGTGGAATGTAGGTGCTGGGAGCTGTGTGTGGAGCTGGGGGAGGGACACCATGCGATTGAGGTTACAAAATCAGGAGATGTTTATACTGTGAGTATTTAAAGTTGTTTTATGCACAAATTAAATATTATCATTAAAGCTGCATGCAGGGTCTTATGATGCCAGGCTCTAGTCATATTGTTTGACATATACGCATTATATAAATTTTAAAGCACAAGTTTCAGTGTTTTTCTTAATCGTCATTTTCAGTCATTTTTCTTAACTAGTACAGTGCCCGTTCAAAATGTGCCTGCTCGGATCGGGCTGATTGTGTGGCTTCTGGCTGCTACTTCAGTACATAGAAAAATGAATACAGTTGATGTGAGGTGTGAGTATATACACCAAAAAAATGAAAGAAACTAACAGTCTGTTATATACAGATTATATAAATAATAGGCTAAGTACATGTAATGTAATAATAAATACATGTTCTTTTCTCATTTCAAGTGAAATAAGGGTAGCACTTAAAAATAACAATATGCATCCTAAAATAAAGTGGATCGATCATATTGGGCTCTTAGATTGTTCCTATTTTCTGTGCCTTCAGTTCAGATTTGAGTTGGAATGTATGCTCCAAAGATTTGTGGTTTGTCTGTAATGGTGCTTCACAATCGCCACAGTCTAGGAGCATATGAGACACTGCCTTTGAACTGCCCGTGTAAGTATTTGTTCCATTTTACATGAGTAACTCCAGTCATTATGTATTGGGCTCGCAGTGCTTCCAAAATGCGGGTGACCTACACTCAAGCATGTACCTGAATGCCTCCTGTGTAGACACAATGGTTCATATGCCGCTGCTGCTGCTGATGTGCTAAACGTGCTGCTCATGCTATGTTTGCTCAAAAGATTTGTGCTTTGTCTCTAGTGGCGCTTCACAATCGCCAAGACAAACTGGTTTTGAACTGCCTGTAGAAGTATTTGCTTAGTTTTACCTGCATAAATACAGTCATTGTGTATTGGGCTTGGAACACTTCCAAAACATGGGTGACCTATGCTCAGCAATGTACCTGAATGCCTCCTGTGTAGTCACTTGCTGCTGATCTGCTAAATGTGCTGCTCACGTTACACATTCTGTCTAGACATGGGGTCAGAGTGTTCATTCTTGATTAAAAGCTCTGTTTTCACTGTCTACTTTTCTCTTTTTAGAGAACTTTTCTCTGACTCCTGTAACACCTTGTCTCTGTTCTCTCCCTGCAAGTCAGAGTCAGTTGGCAGAGCCCTGAAGCTCTGCTGTGCCCCTGCAGAGAGCGGAGCGGCTCATTGAGCGCTGGTTTATTCAGAGTTTATTAATATTAAACGTATTGCTTGTCCAAATTGCACCAAAGTTGACACAGCACCCCCTGTGTACCCCAGCAATACACCCGCCAAGTGTGGGGTCGATCCGATGGTTCGAGGAGTATGCGAAGGACACACACGCACACACACACACACGCACACGCACATACAGACAGAGATTCCTTCCTTTAGTAGTCATTTGTAGTCTTTGTTGTCTCAATTACTGTTTGTAGTGGTTGTTTATCTATGTCTGTTTTATTGTTAGTCTCTTTGCCTGTGTTACAGTGTTGCATTATGTGTTTTATCCCTTAAAAGCCTAACCAGGAAAAAGGACTGCAAATTACCTATGGCTAGAAGTCCTATATACATTGCATCGGTTGCATTTTCTTTAAATATCTCTTGAACCATTCATCTGATCAACTCCACACTTGGCGGATATATGACTGGGGAATTAAGGGAGTGCCTTGTCGAATTTGGTGCAATTTGTGCAGGCGGCATGATCAATATTAACACATTTAAACTAAATAAACAAGTCAGCAGAGTGGGGCTCCTGGGTTCTTCGACTGCATGTCATGATCAGAGCTGTTCAACCCTGCCATAAGAGAGAGGAGGAAGGGACATCTCTCTTTGTATGATAGCGTTAAAAGTTAGGCTTTGTTGTGGGTTTCCTGACTTATTTTAAAAATAGATGAGAAAAAGGGAGAGTGATAGCGAGCAAACTAAGCGCACAAGTGAATGACAGGGAGACGTCACTGGAAAGTTTTCTCTGGGAGAGATTAAGCTTGTGAACCATCAAATACTCGACAGGTGATTTACTGTAGAGACAGATGCTCTTTTGGTGCAATTTGGATGTGACACATTTAATATTAATTAACTTTGAATAAACAAGTGAACAGCGAGCCGTTCAGCTCCATGTCTGAGTGTAGTGGGGGCTGTTTGATATAACTGATATAATTACCATTATAATTACTGTTAAACACAGCAGGGTGGGGCTCCTGGTCTCTGACTTGCTGAGTGGGACAAAGACATATGCTCTGCTCAGTTAAACTGCCCGAGAAAGAAGAACAAGCACACACAGGAGGCGGAGGAAGCAAAACTAGCCAATAGGAGTGTAAACATGTTTGATTGGCAGCAGTACCAACCAATGGAAGGCCATAAACTGCTTCTATGGTTCAACCTCAGTTTAGTCTCACTGGTGAAGTTTCTGTCTAGATTAAAACTGTTTAATTTTTTAAATTTGTTAAATATCAAAATAATTGAGCTCCCCAGGTGACAAGTACAAAACAAACTTAATGAGAGTTTACATAAAATTAGCTGCATCATCACAACTTTGAAAATGAATTAGTAAAAAATCCAAACTTTTTATGTGTGAAGTTTTGGTAAAGGTTGAAAGTAATTTGAAGGCTGTGAAAACTTTTTTTTAACATTTTGGACTTATTTCAAAATGAGGGGAGACTGTGTGATGAAAGAATGTTGTTTCTATAAGCTTAAGACCAAAACATAAAAGTGTCTGTTATAGCGCCATCATGGGGTCAGATGATAAGGTTTTTGTCATTTGAGTAGTTGATGAGACTTCTGGAGTGTCTGCCAAGTTTGATTTGTCATAGGTGTTTCAGTTTCTGAGCTCCACTTTTAGGGTAGAAGTGAAATAGGAATAATAACAATCTGGACAATTCCAGTATCCATGAGTGACAATAGAATGCCTCTGAAGCATTAGAATGATTAGAAAAGAATCATTGATGTTAATTCATTTATACAGACAGCTGATTAAAACATTATCATGTTATCAACTCTTTCAAAACCTGACCTCACATCCAGAAAATATAACCGAGATCAATCATCAGGGAATGACATGCAACTATAGTCCCTGTATAGACTTACAGGGTGCCAGGATTGTCTCCTGATAATGAGTCTGAGCCATTGCAGCCATCAGGACACTTAATCTGTTTGTCTCTGTAGGTGGAGGTGGATGGAGGAAAGGTGGAGGTTAGTGGACAGTGGAACCTGGCCTCCCCACTGCTGCCACTCACAATCAATGGCACTCACAGGATGCTGCAGGTAACACACACACACACATACATACACACACATGCACACATTCTGTGGGGGGTGGAAAGGGTCATAGAGGATTCTGAAGCTGAAGAAAATATGCATGAGGGTGGGTTTGAACCACCAATGTTATGTTCCGTAGACTTGTGCATTACCACTACGCTACTACAGTATGGCCAAATGCTAACGCCAAGCAAAATTTCTGTCCTATAATAAACAGAAGTAAAAAAAAAAAACAGAATAAAAAAGATGTTAAAATTTAAAATAAAGCTACATAAATGACAAAAACAGATAAAACAACAATAATGAATCATGCTAGCCTATTAATGTGGTCCACATTAAAATAAACAACTGGTTTTCTCTTACCTCTGTGATAACAGTATTCACTTGCTTCTGGCAGTTGAAGCCTGGATTAGCATGTGCACATGCTTACCTGTGTGTTAGGAGTCACACATGCACACGCACGTGCGTTTGCATGGCTGAGTTGTACTAATCACATACAGACGCATATGCACACATGTGGGACTTTTAGCAAATAATCACATGAGTGTATGTTTGTGCATCTTGTCCACTGTGACCCTTTCCACCCCCCATACATACACACACACACACACACACACAGAGAATCGGGTTTCCATCACTCAGAGGACATTACATCGACTTACATTGTTTTCCTGGAGACTTGCCCTAACTTACTTGCTTTTACCACCATTTGATTTAGCTCTCTCCAGCTCTGTTACACAGATTATATAGAGTATATAGAGATTCCGTCTTTCGTAAAAAGACAAAACGACGAACATCAGGTCAAGCTGCTGAGACTCCTACATCCTTCCGAATAAACTTGATTTTTTTACATAACACTGAAACTAGCCACCTGTAGCAGCCGTTATGGCTAGATGTATAAGGATCTATATTTGGGGCAGCTTGCAAGTCGGTTTGTTTGGGTGTGAGGCTGTCAGTGTCTGTTCCTGCTAGAGAAGTAGTAACTTAGTAGATAAATAAAATGGTTCAAGTCTCCAAGTTGCAAGGATAAAATGACAAGATACACACCGTGTAGTTTTCATGGACTACTGCTAGACGATAGAGACATACTGTAATTCCTCACAGAGTTACATGTTGTAATTTTCTTACCATGTGGAGCTGCCCATTTGGTCTACCCGGCCTCACTCTTTTCATCCAGCTGTTTTGTTAACCTTTCCGTAACCTTAAACCAAGTCTTTATCCTAAAATTTAATGATTTACTCTATGGGTACTTGCTTTTTGTCCCCAAAAGTGAGGCGGGTCAGTGTGACTGTGTAAACAGATTCCCCACAACATGAATAGTAGACACACACACACACACAGGTTAAGGTTATCAAATGGACACATCATATGCATCTTTTTACCTTACGTTAAGCACACAGTAAGAGCTGAAATTAATTGCACATTTACAAGAATGTATTTTTATTATTATTATTATTTACACTGGTTGGTAGTCAGTTGTAGAGACTACAGCAGGTCAGTTGTAGAGACTACAGCAAAATGCAGATGACATTTTGTTTTTTGTTTCAGTGTCTGTCCAGAGATGCTTCAGGAGAGATTGTTCTGCAGTACCTGGGCACATCGGTAAGGCTGCATGTTTGCACAGGATTATATACATAAAGGTCTCTAATTTGGTTGCAATAGAATGATAATGACCTTCAGATACAGTACACGTCATCACACAGTCTCTAGTAAGCAAACCGTAAAAAGTATTCCAGTATTTCTGTTACATATGCTCACAAAATTCTGTCCTGATAGAGAAATGCTAGCGTTGTCATTTATTTGTACTGTATCACCTACATGTGAAAGGCCATCGAATTCCGCATTACTATTGGGTGTTTGTGTGAATATACCACCCAAATTTAGTTACAATTTAGTCATTCATTTGAGAGATATGGCAGTGTTTTATCAATGGCCACAGGGCAGTATTACCATGTTTGAATATTCTCAGCACATCCCCAAGGGGAGTCTATGTACCAGGAATCTTTTATCTTCTTTTATGGTTCATAAGTTACAAGACAAAAAGCATAGTAATTTGAAATTGGCCACATTGTGTAATTGGTTCCACTCAAGTTGTGTTTGCACCCAGGGAGGAAGTGTGTACAAAATACCTTTCATTGCCCATCATGGTTCAAAAAATTATTGGCTAAAACACAATTAAATATGTGCAAAGGGAAACAAAAAATGCGTTCACAAAAAAAATTCTAAATGGTGGAAAAATTGTATAGGTACAAATAGGCGTGACCAAATAAATTTGTCTTCTTCCAAGGAACCCTCAGTACAAATATTTTTTTCTCCTATGCCTCACAGTTCATGAGTTATTAGCCAAAATGTAAAAGACTTAATAACTGACCACATGGTGGTCCTTTTGATAACACGTAAAAAATTACAGGAAGCTCCAGTAGCTTGGCATAATAAGAGTATCAACTCCGGGAACAGTTTTATGAGGAGCACTACCCTCAGCAGGCATCAAACTCAGAACCTTGTGACCTAACAAGGGACACTGACCAGGAGAACAGTGCTAACCACTGAGCCGCTCAGGAATCCCAGCAAAACATTGTTACATTGTTTACATTTTCTTGAGGAGGAATTGATTTCCCTCAAGAAATTCCTCAATCGATTCTAGCATCAATATTTGTACATTATTAGTGGCAGCAGGAGTAGCTGAGCATGAGGATATATATATGTTTAAACTGTGTTTGAGGGAAGGGAGAATCTGTAAGTTTAAAGTCCCCCTCCACTCATAATGTTTTTCTTCATGTTCCTACAGTTGAATTTTTGAGCTTCACTGTGCAGAATGATATATATGCAGAGTTTAACACTAGAAGGCTGTTTTCACATTCATCTGCTGAAAGTGGAAAGTTTTTCTGTGCTCATTGAAAATCTGATTTGAGGGGCAGGCCAACGAGCATGATCGGTGACATCACAACTAGTTTGAAGCCAATCCTGGTCCAGTACCTTTACACAAGTGTGATGTGGAATGAACTTTTGAGTGAAGTACGAGACAGCTTGTGTTCAGCAGTTAAACTTGTGAAATTAAGTAAATTTGCATGTTCATAGATTCTGGATTTTTTAATGAGGGAGTAGATGCCATCTTAAGGATTTTCAAGCAGTAATTATACTTTAAAACCATATCAGACACACATTATTCCAAGTATATTTATATGTCTTAATACAAGTCTGGAGGAGATGTTTAATGTATATGTGCTTGGAGAGATCAAACTTGGACTGAAAGATGTTTAGAAATTTTCTCCTGCTCTTTCTAATCACATGACACATTGATGAGGTCTGAAAACTGTGAAAGCACTCACTTTGGACTTAAAATTGCTCTAGAAGTACAAGATATCATAACACAGAATACAGCTTTGAAAATTCACAGTTTAGTTTTTACTGTTTTTTTTGTTCTTTGTCTTTGAGTATCTTGAAAAGTGCTCTAAAATAAAAATGTATTATTATGATTCTAATTATTATTACATTTGCAATCATTCCTCACATAGTGACTATGCTCTTTATTGATCATAATGCGTTTACTTGTTATCATATCAGTACAGTACCCACTTCCTGTGTTTCTCATACTGTGTTGTATTGCTCTGTAGTTTAAGGTTCGCGTCATGTCCAAGTTGGCTGCAAAGTTGAACTCCTACATGCCAGAGAAAGTTCCAGAAGACACCAGCAGCATCCTGCGTTCACCGATGCCAGGCACAGTGGTTGCTGTGTCGGTCAGGCCTGGAGATACGGTAACACATTCCAATATGTAGAGGTTTACGACATACCTATATACAAGAACCACAACAATTCTTATTTTACTGCCTGAATTATGTAAGTAAGAGGTGAATGACTATTTATTTACATGTTGACAAATTTGGGCCATCAAAAGTATACTAAAATGATAAAAATGTAACTATATACTTTAGAACCATTTCTACTATTCCCATGAAGAAGAGGAAAGAAGCATGAAACATTAGTGAGAGAATCATACACAGTCTGCTTGTATTAGGGTTATAAATTCGACCCATTTTTTTCCAAATCTGGTAGAATTTGTCTTTTTGCATCCTCAAAGATTAAGTCAACCTTTCCATTTTAAATATTTTCAGGATTATTCCATACCAATATTCCAATGTAGATTGATTGATTGATTTTTTTTACTTAATGCCAAAAGGGCCTGCAGCAGCTTTATAGCCCTCCTCAGTTTCAAAAACAAAACATGGCCCAAATAAAGAGTCTCCAAGTTCAGGGATATTTGAGTCTTGAATATTGTGCTTAATGTAAAGAGAGCATTGCTTGAGATGAACCTATCTGGTATTGAACTGAAGGCTGATTTCAGGATTTTCTAAAACTCAGATTCTGCTCTTGATAAATCTGTAAATCTGCACTTCTGATTGAAATAAAGTTGCACTTGGAGGTATCTGAAAAAGTCATTCTGCTCTAGGTCATGTTTGTCCTGCAGAGACTGAAAACTTTGTAGTGCACTTTTGTGTGTAAATGAGAGATAAATTGTACGTTCTTTCCTTATCCAGGATTCGAATCTTGTATCTTGTCTGTGGGGAAGGCTGTATCTAGGCACACAATCTGAAAAGTTTTAACATCAGGGGCATTGTTTCAGGAAATGCCAAGATATGGCAATGTCACGTGATGTCATAGAAATACTCAGTGACCATTGGATTTGAAAAATACTTTTACTTTTACTGGCCATTTTGAAAAATAAAGGCCAGTCTCATTAAGAAGCCAGGTCTAAATTAATTGTTTTTGTGGTTACCACGAATGCAGTTTTGTTTTTCTTTATATCATCATTTGCAATCATGTCAGTAATGAGCAAAACTCAGAAACGCAGCAGTGAGACATATATTAACCCTCTCTCTCTAAATCCAATTCAGTTCAAAGGGCTTTATTGGGATGAAAATTTAAATTTTACCAAAGCATCAAAATACAATTTGTCCAAATATTTGGATAATACATAGTAACAGTCATATGAACATTCTCTCTATCGCTCCCCAGCTGATTTAGCTTGATTGCCAACTTAGTGGCTCCACTTACATAGCTCTCTCATAGCGCTCCCCCTGCCTTTCTCTCAACACGACAATACAAATCCATCTATCAGACATCTGCACCAACGTAGGCTACACACAGCAATCATCTATGATTTAACAATGCTCCTCTTCATCACAACAATGCTTGCTGGATTTACTCACCATTAGTAGCAACACTTGTAAAACTGAGTGAAACTTCATCATAGCTCCACTCCTCCCAACTGCTCTCTCTCTCTCTCTCTCTCTCTCTCTCTCAGTGAGGTGTGAGGTTGGTGATTCTGTTTTAGGCCTTGATATGTTACCGACCTGGACTGCTGTTGCTGTTGTTTGGCTAGAGGTAGCTGCAACTGTAGACTCGCTTAACTAGGCAGCTGCAAAACAAATGCTTAAAACAAATGTGACCAACAGCTAAAGGGTGTCGGCAGCAGCAGGGTGGCAGACAACCGTATCAATGGTGGTTCTTGTGTTACTCTTATCTTTGTCAGCATCTGACATGTTTGGCATAAGAGCTTTTAATAATATAAGAGCTCCCTTTTTTCTGTTATGTTTTCCTGTACTGAGAGACAAGCTGCAAACATATGATGAACTCTACTATTCCTGCCACTAACTGATGTTCTCATTCACTGTGTGTGTCTGTGTGTGTAGGTTGCAGAGGGTCAGGAGATCTGTGTGATTGAAGCCATGAAGATGCAGAACAGTATGACTGCTGTCAAGCAAGCAAAGGTAACAGTAAGAAATGCTGACAGTGGAGTTACCCATATTATCATTAGTCACTAATGGTACCTAGTTGATAAATTGCTAAATTAGCACTTCAGATCAGTGCATCTTTACGTATAAAATATAAAGAAGGAACACCCAGTCCACAGAGCACCGGCTGGTGCACTTCTTGTGAGCAAATCTAATCTACTTCAATGAGTAGATTAGACACAGTTTTTAAACAATTATATTTATTTAACCTAAAAACAATAGAGCACAGTTTTTCAGTTTTTGGCCTTTATTAAGTGTTTGTGTGTGTGTTTCCCCTTCTGCCCTTCAGGTAAAGAGTGTCCATTGTAAGCCAGGTGAGACGGTGGGAGAGGGAGACCTGCTAGTAGAGCTGGAATAAAACACAACCTTTGATGTGACATCAGCACCAGGATGTGCCTTACTCTTCTCTGTGTCCACAGAGGAAGATCCTTAGAGGCAAAAAGAAAGTAACCAATGTTGATATATCTTGCTAGTGGTCAGTGTCCACAGTGGCCCCCAGCAGAGTTTTTTTCCCTGATAGTGACTCAGAGCTAAGTTGTATAAGCAGTGTTACATTGTTTCCTCCCTGTCAGACTCCTTCATTTTCCTTGATTGAAAAAATGTCCTATGAATCTTTCCGTTCTGCTTCTGTTTTGTGTGTTTTCCAGACCTGACTATTTGTTTTTGTCAAAGGGTTAGTTCAACCACATTTAAAAAAAGAAAATCTCATTTACCCGTGGTAGTGTGTGACCTTGCAGATTGTTTTGGTTTATGGGCCAAGGTTCTAAAGCCAGACTATGTAACTTTTGCTTAATAGTGGCAATTGTGGTAGATAGCTTATGATAGAATTGTGGTAGATAGATTATGGCAGCTACAGCAGTAGCTGTAGCACAGCAGTAGCTGCCATAATTTATCCTAAGTTGGCAAACATTAACTAACATCGGCCGCCATAACCTACTGGTCATATCAGACCAGATAAGGTTGTAACAGCAAAACCCCTGAGTGTATTGAATTGTGCAATGGTGCATATTATTTCTTGTGAATTAAAGGGATGGTTACATTGTCACCCAGGTTCTCTGAGTGGAGAGACTATCTCTCCAGCTAAGAGCCACTCTGAAACACATTCCAATCGGGGTTAACTGGAGAGGCCACACATGCGTGGTGCTTATATAACCACAGGTTGCTAATCAGTGAATGGCCACAACAGGTGATGTGTCTTAAAGAGTAATCCATGTCAGCTGCCCCCATAGGGGTCAGTCCCTGTACATATGGAATATTTAGGGTGGAGTGATAGTCTCAACAAAATAGAGAACCTCTCATTTGTAATAAGAAAAAAAAAAACTTTATTTCTTCCTTCAAAAGTTAAATAGTGTTGCTTTAAAATATCAGACATCAGAAATATCTGCTGCCACTCCCATACAATGGAAGTGTATAGACCTTTGGTTTATAAGCTGCTGCTGAGTTTTTCAAATGTCATTTCATTTTTCATTCATTTTAACACAAAAAGCAAAATCCCTTTCACTTGTCTGTCAGATGTCTGTCTCCACTCCAGCACAATATATCTCAAAATCTGATCAGAAAAAACCAAAACGATTTGCAGACCTTGATACCACTCAAGGGAAGTAGCTGTAATTGTTGTCATTTGATTGAACTGACAATTTAAAAGTAAATAAAGTGTTTCTTTTCCACACACAGTGTGTTGTGCTTAACTCCTGTCTAATTACATCAGAAACAATAGTCAAAATAAGAAAAGAGATGTCACAGTATGACTGATGGAGAGTATGTGGTACTGATGTGAGTGTTTGTTTTAATTAGTCTTCAGAATGTGGAGTGACAGGACTTCAGCACACAAGTAAGCACCAGTTGTAAAAACCTTAATAAATGAGTTAAGAAACAATGATAATGAGGAGGTCTGGTGGCTTGCTATGGGGGGTTTTCCTGCCACGGTTTAGAACCTACTTAGAAGAAGGGATCGCTGCAAAGCAATCCAAAAATGATTTACCAAACAAGCTAAAGCCACAGGAACATCTATATGTAAACTCCCTGCTCCTAGAGCAGCGTCTGTCACACTAATGTTCATTCAGAGTGGACAATCTCTGCCCAAAGAGCAGCATTATATTGTATAGTAGACTGATACTTGGGTCACATGATAAATGCATGTTGTACAACCTCCAGAATAAAACCTATTAATCAAACTTATTTTGACTTAAACATGCTCAATAAAACCAATGTAACACCACCTACAGTAGGTTGTAAGGATGTAGCCCAAATAATTGAGTATATGGGGGAATTGTTGGGTCTCTGTAAATTAAAGAGTACGGTCTAGATCTGCTCTATGTGAAAAGTGCCCTGAGATGACTTTTGTTGTGATTTGGTGCTATATTAATAAAAATTGATTTATTGATTGATATATTGAGACTGCTGATTCTCCCTCTATCTTGAGATCCAACCCAGACTTACTTAACTTAGACTTTGATCCAGATAAGATCGTTTCTTTCCTATTTCTTATTCTATTTAACACAACAACTACCTACTGTGTCTTCTTTTTTTTTTTTTTTTTTATCTCTATTGGATATAAGGAGAGCTGAGTTGTCTGTACATAAAAAAAGAACTTGAGCAGGCAGCTTTCAAGTCATTAATGTAAAACAAAAAAGGGAGGGGGGTCCAGACACTCCCATGTGGCATGTCCCAGGTGATGGGTAGAACCTCAGAGAGGTATCCACTAACCTCAACCTGCTGGTCCCTCCCTTACAGATAGGATGCTCCTCACTCAATTTGAGTGAGTTGCTCCACAAGACAAACTGTGCACAGAAAGAGGGGAAAGGACACTGATAGAAATAAATCTAATTTGTATGAGAGGCAGTGGAGTTAAATGCAGTGAAAGAAAAAGCTTCTTAGGAACAATAAAAGCACAGAAAGTTAAGGTGGTGAGTCAGGATCAGACTCCCTTAAGCTTCAAGGCGTGCCACTCATGTTACCAACATCACTGTGTGCCACTCTTGTGGCTCTGGCACATGAAACAAACCAAGGAATTATGCACACTAAACAGCACCTGAGAGTATGCCTGGTTGCCAAAGACATCCGTCTTTTGGTTCAATCAATTTTTCAGTCCTGTCACCCTTGACAGTTGAATGACAAGTCAGCATCCCCTCACCCTGCACCTCTATAGCCTGTGGACTTTCCTAACTGCCCATGGTAAAAGCACTTGACATTGTCAAGTACTTTTCCATGCAATTGACATGGTAAAAGCACTGTAGCTATTACAAATGTAGCCATTTGAAATAGCTACATGTGACAGCCCAAACAGAATATTAATGCTTTAACCCTGGTTGACAAATGGCAGGAATTTGAATCAACCAATGCCATTACATTTCACACTTGAGTTCAAATTGGAATCATTCAGTCTGTGCCATGGAAACATGCTGTCACAACCTTTCTGATTTCTCACAAAACCAGGTACAGATCTGAAACAAGCCTACCTGGCTATAGGACTATGTGACTTCCATAAGTTTGATTGCTAAAAGAACAAATAAGCTACGTTGGTGGCACTACAGTATATGCAACATAATTACTGTAACAATAAAACATTTTTAAAAAGCACTTGCTAGAAGTTTATGTAACATATGTCTCATTCATGTCACATTAAATATGTAATTTGAGCTTTAAATGGTTACTATGTCTAAGCAAAATCTTGTAATATAGAATATGATTTGCCTTTATTTGATAATTGTAAGGTGCACATGTTTGTGTTATTTTCATATTTTTATGCTGTTATTTTATATTTCATATTTAATACTAGGCTACACAGTATCCAAGGTAACAATGCTGCTATAAAGCCCATCACTGGGGAACAAGTCAGACTGGGCTTGTATCCCACAGGTGAGTGTAAGACTGTTAAATGGAAACCTGTAAATGTATAGATGATCTGAGAGAGACTTTATTATTAACTATAACTATATTGACATTCAGAGTGTTTATCTATGTGTGCTGATCTATCTATATCAATAGAGTCTTTGTGTCATTTCTAATATAGTAGAAATGACTGCTCTCTCTTGCTCGGGGTGTCAAATGTTTAGTTATTCCTCTGCCTCCTTTAGTGATAGTGGTAAGTGTAATAAGTGTAGTTTATTTGCAGCACTGGAGGCAAGGCTTAGTGAATTGGAAGCGCGGCTCCGCACCATGGAAAAACAATCAGCAGCTAATGTAGTTAGCCAGCCCCCAGTATCCAGTGCGGGCCCACGGTTCACCACCAACCAGTTCATGTTTCTAACAGGTTCTCCCCACTCAGTGACACACCCGCTGAGAAACAAACTCTGATTATTGGCAGCTCCATAGTCAGAAACGTGAAGTTAGCGACACCAGCAGCTATAGTTAAATGTATTCCTGGGGCCAGAGCGGGCGACATTGAGTCAAATTTAAAACTGCTGGCTAAGAATAAACATAAATATGGTACGATTGTCATCCATGACGGCGGCAACGACTCCCGATTACGCCAATCGGAGATCACCAAAATTAATGTTGAGTCGGTGTGTACATTTGCAAAAACAATGTCGGACTCCGTAATTTTCTCTGGACCGCTGCCTAATCTGACCAGTGATGACATGTATAGCCGTATGTTACAATTCAACCGCTGGTTGTCGAGGTGGTGTCCAGCAAACGATGTGGGCTTCATAGATAATTGGCAGACTTTCTGGGGAAGACCTGGTCTGATTAGGAGAGACGGCATACATGCCACTTTGGATGGAGCTGCTCTCATATCCAGAAATATGGCCAAATTTATTAGTAAACCAACCCAGAGTTGAGACCAGGAGGCAGAGCTGCAGTCCTACACGCTTCTCTGCGCTTCCATTAGAGCAGTTACCCACCCAAAACTACATAGAGACTGTGTCTGTCCCCCCGACCACTTAAATCAAATCCAAAGTAAACAAAAGAAGTCATTCATGAAAATCTGGTAAAAATTAAAACCACTACTGCAATAGTACAACAAAATAAGATAATTAAATGTGGACTCTTGAACATTAGATCTCTATCATCTAAAGCTGTTTTAGTAAACGATTTAATTTCAGATCATCATATTGATTTATTTTGTCTCACTGAAACCTGGCTGTGTCATGAAGAATATGTCAGCCTAAATGAATCCACTCCCCCCAGTCATATTAATACTCATATTCCTCGAGACACTGGCCGAGGAGGAGGAGTTGCAGCCATTTTCAACTCAAGCCTAATCATTAACCCTAGACCTAAATTTAATTATAACTCATTCGAAAGCCTTGTTCTTAGTCTCTCTCAGCCAACCTGGAAAACTTTACAGCCAGTTCTATTTGTTATAGTGTATCGTCCTCCTGGCCCGTACTCTGAATTCCTATCTGAATTCTCAGAGTTTTTGTCGTACTTAGTCCTTAGTACAGATAAAGTAATTAAAGTAGGTGATTTTAATATTCATGTGGACGTTGATAGTGACAGTCTCAGCACTGCATTTATCTCATTATTAGACTCAATTGGCTTCTCTCAGTGTGTAAATAATCCCACTCACCGTCTTAACCACACCCTAGACCTTGTTCTGACTTATGGGATTGAAATTGAACATTTAATAATTTTTCCACAAAATCCTATTTTATCAGATCATTTTTTAATAACTTTTGAATTCCTATTACTGGATTATACACCATTAGACAAAAATGTCCTCACTAGATGTCTCTGATAGTGTTGTAGATAAATTTAAGGAAGCAATTCCATCAGTACTGAATTCACTGCCATGTCTCAATACTACAGAGGACTCTTATGTTAACTTTAGTCCCTCCCAAATTGATAATCTTGTTGATAGTGCTGCAGGCTCACTAAGACAAACACTCGACTCCATCGCCCCCTTAAAAAAGAAGATAATAAAACATAAGAGGTTAGCTCCATGGTATAACTCCCAAACCTGCAAATTAAAGCAAACATCGCGAAAATTGGAAAGGATTTGGCGTTCCACCAAAGTAGAAGAATCTCGCTTAGTCTGGCAAGATAGTCTTAAAACATATAGGAAGGCTCTCTGTAATGCCAGAGCCGCCTATTACTCAGCATTAATAGAAGAGAATAAAAGCTGCCCTAGGTTCCTTTTCAGCACTTTGGCCAGGCTGACAAAGAGTCATGACTCTACTGATCCATGTATTCCTATAGCTCTCAGTAGTAATGACTTTATGAGCTTCTTTAATGATAAAATTCTAACTATTAGAGACAAAATTAACCACCTCCTGCCCTCAACAGGCACCGTTCTCTCCCCAAACACAGGCACCTTAGAAACAGCAGTAAATCCTGACATATATTTGGACTGTTTTTCTCCAGTAGACTTGTCTGAACTAACTTCAATGATTTGTTCAGCTAAACCATCAACCTGTCTCTTAGATCCTATCCCAACTAGGCTGCTTAAGGAAGCCTTACCCTTAGTGAGCACTTCTTTACTAGATATGATCAATCTGTCTTTAGTAACAGGCTATGTACCACAGCCCTTTAAAGTAGCTGTAATTAAACCTCTTCTTAAGAAGCCTACTCTTGATTCAGGTGTTTTAGCCAACTATAGACCTATATCTAACCTTCCATTTCTATCTAAGATCCTTGAGAAAGCAGTCTCTAATCAGTTATGTGACTTTCTACATAACAATAGTTTATTTGAGGATTTTCAGTCAGGATTTAGTGCACATCATAGCACAGAGACAGCACTGGTGAAAGTCACAAACGACCTCCTAACTGCATTGGACAAAGGATTTGTCTCTATACTTGTCCTGTTAGATCTTAGTGCTGCATTCGACACAATTGACCATCAAATCCTTTTGCAGAGACTGGAACATTTAATTGGCATTAAAGGAACTGCATTAAGCTGGTTTAAGTCCTATTTATCAGACCGATTTCAGTTTGTACATGTTAATGATGAAGCCTCCGTGAAGGCAAAAGTTAGACATGGAGTTCCACAAGGTTCTGTACTTGGACCAATTCTATTCACCTTATATATGCTTCCTTTAGGTAATATTATTAGGAAATACTCCATAAATTTTCATTGTTATGCAGATGACACCCAATTATATTTATCAATGAAGCCAGATGAACCCAATCAGTTAAACAAACTCCAAGCATGCCTTAACGACATAAAGACCTAGATGACCTGCAATTTTCTACTACTAAATTCAGATAAAACTGAAGTTATTGTGCTTGGCCCTAAACACCTTAGAAACACATTATCTAATGATATAGCTACTCTGGATGGCATTACCCTGGCCTCCAGCACCACCGTAAGGAATCTGGGAGTTATCTTTGATCAGGATATGTCCTTTAACTCCCACATAAATCAAATTTCAAGGACTGCTTTTTTTCACTTACGTAATATCACAAAAATCAGGCACATCCTGTCCCTAAAAGATGCAGAAAAACTAGTTCACGCATTTGTTACTTCTAGGCTGGATTATTGCAATTCCTTATTATCAGGCTGCCCTAACAAGTCTCTAAAGACTCTCCAGCTGGTCCAGAATGCAGCTGCACATGTTCTGACTAAAACTAGAAAAAGAGATCACATTTCTCCCATTTTAGCTTCGCTACATTGGCTTCCTGTAAAATCTAGAATAGAATTTAAAATCCTTCTCCTAACTTACAAAGCCCTTAATAGTCAGGCACCATCATATCTTGAAGAGCTCATAATACCGTATTATCCCACTAGAACACTGTGCTCCCAGTATGCAGGCTTACTGGTGGTCCCTACAGTCTGTAAAAGTAGAATGGGAGGCAGAGCCTTCAGCTATCAGGCTCCTCTTCTATGGAACCATCTTCCAGATTCGGTCCGGGGTGCAGACACCCTCTCTATGTTTAAGAGTAGGCTTAAAACTTTCCTTTTTGATAAAGCTTATAGTTAGCGCCGACCAGGCTCGCCTTGGATCAGCCCTTAGTTATGCTGCTATAGGCCTAGACTGCTGGGGGACTTCCCATGATGCACTGAGCTCCTCTCTCCTCCTCCTCCTCTCCATCTGTATGCATTCATGTAACATCAATGCATGTCACTAACTTTTTTAAGTTTTTTGTGCTTTCTCATCTCACAGGAAAACCTGGGTCCCGGGCCGAGCCTTCGCAGTCCTTCACAGTCCTGATGGCATCCTTCCCTGTCTATTGATGCTTATGCTTGTTGTTGTTGTTGTGATTGTTGCTCTCCTGTCCCCCCTCCCCCTTTCCCTCTCTCTTTCTCTCTCTCAATCCAACCGGTCAAAGCAGATGGCCGCCCACCAAGAGCCGGGGTCTGCTTGAGGTTTCTACCTGTTAAAGGGGAGTTTTTCCTTACCGCTGTTGCCAAGTGCTTGCTCATGGGGGAATTGTTGGGTCTCTGTAAATTAAAGAGTAAGGTCTTGACCTGCTCTATGTGAAAAGTGCCTTGAGATGACTTCTGTTGTGATATGGCGCTATATAAATAAAAATTGATTGATTGATTGATTGATAGTAAATATTTGATCCTGGTCAAGGTTAGGGTTATTGTAAAGTTCCTTTGATTATGTTTTTATGTTTATGCTAAATAGTTTTACTGAGACCAGGCTTGTATCCCCCAGGTCCCGAAGTGTTTGTAAGCAATAAACATTCATCATTGAATCAACATTGGAGCTGTCTCGTGTCTTCGTTGGAGTCAACTACTAACTGTCAGCTGTTAGTCCACCACCATCATCACAACACAACGCAGAGACTGTATCAGTGACATAAAAGAGACTTAACGGGGGTGTTATAAACTGTGAGGTATATATAATCAGAAAACATAGTCCCTTGTTACATTTGATGCTGTGACCCAGATCACTTTCAGCAAAGCTGAAAACGCATGTGTGAGCAAGGAGGCCTACAACTTTGATTCAGTTACACCATATCTGCCAGGAGGAATGGACCAAAATTCCAGCAACTTATTGAAGCTTGTGGAGGGCTACCCAAAACATTTGGTAGCATTGCCTTTAACTTGTTCAACTTGGGTCAAATAGTAACCAAGTCTTCTGACCCACTGGGATTGTGATGAAAGAAATAAAAGCTAAAATAAATAATTCTCTCTACTATTATTCTGACATTTCACATTCTTAAAATAAAGTAGTGATCCTAACTGACCTAAGATAGGGGATGTTTACTACGATTAGATGACGGGAATTGTGAAAAACTGTTTCAATGTATTTGGCTAAAGTTTATGTAAACTTCCGATTTCAACTGTAGAAGAGAAATGGAGAAACAGTACAGCCTTGAGGAGTACCAGTGCTGATGGTCAGGGAGTCGGGGACATGCTTCCCTAGCTTCTAGTGCTGCTCCCTGTCCGACAGGAAGTCTGTGATCCACCTGCAGATGGAGTTAGCTACATTCAGCTGGGAGAGCTTGTCCTGCAGAAGAACTGGGATGACTGTGTGAAGACAGACCTTGAAGTCCACCAGGATCCTGGTGTAGGTTCCTGAAGAGTCCAGGTGCTAGAGGATGAAGTAGAGGGTCATGTTGACTGCGTAGTCTACAGGCCTGTTGGCTCTGTAGGCGAACTGCAACTGTACAATTTGCACAAAGAACATAAGATTCCTGTTGAGTATTCTGCATGTAGGCATCACATCATCTCTCTATGTAAAGCAAGGAATCTCTGTCTGTATGTAAGTATGTTTGCCCTTCGCATATCTCAAAAAACATTCATCCAATCTACTTCATACCTGGCAGATGTGTTGCTGGGGACCCAAGGAAGTGCAGTGTTGAGCGTGAAGTTCTTTGGATGAGCAGTTCTCGAGAAATATATAAATAAATATGTAATAAACAATGTTGAGTTGCTTCTTCTTCTGCCCTTGGAGTCAATGAGTGGAAATACAGGCAGTGCCACTCTGCTATTGCAACCCACATTGTGGTCGGAGGTGGGATTACATCCATAGCGATAATGACAATGAAAAGTTTAAGAGACTTGAGCTCTACTATTGAGCTGTGTACTGTGAACAAAACTTGGCATGTACGTTCAAGACTTACTGCAAGATGTCTCAGACACATTTTGAACAGGTACTGCAGTTCATATAACTAAAAAGCAAGGAATCTATTTGTGTGTCTTCTGTGTAACTGTTCATCTGATCAGCTTCACACAATGTGGGTGTATTGCTGGGGACCCAAGGACATGTCATGTAGTGTCGAATTTGGTGCAATTTGGACACACAACACATTTGATATTAATAAGCTTTGAATAAACAAGTGAACAGCAAACCGCTCAGCTCCATGTCTGAGTGCAGCGGGGGCTGTTTGATATAGACATGTCACATCACAGTGGAGCAGGGCTTCTGGGCTTTGACTTGCTGAGCTGGACAAAGGCACATGCCCTACTCAGTTAAACTGCTACACACAGGAGAAAAAAACAGGCAGAGGCAGTAGCACTAGCCAATACGAATGCAGACACAATTGACCAACGGAAGGCCGTAAACTGCTTCTATGGTTCAACCTCAGTTTAAATCCAAACAGAAACTTCACCAGTGAGACTGAACAATTGAATTTATTAATTCATTATTTTTAATTTTTAATTGATACATTTCTAAATTGATAAATACATATGTTCTCAAGAAATAATCCGCAATCCGCAAGTTCCAAACAGACACATTTTGAACGGGCACTGCACTAATTTTTTAAAATAAGGTAAGGCTCATAATAAACACCCCATCTCCACCTCTAAACCAGGACATTCCAACGAAGTGAGGGTGAGAGGAAAGACAAACAACAAACAACAAAAAGGGATCCATAGACATGGAGCCTGATAATCAAGGGGACACCCTCTTTTTTACTCGAAAGCCACATTCTCTGCTTTTAGAATACATCCATCTGTATCCGTGCAGTTATCCAGAGTCTGCTCACAAATGAAATCAACAGCATCATGCAGTTTACCTTTGTGCTTTCTTTTGGAGAGTCTCTTGATCAAAGCATTTGTTTAGTTTACTTTCACTAATTACATAATCATACTTATTCAGCAGTAATACAATATTAGCATACTTAATGCCCAATTCAAAGTAAAATTGATGAGTTGACCTATACTGGGGTGTTGCGCTGGGAGCAGCTGAAATAGGCCTATGGATAAGAAGGAATGGAAGAAAAGTAATGTAAAAAAGTTACTTTACTTTGTAAAAAAGTATTGCAGTGTTTTCATTTTCGGTTTGCTGTACACTGCCTTTTGGATTGAGTTCTTAAAGTGCATGGGCCTTTAGGAGTGATTTTTTTCCTTCTCTTGCTCAACTCCAGCCATGACTCCACTCCCTGCATGCCAGATTGCCTACAGATCACAATACACGCGTGGGTCACTTTTTGTGACTCATGAGTCACTGGAAGGGTGGAAAACAGCGCCATCTACTGTGGCCACTCAGACCTGCAACAGGTCAAAAAATATTCCCAAATCCCTCTCTAATGCAGCATCTCAAGCAACTTTAGCCGCTACATGTGCCCTGGTGAAGATGGTCCTTGGGGAACTGTATAATTTCCAACCGGGATTTTGATCTTGTCCTGACATACAGTAAGCCTCTGAAGATGAATGAGCTTTGATATCGACTGGCTCAATAAGGAATTGAAAGGGTATGCCTGACAGCTCCTATAGACTGGACAGGAGACAGAGAGGAATTCAGGATCCATCCATCCATCCATTTTCCACCACTTATCCAGTGACAGGCTGCAGTGGCATCAGATAGTGTTGAAACCTAGACATCCTTCACCCTGGTGCAAGACAGTAAGTGTTTGCCTCTACTGAGAGAGTATGTGTTGAAGATTAGTCATGTGGAGACTGTCCTCATTGCTTGTTTGTGAGGTGCTTCTCTCCTTAGAAGCACTGGCTCTGTAAAGTGAGTACAATGAGTGTCCTTTGGTGGGTGGGCCTGAAACACCCCAGTGTTTGATTTCTGGAACACTTTGCTATATGTGTGAAGTACAGCACATTCAGTGCAGTGCCCTTGCCCCTTGTTTTGGTTAAATTGAATCTGATTTGATACTTTTTCACAGTATCTACATTATTTGAGTTTAGGGATTGTTATTTTAAGTGAAAAGAAATTTTAAAAAAAATAATTTTTTTTTTGGTTTGATTTTATCATCAATAATTTCGTTATTTTTAATTCTGATTGTTAAGTTTTAATTCTATCTATTCTATATTTTCTTTTTACCTCAGTCCTACAACAGGCCATTTTGTTGCAAGAACAATCAGTTTGTTGGTATTGCAGGATTATTATCATTGAGAGAAAATAATAATAAATTAAAGCTGCAAGCAGCGTTGATCAGGTCCTCGCACCTTCGCGCATGTCAGGGTACGCCGCAGTCAAAGGGCTTTTATTGTGGGAATGAAGATGTGTTCAGGCTCTTATCAGATGTTGCACAAACAAGTTAAATGTCACTTCCTGTGTGCACTATGTAGTGCTAGACAACACCCACTAATTATAATTCATGTTGCTTTATTTCAAGTGTAGACCACACCTTGCAATTTCATGTAAATCGGATGATTTTTGTCACATAAGACTAAATTTCCCGTTGTCAGTAGGTGGTGCAGAGGAGGGTCATTAATGCAGCAACATATTTAGTAGAGGTCAACTAAAAGGCATATGCATTTTCATGAATATCGGATGTTGCACAAAGCGGTTAAATATGACTTCCTATGTCCACTATTTAGTGCTAGAGAGCACCGACACTTATACGTCATGTCGCTTTATATCATGTGTAGACCACACCATGTAAATTCCATGTTAATCGGATGATGTTTGTCATATCAGCCTGACTTCCTGTTGTCAGTAGGTGGCGCTATGACTATAACTCAATATTGACTTGTAGATGTGTTCAGACCGGGACTCTTAACAAACACCAGAACTTTGGGGCAGATTGGACAATGTACATTCAAGTTAAAACTTCCTTTTTCATGGCGAAACATCGAAATCCGCCACATCGCAACTCTTGATTTTAAAAACTTTTGATCACAAACTAGTCTAGATGACACACACTGATTTCATTATGTCATTATGATGAATTCTGTAGGAGGAGTTTGTTAAAATACAGGGCATGGAAAATCGTCAAAAATTCAAAATGGCCGACTTGTTGTTGGGTTTAAACTATGGGTCCAAGAGACTTTTTTGTGTGCCCTGGCATGATATATATGTGTACCATATCGTACATGTAGGTTTAACGTGGTGCGGGGGCTGCGTCATTGAAATATTGTAGGGGGCACTGTCGAGCCATTCTGCCACACCCTTGCCTGCCACCTATACAATATTACAGACTTCAAGACCTGTTATGTGTGTGCAAAGTTTTGTGAGTTTTCAAGCATGTGCAGCCCCTTAAAAACAGCTTCGTACTTTGTGGCGAACAATTTGTTGCCATGGCAACGGCTTTTGTTGAAAACTCAAATGGTTCAAAAGTTATCGTCATCAAGGTCTTACACCTTGGCTGACCAAATTTTATGTGTTTCTGGCTAACCTGCTAGGAGTACTTAGCAAAAGAATGGCGCTTAAGACTTCCTGTTGCCAGTAGGTTACAGACTTTAAGACCTGTCATGTGTATGACTCAATATGAGCCTGTACTTGCCTTCAGACCGGGACCCTTATCAAGCATGGGAAATTTGGAAAAGATCTGATCATGCAGAATCAAGTTATAACACTTTGTTTGTTCATGGCGAAACATCGAAATTCACTGCACCACCACAGCAAAGGCGTCCAGTGAAAACTCACCATTTTCACAGTATGGAATCATCAAAGACTTAAGACTTTTCTGACCAAATTTCAGATAGATCTGTTCATCCTGCTTGATACAACTCATAAAAGTACAGAATACGTAACTTCCTGTCGCCAGTAGGTGGAGCTATGAGTATGTCTCATATATTGTTATTGTTGTCTCATATAATATTGACACAAAGATGTACTCAGGATGGGACCCTCATGAAGCATGGGGCAGATTGGACAATGTACGTTAAAGTTATAACAACTTCCTGTTTCATGGCGAAACATCAAAGTTTGCTGCATCACCACGGCAAGGGCATTCAGCGAAAACTCAATATTTTGATAACTTTTCATCACAAAGGTCTTTAGATGACACTGACAAAATTTGGGATTTGGGAGTTTCAATCATGCCTCACTCCCACATTTGAGAAAAAAGATGGCAAAAAAATTAAAAAATTTGAAGCCACAGCCGAGAAGCTTCAGATGGTTCAGCTGGCCTAATATGCTTCAGCTGACAGAGGCCATGGACAAAGGAAAGGCAGGAGCTTCGCTTTTGACAACAGAGAAGAAAGCGATGTCTGCTGGAAGTGTCATCAAGTGGGTCACTGGGCTAAAGATTGTACTGCCACAACGCCAGAGGAATGGGATGGTATATGAGGAACATGACGCCCACCTCCCGGTAATGTGTCTGTGAACAGACCATTTGGAGATAGGAATCGACCATCACAAAGATTATGACTATTTACATAAGCTTTAGCCCTTGCCACCATTTGTCAAGAGGAAACATGAACAACTCCAAATAAGTGACTCTGAAAATGGTTTAGAATCGGAAAATCTGATCCTGTTGACTATCCCTTGACTGTTGTGGTAAGCTGCTCCCCAACTGCTCCTAGGTATAGTTACTGTTGTGATTTTGTTGAGGCTCATGTATTTGTGAAACATGACACATGTACCTATAAGCGTGTGGCTCTGTGACACATGAAGGTGTAGATGAATAGTTTGAAGGAGTGAGATGGACAAACAGGTAATGATGGTATATTATGGCGATCACAGTGTTGAAGAGATGGATTCCATACCACCATGCATCATAAGTGCTAGTAACCTCTCCATGATGGTGGCCCTCCACTGCATGTCAAATGCATGGGTTGAAGACATCATGATGTGATTCTAATCTCATCATGATGTGATTCTAATCTAGACTGAACTCTTAGAATTATGGTATGGTATCTATGTGCAACAATGATTGAATGTTGAACTATGCATTAAGGTGCTTCCATTTTATTTCTGCATATGCTTAGCCTTGATTGTAGTGTTTTATGCTAATGTCTGCACATACATATAGTATTATCTTTAATTGACTAGGCAGAATTTATTTATCTTTAGTCAAAGCGTATTAATAGGTTGTTTTTGATACTCATTACGCTTAAGTATGGTATATATAGAGCATATTTACTCTTTGACTGTTTAAAATGACTTGATGTATGCTTTGTTATTTTTACTGGATGTCTTTTTCATTTCTCTAGTTTATTTACAGTTAATGTGTGTGGTGGCTCATGTTTCATGTTTTCTCCATCATTGCACATGTGAGCGAAATTCCCCAGACTCGCCAGGCCTCACTCCCTTCAGGGCCCCATCCAGAGACCCCAAGAAGGCCAGATACTCTGACCTACTGTTTAGTGCATACACACACACAACAGTCAAAATTTTCCTCCCAGCAACACATGGACGCAACCCTCTCATTCTGTAGGGAGAACTCCCAACACTGCAGTGCTCAGTCAGGGACTTGTGAGTATCCCTACACCCTCCTGGCACCTTTCACCCTGGGCAACAGAAAAGAAGAGAGTACAGCCCTTCTCCAGGAGTTTGTTTCTAGAGCCAGTGCTGTGCATAGAGGCAAACCCCACTGTATCTAGTTGGTACTGCTCTACCTCTTGCACTAGCACTGACATTGCAAGTCCCTAGAGCTAGTTTACAATGCCCAGGATCAGCATACACAGGTCCTAGCTCCTGTCTGCTCCACGTTTGGCACTGCACCCGACCCGTTTCTATCCTTGCAGGTGGTGAGCCCACAGGGCAGGTACTCCATGTTACTTCTTTGGGCTGTGCCTTACGGGGCCACATGGGTCATGGCCCGGTCACCAGACGCTTGCCAGAGAGCTCCCTTTCCTGGCCTGGCTCCAGGAGGTTGCTCCGGTCTCCTTCTTCTGGGTGAGCTTCCCACATGCCTGTAATGCTGCTTCATTGAGGTCTATGAATTATATTTCAAAGTAAAAACACTGGAAGACAATTTCAATCGATGACATTAAAAAAAATAAACTTTTACTAAACTGCTTTCTGGAATGGACATTTGTACTTTAATTTTTATGACTAATCAGATAGTATTTCAAGACAATATGAGCAAGAGGAAGGAGAACAAAGAGGAAAGACTGAAGAAATCAAATGAGAGAAAAAAATCCAATGTGATTATTGGACCAACCGGATTAATAACACAAAAAACTCTGACAAACCAGTTTGAAAGACATGAATGATAATGAACAAGTCCATTCATTCACATCTTTCTCATTTGTTCAGTTCCTACTCCACATTGTACTTTTTACATTCTTTAAAGTTCTTAACAATAAATGTTTCACACTGTAACGTTTAAAAGATCAAGATGAAACCTCTGATACATGGCCTGCTTCACTGAGTCACTTTGAAAACATGGTCTAAGTTCTACAGAGAGATGGGAACAAGTGCAGACTTACTACTGTGAGCTGAAAATATGAATCAGTCAGTCAGCTGTCATCACTGAAGATGTGAGTCTGTCTCATGGTGGGAATGTCTGTCAGCTTTCTCTGATTTTACATTCACAGCAAAGTGAAGACATGTAATTATTCCTGACTTGTTTAAGAAGCAATTATGTGGTTTGTACTGTTGGGTTGTGAGTGATGATGAGTTTACCAGGTCATGAGATTTCCAGCTGTTCAATCCCTTGTCTCTCTTGTATTTCATTACAGGACATCAGAACCTAAAGCTTTTTACAATTGGTTACATGCATTTCTCAATACTTCGTTCACTTTTTTAACTATTCAGCGTTAGCACAACTGCAGGCAATATGACCTAAACTATGAATATCTTTTCATTGCAAAATATTACATTTAAGGACAGCATCTTTCAAGTTTCATGTTTGTTTTCTCACTCAAACTCAACCACCAACACTGTGTACTTACAGTCCATTCTGCACATGTTTACATACTATTTTAACAGGTCAATTTATGTTCAAAACCTACGACCAAATGACAGTGAATTAGACTGCAGTTTGCTGCATTCTGCTACATCCACATTTAAAAAAAATATAAAAATAAAAATACTGAAACCATTCATTAGGCCATACAACACTGAGCGTCTCATTTCATTCCTGGAGGACCTCTATGAAAGGCTTGTGCCAAGTGAGGAAAGCAGGCAAGAGAGGATAAGGATATATGGAGGACAGAAGTGTGATGAGGATGAGAACTTGTAGCCAAATACGGCAGACAGGACTAACTAGCCCTGCTGTGTATCTGTTAACAGTAGCTTCCTGATACATGTATGTATATTGAATATATGCTTGTTAGTTTTGTATTGCATTAGTAGAATTACTTTAGTTAAGGAAAATAAAGCCTACTGAAGCATATAGCTGCATTTCTGTGACAAATACAACACAATCCATGCAGTAAAGAAAGGCTGTTCTTTTTGCTGCAATGCAGTGTTGGTTTATGCAAACAAATAAAACAAGATACTTCAAAGACCATAGTGATACATTGTAATGCTACTGGTTATTTTTTTTATGTCACTTTGTTATGAGTGACAAAGTGTTCTTGGTAGGGGACAATGTCAGTGTTATGATACACAGTTGAGATGTGTATGAAGTATTTGGTTGCATTAGTGCAGTTTAGATGTGAGACTAACTGTTGTGCTGAGCTCTATATTGGTAAGAGAACTGTGTGCAGAGTTCTGAATCAGTACAGGGAAATGCATGTAACCTATTATAAACTGTAACAAGACAGAATAGGAAAGGTGCTCGGTTCCAGAGACTTGTTAATAAAATACGCTCTATCAATGCTGCAACTTCTTAGTTTGCATTATTTGCTTGAGGTCACTAAGAGAAGCAGTTTATATTACTACAGACCTAGTTCCACTAGTCTTTTTCACAATATATTCTTTTAGCAAAACTGAGCCAACTTGATATTGATGTTTTCTACCCAAATCCCAAGTGTAATGGGTGTCTACTACTGTTGCCACTAGTAAAATCCGATCAGTTCCTCATATAAACAAATTGTAAAAGGCTGCATTTAAATAGTGCTTTTATCCAAAGTGGTTCACAGTTTATCTCTCATTTGCCCATTCACACACACACACTCACAGACCAATGGCAGCAAGTTACCATGCAACCATGACCATTGGTAGGAATTTGGGGTTCAGTGTCTTGTCCAAGGACACTTGCAGACAGAAGGAGGGGGGGATTGAACCGCCAACCCTGTCATTAGTGGATGACACGCTCTACCTTCTGACCCAAAGCTCCTCCATTATTTTGCCAAACAATTAATATGTTATGCTTAACTAAATAAATTACAGCTCCCATGAGTCTTAAACTTGGGACAGATGTGAAGATCAGCTGAAACCTACAATGTCTGGACAAACCAAACAGAAAGTACAACACACACCAGCTGCATCACTGGACCATTGTTTCATTTGTAGCTCATAGCACAAGCAAAACACATCATACAGACAAATAAGTAGCAGAGATGTGCCTGTCTGGGGAAGTTATATGATAAAACTGCTGCTTTTCGTGGGAGTTGACACAAGTTGATGCTAAATAGGACAGTGGTTGACACATGATGATGATGATATCAGCTGTGTGTTGCCCTTCAAGGAACAGAGGCTTGCACTTAAGTGTGACTGGACTTTGGCTTTCCGTTAGATCAGAATTAAAATACTTGGAAACTGTCATACTGTAACTGGTTTATTTTAATTGGCTGCCTCTGTCAAAACATGCAGCCTTTGTAGAATTTGTTTGATTAATACTAGCTGGCTGAAACCACTTCCCCAAAAGGGAGCCTTATGCCCAAATGGTCAGCAGAGGATTCATCAGTTATCCGTAGGCACCTGACAGAAATGAAAACTATTCTACAAACCATTCACTGGTTGTGACCTTCAAATGTCAACAAAAGTAGGCTGCATATCTCTGCTGCATTTGGTGGAGCCTTTAAAATGGAACAGCCCTACTGACCCATTTTGTCATATTAAGTGTTGAAGTTTGCACACATTTTGAGACACAATGTGCACATAGACTGCAGATTGCTAAAGCAGCTTAAGAGATGTACTGCACACAAATTATTTAAAATAGTAACAAGGGAACATTTCACATGCATACATAATTTCTGAGAAAGTGGCTGTTAAGAAGCTGACCCTTACAGCTTTGTCAGACTCCGATTTTCAACTTCACCTGCAAACACAGACTGCAGGGATCATAGAACAAACTTAAAATGCATGACATCACAGCTGACAAAGACAGAACTTCTGAGGTCCCGGCTTGACAGTCCAGCTGTAGTGAGTGAAGGTGACCTGGGATGAACTATGAGATTCTGGGAAGAGGCTTGTAGAGTTATGATTCATTTCATTCAGATTATATGCAGATATATACTGTATGAACAAAATTACATCCCAGTGTACACATGCTCACACACAAACAGTTTAGGCATCCAAACACAGAAAACTGTCCGAGGCTTACTCCTCTCTGGTCGAGGAAATGACAAGGTGACCGGTCAGGATGTAATGTTCAGTTCAGTTTGACAGTGCTGAATGGTCAAATGGTCGATGGGAGAGAGCAATAGTCTGTTGTGTGTTTGGATTCATCAGTCCACCTTGACCACACTGTAGATCTTGGTAACAAACCAGAAACAGGCAAAGAAGCCAATTGTACCTGAAGACAGAGAAAATACAACTTTAATTAGAGCTACATTAAATAACGGTTTTCTTGACACATAGGACAACATCAGTATAATATATGTATTTGAGGCTGAGGGGCATTTCTACAAGACTTTAAATATGACAGCTTTTCTTAGAACTCAGCTCACCTTAACCCAAAACCAGTCTAATCTGTTTCATCTTTATTAACCTAGGGCTTTCAGTAAGACATGGAATAAGGAAATGAACATCAGAGGTCAGAGTTAAAGTGGCACTATTCAATATTTTCATATCCACAATGGATCAAATGAGTAATGTGTAATGTGAAAGTTGTCTTGTAATGATGAATCCATAGAGAAATATTACCAACCATGCAGTTCCCATCAGCTCTATGGAGCTCTTTATTCACTTTTTTTGTTTTAAGGTCCACAATATAGGGCCTCTTCACACCTGAACCAAGGTTCATTTTTTTGTTACATTGTATACATTTGACCCGGTTGGTTTTGGTTTTACATTGTAATTATGCAAGCGCACTAAAGAACTTGACATACCTACGACCTGTTATCATCACCTACATGGGCATGTGTCTGATATCAGTGTTGTCAATTTGGTGGGTAGCCTTCTATCGCTGTTTGAATTAATAGAGAAAAATTAACGAACAGATTCATTTTGTTGCCATTATAATAATATTATTATGGCCAACCCAGTTGAAGCGGGGAAAGACTCCACCACCTTACTGGGTGAGCTTATTGGGCAAGTGACCAGAATGCTATCCAGGTCGTCACAGAAAAGAAATTTGTGCTTCTCATTGGTCGACACACCAGTTTTTCTAATGGCATCATGCCCCTTTGTATGCTGCTGACGCAGTCTCTTTATCTTCAGTTGGCATTGCTCTCCCATCCTCTCTCTCCCATCCTCTCTGACAATACCTGGAAAGTGTTGGCAGTTTTGTCCAGTTGACAAATAAAAACTTGGTCTCCTCTCTTCCCCATTTGCTACTGTGGCTCATTTTTCCTTTTTCTGGTTTGGAAAAAGGACTATAGCCTGCTGGGACTTCCTGTAATTGGTCAGAAAGTCCGAACCATCCAAAAAATGTTTTCACACTAGAAATGAACCAAACGATGGTTCAGTTTGATCTGGACTAAGACCACCTCTTTTCGTCGGACCAAGGTTCAGCTGTTTGGTCTGGACTGTGGTCCAAAGGAGGTTTCATGCCTGTACTTTTGGTTTGGATCAAACTGAAAAGTCCAAAAGTCCGCACCAAATGAGGTAGGTGTGAAAGGGTCCTTATTAACTGTTTAAGTTCAGTCATTTCACACAGCAGCAACATGATTCCTAACTGGCTTCCAGCATACAATTCCTGCTAGGACCCAGCCCCAACGGTTGTACACCCTTTTGACTAAAAATGATTGAAGTCTATTCAATAAACTAGACTTGATACCCTCAGATACTGTTACACTATGATTACAGATGCAACAATATGGAATTTCAGCACCGATAATGATAACCTTATTAGACCAATGTATTTATTAACCCTTACTAATTAAAAACCATGTCTGTCCTGCCGACTGTGAATGTTCTTATAGCCACTGCATCTCTCTAACCTTCTGTTTGTTTGTTGTCCCACAATTACATGAGCATCCGAGCTGCGTGCCTCTCTCTCTTTTCTCCCTCTCTCTCCATATTTTCTCCTCCTTGTCCTCTCCTTCCACGCAGGCTTCTCTGAACTGGACCATCAGTCATCCTGGGACTGCTCTGCCTCCCTGGCTGTTGGTGCCATTCCCAGAGGTTTTGGATCAGGATCTTCATCCTGCAGGAGATTCTGCCACACCTCATGTCTCTCCCTGTCCTGCATGATCGATGTTCTCTCTCTCTCTCTCATGTAGTTTTTTGTCTCTCCTTCCTCTGTGTGTGTGATTGGTGTGATGTGAGTTTCCCCTTTGTGTATGTGTAGTCTGTCCTTTTTCCAGGTCTCCATGGTGATGGAGGTCATGTGGCTCAGGTCCTATCTGTTTGGCAACACCTGGAAGTTGCTTGATGTCCTTCTAATCAGATTCTTCATAAATGTTATCAATCTATCAATAATGTATTTTATTATCCTGTTTTTCCATACTGCAATTTTACTATCTGATCTATTCTGTACACACATCATCTATTGCACATCTGTCTGTCCTGAGAGAGGGATCCCTCCTCTGTTGTTCTTCCTGAGGTTTCTTCCATTTCTTCCCTGTTAAAGGGTTTTTTGGGAGCTTTTCCTCATTTGTATTGAGGGTCTAAGGACAGTGGATGTTGTATTGCTGTGTAGACTTTAAAACTTTAATTAGTGATTTGTGATATTGGGCTATATAAATAAAAATAGACTTGACTTGATCTGTTATGGCCAGGCCAGTATTAACAAGTGTGTACAGGCTATAAAAACATTAGAATAATTTACATAACGTCTGACTGATTAATGGTTACCTCAAGCCCCTAGACTCCACTGTTTAGAAAGGGTGCAGGTCTTTTAAAATGAACTGGCTAACAACCTGAAGCATCATTCATCCTCCCTTTGCTGCTGATGTGAGGGGACTCTGCTGAACTCTCAGCCTAAGTCTATAGAAATTCAACTCATTTTAAGATGCTTAGCTAATTAGACTAAATCAACACATACAGTTAACGTATGTTTTGAACTCATTCATAACTATTCACCATTAGAATAATGGTAAAATGGTAAACGGACTGTACTTGTATAGCGCCTTTCTAGTCCTCCGACCACTCAAAGCGCTTTTTACACTGCAAATCACATTCACCCATATTCATACGCTGAATGGTACAGGGGCTACCATTCAAGGTCCCAACCTGCCCATCAGTAGAAATCTAATCATTCATACACATCCACACACTGATGGCACAGCCATCAGGAGCAATTCGGGGTTAAGTGTCTTGCCCAAGGACACATCGACATGTGGACTGGACGAGCGCCGATCTCCCGATTAGTGGACGACCCGCTCTACCTCCTGAGCCACAGCCGCCCCATAATGAGCTCTGTATGGCTGTAAAACATAGCGACTGTGGATGAGAGGTGAGAGGGAGTTGAATGCAGGGAGAGAAGTCAAAGACGTTGCATTTCTGCATGTTTATATTCTGTGTGTTTTGTGTGTGTTTGATGAACTGCTCCACCTGTTCGACTTCAGAACAAGCATTGTGATCGTCAATTAAAGTAAAGTATAAAGTCCATGTCATTCCGCTGTGGCCTCTCTGCTCTCCACTGTGGTTGTGTGTGGGTGTGTGCCTTGCCAAGTCCTCTATGGCCAACTCAGCTCTGGTAAACATGCTCCTTCCTGGTGGGCAGAAGAGATGATACAAGGATTTTACGAAAATCACCCTGAAGCAACCTAACAGTGACCCAACTCGAACCCCTAGCCACTGACAGGACTGCCTGGTAGGCCTCCTCCACCCAGGGGACATCCAACAAAGGAGGGAAGTGAGATGCACATGTAACCATGTGCTACCGGCATCGTCGCAACACCTGGGCTCCCGTGTCCCATCTGCAACAAAATGTGTGGATCACGACTCAGCCTCCACAGCCATATGAGGTGGCACCAGAAACAGCAGTGCTTACAACACCCCTCCTGACCATCTCAACCCTGAGGAGCAAGAGTCGTTGTCATCATCGGTCACGATGGACAGCTAAGATGGAGATGGTGCGTGTGTGTGTGTGTGGAATGATGTCCCTAGTCAGCAGCCAAGTCTCTGTATTATCAGATGTAATTATAGGCTGAAACTCCATTAATAGAACAACAGCAATAATTTCATTTTCTTCCTTGTTAGCCAATAACATAACTGCCAGCAATATATTGTTTAGCGTTTAATTGTGATATCAATATGCCATAAATAATAGTCAAATTTGAAAATACCCTAATCCTGACAGCACTGTTTCACCTACATAACTAAGATCTTTCTTTTTAACCTCCAAAATAACCCATTTAGTAGCTGTGTATATGGTAATGATGACTGCTGTGATGATCTATGGTGACAAAATACACCAACCCTCATACCTCCCTTCTTTTTGTATACCTACCAGTGAACAAGAAGAAGATGAGAGCCATGATCATGGTGTATCCAAAGTACAGGATGGTGCTAGCCAGTCCAGTGATTTGCAGCTTGGAGAAGAAGTAATGAATGGCATAGACAAGGAAATAGACAGCAGTGAAGCCGCTGGTCAGGAAGGAGCGCCACTGCCAATGATAGTCCTGTGAAGAGGAGGAACATGGCCAGAGTTGAGATGTAAGGGAAGAAACAAACCGTTTTGTAAACTAGGTCCTGACTGAGGGGGTTTCAAGAACAAATGGCCTCTGCCATACGCAGCCTGGATTCCACAGCTTTGAATTGCAGGTCAATGCTGGTGAGTGTTAATTTCATCACAGTAACATAGAAACAAGAACAAAGTTAGAACAAACTCAAAATCAAATCTAAACAAATATAAACATGTCAAGACTAAGGTGCCACTGCTCGCTGTGTCTACCATTCAGTAAGGAATCTCAGAGTTTTCATGTCTAAACCTCCTGCTCCTAGCCCTAAGGGTTGGGGTTAAAACCTCAGCAGGTCCATATACAGAAATTCCATTCTTATTCTACTAATTTTATTCTATTTTTGTACATTTATATTGTATTCATACTGCAATCAAACTGCAACTACAAATGTAATCAAATTGTAACTGCAGATAAATATTTTAAATTTGTAAATCCTACTTCCTACTTTAAACTCAGTTGAATTATGTTTTACCCTAATAACATTCTAGCTAATTTCCAGTCTTGTATTAATCTACTATTAATAATATCCCTAAAACATGAAGATGAAAATGATCATTTTAAACGGTATTTTATTGATCATGCTGTTTACCTCAGCACATAAGTGGAAGTAGCAGAGCAGGATGGTGGCCTCAGAGCAGGTGATAACCAGGATAATAAAGACAAGGAAGAGGAAGCCAAACATGTAGTACATCTGATGGGACCTGTAGGACAAGAAGAGACATGTCTAAGCCAGGGTTTATGTTAGTCGGTATATGCCGGCTTTTTGCCGGTATCACGTGTAGTTGTCTGGCAAATGAAAATATCAACGGCAAAAATAAACTCATTAATAGCATATGAAATAGCCTTATATTGTGTGACCTATAAGACATGTTGCCAAGACACCTTAAATATAAACTTATGTATTATATATGCAAAACTTTAGTTTTGCCTCCGCTGTTAAGACAGTGTGAGATTCACTAAGTGTTTGGTCAGATGTGACTAAGCGTGGCATGAGACTCAAAAGCTGCACACTTTAGCAACAACCCTGCACTTTGGCTCAACAGCAGTTAACACGACTCCAAAAAGTCTTACTGTTTTCTCTCAGGTAACGTTACATCCCTCATTTGCACAATGAAACAAACAAATCAGCCTGGAGCTCCACAGTTAAATAACATGTTATTGATCAGTAGGAAGTTTAACTTTTCCCCGGCTCTGGTGAGAGGCGGGCTTGGGGAGACTGAGGCAGGTGAAGGTGGAGCTGCAGCAGCAGGCTGCTTGCATGGCTGCATATAATTAAAAATAGCAAAGCAATTTGTTTTATTTTATTGTTGTAGCCTATATGCTCAGTTTGCAAAGGTAGTGAAGAGTTCTTTCTGCTGACTAAAATACATATGTTTGATCATAGAATTTGTGTTTTTGTGTTTTATTGATGTTTAAATGTAGGCTACTATATGGGTATTTAAACATTGTCCGGTAGTTGTTCTGTATAGCTGGAATTCTGAAATATTAATGGCCAAAGGCGATTCTTGCTTTGCACTTTTCATTTATTGCCTATTTTTTACAACCTAACTTTGTGGGAAGGAGAAGGGGAACAACAGGTTATGGAGAGTCCCTTGTAAGCACTTCACTTGTGCCAGTAGCTCAGCTTTATCTTTGGGGAACACCCCCAGCTCCAGGAGTGATGCCCAAATAAGGAAATGTGGGTCATTTAGCAGGTGGATGTGACTCCCCTTGTTGAGACCTGCTGATAGTTTAGGGTTTTTTTTTCTTCCCAAAAACAAATCATTTTTAAAAATGATTGTACGAAATAAATGTTCATAAAAAACCCACTATTTGTGCTTTGCTGAATAACATATTTGTATTCAGGCATACCTGTAATCTCTTAGTTTCCCCCTCTAGTTATCAGCAGCAGCCTTTACTTCCACTGTTTTGAAGTGTATTTCCTTATCATAATAGTTTGTTCATACTTAGACCATATGAGCTAAATTTCAGTGAGCTCCAGAAAAGAAAGACCTGACTAGAGATACCTAACTATATTGTAAGTAGAGCTGCACAATGTTAGTCAAGAATCACTCTGAATTGAGATCACAATTGTCTTGCATATCTCTTAAGTGAACCATTTACTTATGTATTGGCTGGGATTCAGGCAGGGGCATGAATGTATACTGTATGTGTAGATGTCTGTAGCGTCTATGTTTCTGCGTGGAATATGCACCAGCTGCAAAAACAAATCTCCCTCTGGAACATTCAACACTATCTATTTATTTTTACTTTTAAAAAATTGCAATCCATATTGTGTTGATGCTGAAAGAACAAAAATATGTTTATTATCCGTGCTTCATGCCCTATGAACTTCACCCCCACCAGGACCCAGGTCAAGTACAACAATGACAAGCCATGGTTTAGTGCAGAACTCAGACAACTGTGTCAAGCCCAAGATGAGGCCTACAGGAGTGGATATATGAACCTCTACAGGCATGCCAAGTACAAGCTAAAGACAGGAATTAGAGCAGCCAAGGAGAGGCACACCGAGAAGCTGAAAGACGAGCTCTAAACCAATAACACATCTTCAGTTTGGAAAAGCCTGCAAGAAATCACCAACTACAAAAGGAAACCACCCCACTCCATAGACAACCATCAGCTGGCAGAGAACCTGAAAAAGTTTGACAGACAAAGGCTTAACCTGGACTCTCCCTCATTCCACATCCACTCCTGCTTGGGTCCCCCACCTCCACTCACTCGCCTCTTCACAACCCCCTTGACAAAGACCACCATCCCACCACCTCTCCACCACTATCAATAGAGACAGAAGACGTGCATAAACTGTTCATCATGCAGAAACCCTGGGAAGCGGCTGGACCAGACAATGTGTCACCATCCACTTTAAAGCACTGTGCTGAACAATTATGATAGCCTCCATATATACGGACAATCTTCAACCAGTCACTACAACTCTGCATGGTCCTGTCTGCATCAAATCCTCCACCATAGTCCCTGTTCCTAAAAAGCAGAGGATTACAGAGCTTAATGACTACAGGCCCGTCGCTCTGACCCCTGTGGCCATAAAGGTTTTTGAAAGACTCATCCTGTCCCACCTAAAATCAGTCATTGACCCCCTGATGGACCCCATGCAGTTTGCGTACCAGACTAACAGGTCTGTGGAAGACATAGTCAACCTAGCCCTGCAAGTCATTCTCCACCATCTGGACAGTCGGGGACTACGCCAGGATCCTGTTTGTTGACTTCAGCTTGACATTTCATACAATTGTACCAGAGCTCCTCCAGACCAAGCTCTCCCAGTTGACTGTGCTTAAGCCTCTGTGGATCACTAACTTTCTGACAGATAGGAAGCAGCATGTGAGGGATGGGAAAGCATACCTCCACCTGTGGGACCATCAGCACCGGAGTTGACAATAGACGAGGAGAGCCCTCCCACCCATCCCTCAACTCAACATCAACAGCACCACAGTTGCAGCCGCTGAGTCATTTAAGTTTCTTGGCACCACCATCTCCAAGGATCTTAAATGGGACATCAACATAAGCGCATAATCAAGAAGGCCCAACAGAGGATGTTCTTCCCGTGGCAGCTAAAGAGGCTAAACCTGCCACAGGTCAGTGCTGATTCAGTTCTACCTCGCCATCGTTGAGTCCATCTTCACATCATCCATCACTGTTTGGTACACTGCAGCAACCAAACAGGACATTTAGAGGCTGCAGTGCATCATTCGCTCAGCTGAGAAGACAATCGGCTGCAAACTCCCCCCCAGTGATCAGCTGCACTCCTCCAGGGCCGGATGGCATGCAAGCAAGATCATCTCAGACACATCAGCCAAAAAGACTGAGATCCATAAAAACCTCTTCACCTTCTTTCGAGAAACTGTTTCTTTACTAAACAGCTGAACTGCTCTGTTATCAAACTGGACTCTACATTTAACATGCCTCATTTATTATTTCAAAGCTCATTTCAAAACTGGCCGGAGAATGTGCACAAGACTGGCTACTGTGACACTATGGACAGTGTTCCAGATGTTATGTTTCGACAAAGTCATACACAGACAGCATATGATGAAAACACTGTAAACAAGGTGCTTGCATTCACACTTTCTGCCGTGAAGAGGACACGGTTACAGTAAAAATGCCTCTCCCAAAAGCCCATCCAAAGTTTGGAAATCCACAGCAAATCAAGAAAACTGTGTCCTAGAATACATACCTACTTGAAGAAAGAAATGCAACGCTCATTACCTAGCCCCTGCTCACACAACTGTGAGTCTAAGGACTCACCTATACCTTTGCTCTGTTACAGATCTGAAATAAGCCTACTTTGCTACAGGACTATGTGACAGGCAGAAAAAAAAGGATTTGATATATCATAAATTGGACTGCTAACAGAACAAATGCTGTTTTTTTTTCTCATTCATAGGCTTAATTGGTAACACTACAATATATGCAAGACAATTACTGTTACTATAAAACATTTTTAAAAAGCACTTGCTAGAAGTTTACAGTCATACCATCCAACATTTAAACATTTATTGAGAACCAATCACAATGCAGGCACAACTGAGAAAATGAAAATGCATTTTAATACCAGATGTAAATGCAAAGCGGATTGGATGTCATTATCCAGATAATGTATGAAGATACAGATCACATGTTAATACCTGGTGTAAATGGGGCAGGCATGCAACACAAATAAATACCCTTGCTCCTACAGTTAATGTGTTTTACAGGTTTCTAAACCTATACACAGTTCCTAATTCATAAAAAAAAAGAGTTAATTTGTTTACAAAGTGGGGAAATGTTTGGCCATCCACCTTAACAGATACAAAATATTTGAATGTGCGATGTATGGTTAGTTAGTTATGAACCAAACCATCTTATGTTTTATTATATATGGTATACATTGTCAGATATTGTACATCTGACTATAATCTCACAAAATCAAGTATGGATGACGGGTAATGTTCCAGCTTGAAACACTCGAAGATAACAGTATGAATCCAATCTTTTATAAAATTTTTATAAAAATTGAACACTTTGACAAATGTCTTGATTGTATTCTTTTTTTGTTTTTGTTTTTGACAGAACTGCATTAATTCCAGTTAAGACAGATAAGAGGTGGTCTCACTTGTTCACTCATTGACAACACCAGCACACATGTTGGCTGCTCTCAACGGTCTTTGCTTCAGATTGTCTGTAAAAATGGCAGGTGTTTTATCATATTTTCGTCATATCTTTCATATCATATCTATCATATCTTTGTCGTATTCATTTTAAAACTGCCAAAACTAGTTTCTGATTAGATGAGAAATAGCTCATGCAGTTGCAGAACTGTGGTTATTATTTAAATAGAAAGGCTAGTTTAAATACTTGTTCATGTGTTTTAGGCTTCAAGAAGTTTTAAGAGATGGTGAGTTGTGGCACTCCCCACAGCTCTCTGACTCATCTGATACATACAAACCTGTAAGGCTAGACTGATTCTCAGCTTTTCATACTTCATTCTAGAAGCAAAAAGGTGTATAATGACTTTCTAACTTTAAACTTTACAGTGTTACTCATTCTTACCAGATGGAGTTTAGTATGAAGAACAGCTGAATAAATATACACCCAAAAGGCAGAATTCCTCCCATGATGATACCAGGGAATGGTTTTGTGTAGAATGACTGCTGTGGGATTTGACGAGGAATTTGATTGGTCCGCACTGGGTGCTCAATACCCTTAAACCACCAGTCGCAACAGAGAGAGAGAGAAAGAAATTCAAACTATCAGATAGGTACACCCTGATATAGTTACTCAAAATAAATGAAGAAAGAAAGAAAGAAATATGACACATACCTAAGGTTTTTCATGTGAACCACAGTATAAAATCTTTACATTTCTGTCGATTTACTTCATTTAGTTTAGAGGGTACAGACTCTTCCAGCAATTCAGTTATTTTTAACATTTGGTACTTTTGTCACTTGAACCACCTAACTTATGACATTGTGACACACTCTTTCTGTCAACCACCACTGGCATGGAATATATATCAGCATGTATTAGTTATGAATGGATGTACAGTATGTGTGTTCAGATTTACTTACTGCCTTCTTGAAGCCAAAGTATGCTCCTATAAAGGTAAGTGGCACTGAGATACAGAACCAAAGAGCCAGTATGGCTACCAGGGTCCCAAAGGGCATGGCTGCTGAAGACCCTTCGCCCCACAGGATCAAGTTCATCACAAAGAAATCTGCAAACACCACCCTGAGCAGAGACAGAGAGAAAGCTAAGTGAAGGGGATAATGAGTGAGAGTGGAAGCAAGTGGTTGTGTCTTACCCAGGACAGAGGAAGGCTGTCAGTAGAACATTGGTCTTCCACTTCTCTCCTCCAAAAGCTGACAATTAACCAAACAGAAAGACAAAGGAGGAGAGGATTTTTAGAAATTCACTGAAACCGAAAAGCCGCCATGTTATTACTTTTGTTCATATGTTGTTTACATTAGAGGTCCACACCCCCTGTAGAGACTGTGCTCAAATTTCACTAACCATAATAATAACCATAATGTTAATGAACCCAAAATGTTGTATTTGTGCAAGGAAAACAGTAGTCATTTTAAAAGAGAATTACAGAATAATGAGTACAACACTGGATTATAAAAATAGCTGGTAGCTTCTTTTTCTCCTTATTCCTTATTTCCTTTCCAACATTAATCACTTCCCTGAATTCTTTCTCACTTACATTTGTAGAGGCGAGCGGCCACATAACCAGCCGGAGTTCCCAGCAGAACCCAGAGAACAACAGCACAGGTCATCAGAGCCCCACGGTTTGCCGGAGAGAGGAACCCAAGACAGGCAAAGACTGGAGAGGGGGGAGTTGACTCGATTACATGTTAAAAATTTGAAGGTTGGATAAGTAAAGCAGTTATAGAGCCTTACTTATACAGGATTTTTTTGGCTGATACCAATATTGATATAAGAGTTTTAAAAAATTATATTTATTTTTCAGCGCAAACACTAAACATTCTCAATAAGGTTACCATAAATGTAGTCATTAAAGAATTAAAATGATGCTTTACAAAGATCACTATTGTTGAATTTCTCCAAAATCCTGATACAAGGGAGCACACTGCTTGCAACTTGTGAGCAGTTCTTAATGACTTAGGAGTCCTCTGGATTACCTCTAACTTCTCTCAGACTTAGGAGCTCCTTTTAGCGCTACATGCTTTGTTAAATTCTTCCAAAACAACAAAAAAAGATTTTTTAGGACTACCTCAGCCAGTTGGGAGCTACTTTTAGTCTTAGGATGTTTTGTGAATATAGCCCCTGAACTTCATTATAAATTGTGTCTACCACTAAGGCTGCATCCCCACATGGCAGCAATTTCAAGTTTCCAAAAGAAGGAGAGACAAGCAAGTGAAATTTTCAAGCTTTTAGCTTGAAAAAGCTTTCACTTGCCTGTTGATCTGTCTCAATTGTTTGATGCTATGAGATGTTCATCTTTCTTAACGTGGTCAGGGAAGACAAAGAATCAGAGAGCATCAAGTCGATAGGACAAAAATAAAGAGTGGATAGAAGAAAGACAGGAAAGATGATGGCATGTAAAGAGCAAGTAAGTAAGCAAGTACTCTAGTCTGGCATCTATAACTGATTTTAAATTCTAATAAACAATCATGAAGATAACAAACACATACAAAGTGTGACAAATGTCATGATGAAGATCTGGGTTCCAGAGCCGAGGAAAACCGACAGCAGCATTCCCTTCCTGGGAGGTCGGAAAACATCTCCGTGGACCAACTTCCACCCAAACTCCTCCTGAGCATCCTCCTGGAAAACAAGAAATATTAGCAGAAATGAGAACAACATGACGCAGCTGTATCATGTTTTGGTAATGCCACAGCTGCCTTGTATGATTATTATTCATGTGATAGTGAAGATAGTTAAATTTAGTTAATCATTGCCATGACTATGAACTTAGAACAATTGGCAATTTTCTGATCACAGCTCCACCTCAGCTCAAAGTGTTCCCATCAGCCATATAGGCAGATACTCACCACAGAGTCCATCTGATTGTATCTAGCGATGTCTTTATGCAGAGTCCTCAGCATTATCATGGCTACCATTCCAGACAGAAACAACACGATCACCAACGAGTTCATTATACTGGGGAGAAAAAAACATGGTGTGTTGCAATGGTGTTATTTTGCGGCCAAGATCCAAAACAAGTGTTCTCTTGAGTCATAGAATTATTTTCTAAATGCAGATTGCAAGGCTGAGCTCACATTAATTAATGTTGAATCTGTATTTTGATGTGGATTGTCCCAGTGGATGGAGACCGGTCAATTTATACACACCAGGGTTGAGCAATGTTTGAATGAATCATCATTAATCTTTACAATGTGACAATGTGAGGCATTTTTAAAATATAAAACCACGATGACTGCTGCCTTAAGATCACCCGAACTTTAAGCCTAATGTAACTGAACAGGACAGAAAAATCCAAGCCTCAGGAGTCGATGGAAGACGGGAGGAATCAGTTTGCTCTGTGTGCATGCAAGATATACAAACTGTTGAAGCTGAGAGCATACAGCTTAGAAGATGGAGCAAAAGAGGCCTCAGCCTCCAGGTCAAGTGGCAAGGCATGGAGGATTAGTCAAGCTCTCTATGCATTAAACAAACAATTTGATGCGATTTTACAAATAAGTACTTTTGAAAATAATAGCCTATGTGTGGGTAAACCTAAAGAAAGCCGACCCGTATGAACAAGGTAACCACTGGAAAACAGCAGTGAGAAAAAGAGCAAAGCATGAATTCAGACGCAGCTCTTGTTGAAATGAAGACAATGATTGCTAAACTGAAAGCAGATTCAAACTCAGAGCTGAAGTCAGAAATGAAGTCACTTCACGATGAAATGAAAAATGGGTTTGAACGACTTGAAGAGAAAGTGACAACGCTGAATGAAAAGGTCAAAAAACTTGACAGCAGACTTGAAGAAGCTGGACAAGCACTTCAGAGGACCGCAACACTGCTGCAGGGAAACTGTTATTCATCCTTCTGCAAAGTAATCAGTATCTACAAGAGGAATGCCAAGATCTGGAAAACCGAGAGACACAACAATTTGAGAATTATAGGGTGACAGAGGACAACGAGAACAGAGACATGGTTAAGTTTTATCAACCCGTTTATTAAAAGACTTTTAAACATATCCCCTGAGCTCAATCTGGGCATAGAAAGAGCCCACAGGTCACTTCAGAAGAAACCAACGAACCTGATAGAGACCACGAGATCAATTGTTGTGAAATTTTCAAATTTTCCATTAAAGAAAGTGCCCCACATGGGGCTTGGCAAAAGAAGAAAACCGTGTTCAAAGGGAAGTAGATTTTTTTTTTTTTTTTTACCACAACCACTCTAATACTCTGCAGAATAAAAAAAAAAAGAATACATCTGGATATAGAAACAACTGAAACAGGAGGATATCAGATTCCAGCCACTCTATATAACAAGCTCAAAATTTTCCTTGAGGCTGGTGTGGGGGTGTTCAAATCAGCAACAGACAGCCTGTGCGGATAATTCGCCCGGAAAGAACTGCATGGACTGGGCTGATCAGCTCTGTGGGACATGAGGTTTGTGCCTGAACTGTATGTCCGATCATCAAGGACCTTGTTGGTCTTCTTTGGGAAGGAACAACTCTAAACCAAGAGCTTCTACAAACCGAAAGACGGGTAATTATGGTCACACATACACACAGAGGTGCAAGCATGCACACGCACATGCACACACACACACACACAATGATTCCATGCACTGACACAAGCATGGAAGACTGGGGACAGCTACCTTAGGTGCTTGGTAGCACAAGTGGAAGTCGTATTCTGTTTTTTTCTTTTCTTAATTTTGTATATTCTCTTTGTTACGTTAGGAAATTTGAGGATATAATGTTTTTCCTTACAATTAAAGTATTTAAAAATATCTACACAGGTTTAGAAGGTCTACACTTGCGAATAAAGTTGGGAGAACTGTGGGTACGGGGAGTAGTACTTTAAAACAGAAAATATTATGTGGTAGTGTATGAACATTAACATAATTTCATTTAATGTTAATGGTCTGAATAAGTCAAGTAAGAGGAGCAAAGTGCTTGCACAAATGAAACATCAAGGAGGACATATTGTATTTATGCAAAAAACACGTGTGTCTAAAATGGAACATGAAAAATTAGCAAAACTGTTTACTGTCCAGGTTTTCTATTCATCGTTCCACTCATTGAGAAGAGGTGTTATAACTATGATAAGGAACCACATCCCATTTCAGGTGGAGAATACAGTATGTGACAAAAGGGCAGATATGTTTTTGTTGAAGGGAAGACAGATGGAGAATATATCACACTATTAAATATATACAACCCCACTGAGGAGGGTCCAAGTACAAGAGAAGATTATTGATTCAATTATAGTACAGTAATTATTTCTTTTCAGACCACTACCCATATATCTTGTCTCTAATATGTTCAAACAACGGAACTCTATTATAATGAAGATCACATGGAATGGCAGGAAACTAGAATAAAAATGAAATACCTTAAACTGCCAAAAGAAATGGGTGGTCTAGATTTACCAAACCTGCAAGCTTACTATAAAGCAGCACAAGTAAGAAATGTTAAGGTGTGGATGCTAGAAATGCCATATAGAAGATGGAGAGAGATGGAATTAAATTGTGGAGATATACCACTAACTGTTCTGCCTTTAAATATAAAAAATCCTACATTGAGAATCTAGACAATAGATGGGTAGTCACTACACTTAGGGTTTGGAAAATGAACTCTCACGCAGTATATTCCTAGCTGATTGAGAACAAATGTGCAAAAACATACATGAAACAACTAACTCAAACTATTGGAAAGAATATACATGTAAGATTATAATTCGATATTTTAAGAGTATAGTCTAGACTCTATGCTCTATGTGAAAAGTGCCCTGAGATGACTTTTGTTGTGATTTGGCGCTATATAAACAGAATTGTATTGAATTTAATTTAATTGTAAATATAGCTGCAAGCGGCGTTCCCCGGGTTCAAATTTTTTTGTGGTCAACAGAAGAAAGCAGCTCAGTCTTCAAAAACTAAAGCCAAGAGCAGCAATGAACGGGTTTCAGGCTTCAAAAACATGAGCAAAGTCACAAAGCTAGTTTAATTCTATTTAAAGAAGGACTAAGACCAATCGCGCACTTGTTTCATCATGAGAAAGCATGCAGCATTTCAATAATTGCGCACTCAAAGTTTTGCCATTCCTCCCCACTTCATCCAATTTGAACGAAACTCGAGGTATATGTTAAGGAGATAGTACTGGATGTCGCCAGTGAGGTTAATTAGGGCTGCTCAAAGGCATCTTGAGGTATGAGCAAATATGTGATAGGCCACGCCCACTTGCACTAATCAATATGGCGCTTCAGATTTTGATTAAAACTCGCCCCCGGAACATGCACACGAATTTTGGTGAAATTCTGTCCACTGGGTTTGTGGCATTTTTGGCGCCACCTATGGGTCGGGCTCAAAATGCTTTGAGAAACCTGTTTCCCAATCACGGACCGAAGAGATGTACCAAAATTTATGATAATGTCTGCATAGCATTTTGATATATAACATAATTCCTTTTGGAATATAAACGTTGGAGTCACAGATGAATTGTAATTGCCACATTAGTTTGTCTAAGAAGCCTTCAAAATAAATGCCATATCAACGAATGTCAGTGTTGTGTGAGTGTGTATGTTTGGGTGTTACCTGAACCACTGGATATTGGTGTGAGGCATTGACTCCAGGATGTAGTCCCATCTAGATGCCCAGCGAATATTTTTGTCTTCCTACAAACACACACATAGTTGTGTTTATTCAGTTATTTTCCTTCATATTTGTACATTAAAATGTTTCATGAGCATAAGTTGCTCTTCAGAGTAGGGCTGAATAATCATTATAAAAATAATTTCACATATTTACATTGATAGACAAGCTAACAATAAAACAATCTGTTTGAAACATATGATCTGCTAAAAGATAGTTTAATAACAGAGCACTAGCAGTGACAACTGGGTGGTGCAATTTTTGAGGTAGTAAAAAATGCTTTTTGTCAGGAGTCCACAAGAAAACAAACAAACAAACAAAAAAAGGTGAAATGAAATTTGACATTTTTGCACTGCACCAGTCTCTTCTTCTTGCCATATCAAAGTCTTTAAGCCACTCTCTCCCAATTTCAGCATCAGTAAATTTTCAGTTTATAGCCTATTCACAAAACTTGGACAGCATTAAACACACCCAGATGATACTAGTGTACTAACCACAAAGTTGACAGAGTAGGTGTATGGGATCTTAAACACTCCTGTGTGTTTGTTTTTCAGAAACTTTGGCCCTCCAGTGCAGTCAGGCCTGTCATCATTAGGGTTTTCATAGCTGAACAGAGCAAGAGAGAAGGACACAAAGCAACAAGATTCCAGATCAAAGCAAAGTCCACCAGTGGTCTAATTTGCCTACAAAATAGGCTCTGTCTGATCACAATTCAGGCAGAACCTTAAATCAATACCAAGCTATTCTACTAGCCTCTGGAACGGATGGTTTTCACATGTATTGCGGACACCAGGTGACAGTACCTGAGTTCTTTTAGGTTCTACAGTTTGGGTTCTACAATTGGCCCGAATGTGAAAATACCCCAAACAACAAACTTGATGAAAAGATTAATTCGGCTAAATTTAAATTTTGACTAGATATCTCAATATCAGCTAAAACTGTCATTCATTACCTTTTTGGTTCAATCTTGGCAGCAACCAATCGTGCTCCGAGTTGTTCATTCTCAACAATGTGGTAATGGATGGTGATGTCCACATGGTTAAAGATGTAAAAAGCATCCTTTTCATTAAAGTTAGACTGGAAAACAAAACCAAGACAGAGGAGTTCAAATCATAGACAGGCTAATAATATCACTGTTATAACAGTTACAGATATGTGTAAGATAAGCACCTTTCTGGGACTGAGACTAGTGCTAGTATAAAAAAAAGACACTGTGTTGCATGCTGACCCTGTCTCTACATGCCAACAAATCTGACCCACAGACGTTAATGGGCTTAAGACAATACGTAAACTAAATTCTATCACAATTGGCTTGTTTTTTTTTTTTTTTGTTTTTTTTTTTAAAACTTATGCCATAACAATATTTTGAAAGATGCTGTACACATAAAAACATCTATGCATAGGGGCTTTAAAGAAATTCTTGGTGCAGCTCAAAATCCTGATGTTTGCAGTTCCATTTTTCCCTCTTGATACTGCCTGACACCCAAACTCAGGATGCTAGCTAACACTGAGTGCTGATCTGATATATTATTTTGTCTTTTTCGAATTAAGAACTGTACCTCATTGTGCGATGGGAGTCCTGCTTATATGTGTAAGGAAACACGAGGTTGGAACTACTGTGTAGGCAAAGTCATTCATACACAAATGTATTTATATAATACTGTAAAAGTGTGATTATAAAAATGTATAAAATTCTTTGTTTTATAAAGAAAGTGAGGAAGAATGCCAATTGAATGTGGAGCATCTATAGCAACTATCACTGAGAAATAATTTTGTGCTGGTAAACTTTTTCTGTTTGAGTCGGTGTGACACCCTCACATTGACCACACAGGCATCTTTGGCACGTCCTGCTTCTGTGACGTAACATCCAATAGGGAAACCAGGATTACAGAACTTTTGTCCATCTTCAACATCATAACACCAGGTGACCGGCATGTTATCCACAATCCTACACATACACACACAAACACAACACAAAAGCCTGTGACGTTCACAAATATACATACTTCATATTAAACTCACAGTTTGGTCCACACAATACTTAAAGATGAGGTCACAAATGTTGCACTAAAATAGTCAAAATAGTCAAAATAACAACTCTAAAACCCCAAATTACATGTAGTTGGTCAGTAATCATATATCTCTTCTACCCCGTGTCACATTTCACATGTCACACAGAGTCAAAATTGGCGCAGAGTAAAGTTAACACAGATTAGAGTTGAACAGAGAAATCTTTATTATCCACACTGGGGCAATTCATTTTGCAGCAAACAGTTAAAAACAAAGAACACTGAGTCCTAAAACATATACAGCTAAAATGAATATCTGTTGCATTAAGCCTATCGCCACCAGATAAATCTCTCTGTTCACAGTATATGGAGTTTTTAAATCTCATGTCCGGGGTGACATTCCTGCACTGGCCGTTTGGCCATTAATCGTGCGGCTCTTCTAGACTTTCCAAATGTTATCAGATGGAATGGATCAAATTCTGATAATGAAAGGAGTCATTTCACAGGGGTTATGTGACCCTCAAAACAATTTATCCACCATTTTACAGCCGCAACAGTAGGTTACGGCCAATATGTACTGGCCGTTGGGCAGACTGGGACACATCCCAGTGGGCTGTCAAAAAATACATTTTTGGGCCAGTGGACCGTCAAAACATATCCGTTTTTACCAGCCCTCTCTGTGTGCCTGTCATTCCAGGTGTGCAAGAGAGTGTGCTGCATGCCTGTATCCGTATTCAGACCAAATCAGGTGTTGCAGTACACCGCTGCAGGATTAAGAGGAGGTGTGTGGGGGTGTGAGTGTGTTTGCTCTAGAACGTGATTGTTGTGAAACAATCAGAAAATAATGTTTTGTTGATCTGACTGACTTTCTCGCTACCACCGCTCCCTCTCTTCATTTACTCTCTAGCTCGCTTGACCACAGTGTCTCTCTCTCTCTCTCTCTCTCTCTCTCTCATAGTTTCATGTTTGAATCATTGTCTTTGCGTTGTGTAGTTATCTGGGCTGTTATATTATTTGTTATTTTATGTAACTGTTTGATAATCTTTCAATAAAATAAACTTGATTTTCGAGCGACCCAGGGATGAATTGAATTTGAAATCAGAATTTGAAGCTTTGAGATTGGCTGACTGGAGGACCCCCCCTCACTGTCACTATGTTAAGGTTTTCTTTCAATGATATCTTTAACATTTCTCAACGCAAAAACATAGAAGTGTCCTTGGTAACTCAACAATATGATAAGTTAATGTTATGGCCATTGGTTAATGGTATGGTCATCAGTTTTAATTATTTCCCCTTCGATTCTGTGAAATAAAGTTTTTTTTGTCAGTTTTTGATTGATTGATTGATTTTTTGATCTACATTACCCATGAGTCTCATCAACCATTACTATAAGGACAAAGACAGTCCGCTTTGGGTTACGCTACAAAATTTTAATTTACTATTATATCCGCTATTTATTTGTAATTAGTTGGATTACATGGCTCACGGAAGGGCACTGTGTTGTGGGCGGACTTGGGGCGTTCGCCTCCTGTTTTGGCTAAAATATCTGAAATAAACCAACATCTTTACTTTTTCTTAACATAGATCATCTAAATGCAATGTAATTACTAGTTCGGTTGTACTAGATATTTGATATATTTAGCAGATATACAGACGTGACCGAAATTATTGGTACCCTTGCATTTTATTAAAATAATGCACCAAAGCTTTTTGGTAAATCACACCAACACTATGTTTACAGAAGAAAAAATTAAGCCTTCAACGAAAAGAACACTATGCCTACCGTGAAACATGGAGGAGGCTCAGTGATGTTTTGGGGTTGCTTTGGTGCCTTGAATCTGTGCAGGGCAGCGTCAGAAAGCTGTGTCTTAGTCGCAGGTCATGGGTCTTCCAGCAGGATAATGACCCCAAACATGCATCAAAAAGCACCCAAGAGCGGATGAGAAGAAAATGTTGGGCCGTTCTGAAGTGGCCTGCTATGTGTCCTGATCTGAATCCCATTGAACATTTGTGGAAAGAGCCTGAAACATGCAGTTGGGAGATGGCAGCCATCAAACCTGAGAGAACTGCAGCAGTTTGCTCAAGAAGGCTGTGCTACAAAATATTAAGTTAAGAGTTCCAATATTTTTGGCCATGCCATTTTCATTTGTTTTATTATATTAAATAATATAATAATAATAATGAAATAATAATAAGTTAACTTAATACCCCCAAAAATATTGGTACCCTTCCACCCTTTTTTTAAAAAAAGTGGCCAATATTTTTGGCCATGTCTGTATCTATTTACAACCCTATTTACAACTCTACTTTGCAAACCTGGAAGAATTACAACTGTGGTGCTGATTTGTATCAAGATTCATGGTGCAGCTCTAGGGAATTGTAGTTTTTAAAAAAATATTAGTGTTTTTCCTAGAATTCGATGTTGTAAATACTGAACTGAGAGTACACTTAAGAGTTCAAGGGGATGTTAAACACATTTGTGTGGTCAGATTTTAAATATATAATTGTTAAATGGGTGAAAATTAATTTTAACCATATTTTATCCATATTTGACAGTGACCCCAGTTCTTGACTATACTACTCTACAAAATAGCTGAGGTTAAGAGCTCTCTATAACAGTTGGTTCCATGTCTTTAACTAAAGTATAAGCCTTCAAACATTCAAACCAGGAGCCACATAGAATCTTCATACTGACATTATATTCTCCAAGTTTGAGGCATTTCCAACAACATATATGGTTTAGTTCTATGACAAAGTTTTAATTTTCATGGGAACAAGCCATTCCAGGCCTAGTTTCAGAGAGCACTTTGAAGGCCCATATATAAAATGAAGCTTTTGTTTGTCTGTTTTTTCTTTTTTAGTGGAAATAGTGACTAAAACGAGTCACCTCAGAGATTACTGCTAATACTGCTGACAATCTAGGGCATTACTACTGGCTTGAAGGAAGGCCTGACGTGTAGGGCTGCTCAATTAATTGAATTTTCAATTACAATTTTGGCTTCAAACGATTATGAAAACAAGATGATTGAGCTAAAATGATCATTGTGCTGCATTCCATTTGCAAATACACTCTTGTTTTGTCTTGTGTTGTAAATCCAGCGCATCGTGCGTCGGAGCGCAGTGAGAGACAGACAAGAGCCGAGCTCTTCCACACAGCGTGAATGTGTCTGAATTTAACAAACAGTCAAATGTTCAGCGGTGGAAACCGACTTATTGAGAAATTTACAGGCTACTTTGTTTTAGTTTCAGTCAGACTTTGGATGCTATTATTTCAGATATGAGGATGTTTTGCTCCGTGTAATGATCTCTCCTTTCACCCAGCCACTCAGAGCCACGCTTTTTCTGTCTTCAGTCTGTTATATGCAAATGCTTACTTGTAAAAAGCTGATTAGAAACCTGGTTACATGTATACATGGCAGAGAAATCAGTGTTCTCCAGGGAGTAAAATCTACCTGTGGAAAGCAGGTTTCTCTAATCCCATACTCCAATTACAGCAATACATGATAATACAAGTCAATGATTTCTGTCAAACTTCTTATTTCTCAAAATACCATGACAAATGATCATTTTAGTATTGAACACTCTCCACACAACATGCATCTCAACAATCACTACAATAATATTAACTCAATTATGTTGGTCTAATGTATTTGTATTTATTATTTTTATATAATTTATTTATCCTTTTTTAACATTTAATTTTTGTTTTTCAGTTGATTTATATTTAAAGTTCAAGGAAATCCACTGTTAAAAAGTTTTTTTTTTTTTTAAAGTTCAATAAATGCATGATGTTTCCAAAGTCAATGAGCAATCGTGTTAAATAACTGCAATCTCAATATTGACCAAAATAATCATGATTATGATTTATGCCATAATCAAGCAGCCCTATGAGCAACTTCACATTTTACAGTCACAGGCTGCAAAATGCCTTTTCTTAACAGAAAGAGTGGTGTTTGAATTTGGTTGTGGCCGACTGGTGGCAATTTGAAAAGGGATGTAGCCCACCAACGGCAGATAACCCAAAACAATAGTTGAACATGCCAAGACCACCCACAACACAATGCTCTTCCGTTAGCCTATGACTATCAAAAACTGATAAAAAAAAACAAAAAACAAACTTTTTTCTCAGAATCAAAGGAGAACTAATTAAAACTGATGGCCTTAACATTAACCTATCCTATTGTTGAGTTATCAAGGACACTTCCGTGTGTTTTTGTGTTTAGAAATATTAAAGATATCATTAAAAGAAAACTTTCACATGGTGACAGTGAGGAAAATACTTTGGGCGACGGGTCCTCCGGTCAACCAATCACAAAGCTTCAAATTCTAAATTTCAAATTCAATTCATCCCTGGGGCACTTTAAAATCTATGTTTTTTATTTTGAAAGGACATCATCAAATAGTTCCATAAAATAACAAATAACCGCAGTTTGCGACACACGGCCATCTTATTTGTTTACCCCTGCGCAAGCAAAATGGCACATGCTGGAGCAGGAAGGCAGACAGAGGAGAGGAATGAGAGGAGAGTGGAGAGGTGTTCAGGGCAGGCTGGAAAAACAGAGTGCGCCTTCCCCATGACAGGGACGGAGGGGATTGGTATTATCCTGACATGCAGCCATGGACTGAAAGTGACAACTTGGTGTGATGCACCAAAAACACTCAGCAGTGTAGCAAACATCATGGGACAACTTAGGTACTGGATGTCCCTGTAACTATAAATTTATAATATCAGTAATATCAACATCACTCATAAATATCAGGCAGCAGCTCACTAATGTTTTTCACCTCACTGGTTTACTTCACTGCCTGCAGGGATTTGATTCCTGTTCCCACTGGAGCAGAGCGAAACCCTGAAAACTCTCTGCATGTAAACGGGAATATTAGTGGAATAGTCATTTTCATTAGGCATGTAAACAGGTTAGAAGGAATACTGTCTTTTTTGGAATAAGGGCAAAACCCGGAATTTTTTGTGCATGTAAACGTAGTCAGTGATTCTAATAACATGTAACTACGTGGTTTCAGCGATAGCAGCGTCCATAGCAACCACCACAGCAACAATAGAAAGCCTGAAAAAATCTCTGTAATAACTGACAAACTAAACTACATATACATTCACTGATCAAAGATTTAGCGGTGTGGACCAATATAGCTATTACACATTTGGATGTAAGACTGGGTTGCCTGTAGTGCTGACACTGTTCTGAGCAGAAGAAAAATAACTTTATGCAGTCATGTCATGCATCAGAGGACTTGACATGAGTTTGAATGCACATGAAAAAGGGCAAGTGATGATGATTCAACCTGCAGGCAGAAATACATTTATATATACTGCTTAATTGTCCTGTTTCCCCCCCCCCTAGGATCCATTCATAGATCCCTCCAGTTTATGAAGGAAATCAGTACAACACTGTCAGAATCTTAAGGTAACAAAATAACAGCTAACAGCAGCTTTAAGGCCCAAACGCACTAAAAGCAATATACTCCTATGGTGCACTGCAAGCAACAGATTTGAGATGCCAACATCACAGAAACCAACACATATTTCTCATTTTGTTCTTTGTATTAACCACTGCATTAGGTGGATGTAATAAATGAATGAAAAAGAGAAATGCAGAAGAGGAAAATTAAACTGAAACTAAGAGCATCTGTGTACACAGTAAATCATCTGTTGACTGTTTGATGGTTGCTTATTTGTGCTGTAAAACGTGACTGCTGTGAAATAATCAGAATATCACGTTTTATTTCTCTCATTCAGAGGCTTTGTTCTCATTACCACTCACTCTCCTTGCTCGACCACCACTGCACTGTCTCTCTCTCTCTCTCTCTCTCTCTCTCTCGTGCTCAGCTGGCTTGCGCTATCTCTCTCTTTTTTGGCTGCAGAGAAAACAGCTTTGGTCGCTGGGTCCCCATTTGACAATTTGACGTGCCTCATAACACTTTTGGTGTGTGTTTTGGCATTAAAAACAATAGGTGTACTTCAAAACACGCATGTCAGACGCTTTCAGTGCATCTGGGCCTCTAGTGCAAACTTTCAGTCGTGTGTGTACCCAATCATCACTCTTGTGTTTTGGTGTGTGCAAGCCTATATGTATGTCAGTGAATCATACGTACCAGTGATGCTGGTAGTTGAGTAACATGCCTTTCTTGAGGAAGTCCAGTTTGGCTTTGTCTGATGGGTTGTTGGTGTCATAGGTTCTGGTACACACCCTCTGACACACTGCTGGTTTCTTAAAGTAAAACTGACAAACAGGACACAGTCAGCATGTGTGTGCTTTTGCACTGTCACAACTGGGTTTTGTTTGTTTTCTATCACTGATAACAACAATGTGTCATTCTCCACTGTAAAAATATGACAACAAAACAATGAATGTCAATTTGACATTGAAAAAATCATGTCAAATTTAAACCTTTATCTTGCCCATAAAAAATATATTAAACCTTAGGCTAACCATTAGTCCCCTTGTTATGATGCGTGACAGGGGTGCAATGAAACACATCATCCCCTTAAAGGAACCCTAATGCTATAGTCAATATTTTCTCCAAAAGTTGACTCTGGCTCAACTTTCTGGCTGCAGGCTGGTGCGGTCCCACTACTGCCAAAATACCCACAGCCGAAATGCACTACCCTCATTCAAATGAATGGGAGGACTGGCATTTTTGCCGCACTGCCTGATTTGGTCTGAATATGGCCTAAACATATTTGGGAACCCTCTTCTTTGACTTAAAACCCAGACTCAAATATGAAGATCAATATCAGGGCCTCGTTTCACAAAAGCATCTAAGATGATCAGCCAATCCATTGTACAAACCTTCTTAAACTTAAAGAGGTGTTTCCTAGAAGCATTGTAACTGAAGATGGTCTTAGAAATGACATCTTAGAAAATCTTAGAAATCTTAAAATGAGTGATAATTTGTGAATTAGAAAATAAGAAAATAAAGCTAAAATAACACACACACACAAATTCATTCAATAATTGATCTGCACAATTGATCTGCCAGTTTCTGTCATCATTGTCCTCCTCTCCCTCTTCCCTCCTAAAATATTCATCTCTTTTTGCTGAAATGCCACTATCCTGATGGGAATTTTTCAAATTCCATATTAAATTGTAGATCTAAGAATAAGCTTTCCAGGATTGTCCTAATAGCCAGTACATTAGTTGGCAAATCTTTCTCTATTCAGCCAGTTTATGTCTTTGAGCTCCGGGAGGCGCTATAGAGTGCCTAAAAAATGTATTTAAGAAGTTCTTCATCCCAAGTGTCATCAGTATTCTTAACTTTGCAATGTGAAGAAGAAGAAAGAAGAAGAAAGAAGAAGAAGAAGAAGAAGAAGAAAGAAGAAGAAGAACAACAACAACTCTATTCTAAACCACAGTTTGATTATTTTCCTTTCTTTCTTTTTTTTTCTTGAAATGTGTACTTTTACATGTGTGAACACTACAATATACACTGAGTGCATAAAACAGCTGAAGGTTGTGGAAAGCTTTTTCCACTTTGACAAAACTGAAATTTTTGTATTTTGCAAATAAACAAAATTACCCCAATGTCTGGGTGTTCTTTTCTCTTTTATGAAAACCAAGTTAGATTATTTAGTATCTATTCATTAATTCAGTTAGTTATTAATAATTGTCCACACTGATTTTAAATTGATACTATCAAACCTATCTGTCATCTTTACAAGAAACCCCGACAATTAATTAAATTTACAACCCATAAAATGATATTACATACTAAAATTGTGGCTCATAAACAACTTTAAAAGCGTTTTTATGCTAGGTCTATTGGATTTGTCATATGTGATATTATGCTGTATAAACCTTTTTAAAAATATTTAAATATAATATATTTGATTGATATAGTATTAATATAAGCATGTCAATGTGTCCTTGGGCAAGAAACCTAACCCTGAATTGTTCCTGATGGCTGTGCTGTGTGTGAATGTGTGTGAATGATTAGATTTCCTCTGACGGGCAGTTTGGGACCTTGCATGGTAGCCCCTGTACCATTCAGCGCATCAATGTGTGTGAATGGGTGAATGTGATTCGTAGTATAAAAGTGCTTTGAGTGGTCGGAAGACTAGAAAGGCGCTATACAAGTACAGTCCATTTACCATTTATTTTGAACATACATAAGTATGTATGTAAAGTGAGGAATGGGAATAGAGCCTGACTCTCTAAACTTTTTCAATTCATTCTCTATGGTAGTTCTCATCACTACAGGTGTAATCCCATCTCTGACAACAACGTGGGTTGCAATGGCAGAGTGCTCTCTGTATTTCTGTTTGTTGACTCCACGGGCAGAAGAAGCAAATCAACGTTATTTATGAGGTATTTTTTTATATATTTCTCAAGAACCGCTCATCCAAACAACTTCACACATCGACACTGCACTTCCTCGTTTCCCCAGCAATCCACCTGCCAGGTATGAAGTAGATCTGGTGAACAGTTCTCAAGATATGCGAAGGACAAACTCACATACATACATACATACATACATACAGACATACATATATACATACAGACAGAAATTCCTTGCTTTATATAGAGAGATAACTATACTTTTGTTTGACTGGTCAACCATTACGTCAGCATGACATCAATTTTTTGTATATGTTACCTTGTATGGTGACGGTTCGATCCTCTCCCCAAAAAGAACCTGGCCAAGATTCTCTGATGGACGTTTCATTGTTTTCTCTGAGCAAAAGTCAAACCTGCAGAAAAAGGAGGAGACAGTTCAAAGTGTCCAGTGACACACCAGTTAGAGAGATAGCATGTGTATGTTCCAGATGATGGAGAGAAATCAGATGAGAAGCAGAGACTCTCTGCTTACATTAGAGCACGGTTGAAGATCCTTTCTGAACCACTTGTCCACAGAGGGTGTCAAACCTACAAGTGCACATCCAGTCAACCTAATCAGTGCACTTTAATTTAACACTGGATGGAATAAGACAACTGCTGCTGCATTGTTTAATCATGTTGAAAATTTCAGTTCTGATGTTCCGATGTCACAGCAGGTCCTATCCAACAACTGTCATTGAATAATACTAATTACAATAATCATTTTGCCATTTTGCCACTTGAGTATGATAAGTAGGAATTTTCCTACTAAAGTTAATAATTTTCATAACCATAATTTATTATAACTAATTTATATTAAAGTGGTAATGATACCACTGATGCCATGATATATATATATATATATATATACATATTCAAAATTAAAATTTCCACAGATTAAGAAAATCTTCCTATTTTTGGTTGATGGAAAACACTGTGGTGTGGTGTTATAGTTTTTGCATTTAATGGAATGGCTGAATGTTTATAAAAATCAACATCAGCTTTAAACTGCAATAATAACAATACCTGAATGCTTTTGAACAAAAATAAGAAGCAGAGAAAAAGGTTGTGCAGATTAAAGCAATGAGACAAAGGGGGATAAAATTAAAAAAATCCAACAAAGAAACACCACAGTGCTACTTACGCAGTGTATTCATAAGGTAGAACAGATTCCACTGAATCCAGCCTGTTCACAAACAGCTCAATGATTGACTAGAGCAAAACAAAGCAGACAGATATGTATTAGGAAGACAGCAGGAATGTTCCAATCAGTCTTTTTCTGCTAAAATCGATCACAATTTTAATGTGGTTGGATACTATTAGTGATCGGTTGCTTTTTTTTACATGTCATTTTAAACGTCATTGGCACAACCCTTTGGAGCCCAATTGTGAATACAGTCTGCATACCTGTTGCACCACTACGTCCATAACAAAATAAAAAGTTGGTGAATGTGTTGATCTGTGGAATTGATCTTAAGAAATCTCTACTGCTGCACCAGGTGCACATCGTGTTTCGTCTCTGTCCACAACAGGCTGTGATGTAGCGAAAGTAGAGCACCCCTCCCTGTGCTACTACTAAACTGTCAGAATTTAATTTAAAATCCTTCTACTCAACTAAAAAGCTCTTAATGGTCTGGCAAAATCTTATCTTAAAGAGCTCATAATACCCTATTACCCCACTAGAACACTGCACTCCCAGAATGCAGGCTTACTTGTGGTTCAGTCTTTAAAAGTAGAATGGGAGACAGAGCCTTCAGCTATCAGGCTCCTCTCCTGTGGAACCATCTTCCAGATTCGGTCCGGGGTGCAGACACCCTCTCTATGTTTAAGAGTAGACTTAAAACTTTCCTTTTTGATAAAGCTTATAGTTAGGGCCGACCAGGCTCGCCTTGGATCAGCCCCTAGTTATGCTGCTATAGGTCTAGACTGCCGGGGGACTTCCCATGATGCACTGAGCTCCTCTCTTCTCCTCCTCCTCCCCATCTGCATGCATTCATTTATCATTAAGTCTTGTTACTAACTTAGCTTCTTCCCCAGAGTTTTTTGTGCTTTCTCATCTTGCAGAAAACCCTGGGATCTGGCCCAAAACTTTGCAGTCCTATTGGTTCTCTGGCTATTGCGGCTGTTTGTTGTTGCTAGTCATTACTATTATTGTTGTTATTCTGCTTCTCTGTGCACAATTATTTTTTTTAAATAATTGTGGTTCTTATATACTGTTTCCATTGAATAAATATTGACTATATCATCTTTTAAGACCTTGGGATGTTTATGATTTGTACATACGCATGGTTGAAGGCAGTTCTAAATTTGTTCGCAGATTAAGAACAAAGTCAGGTAAGAACATATTGATGAATCCTGGATTTGTACTTAAAATGTTTGGATGCACGGTTTAAGCACAAATTTGTGCGTACGCACTGTTTGTGAATGAGGCCCAATGTTCTGGATACAACATAGCTTAATTTGAGTGAAATTACCCTTAAAAGTATTTTTCCTTTTGCTGTTGAAAAATCCTGCATACAAGTGACTCAATTACTTGAAAATAAAATAAATACATCTTGAAAGAGTCAAAGAGGTAAATGCTTTTTCTAGGCACTATACATGCTCACTGGATCTCTGACGTGTTTTATATCACACATAAATTCAAGTCCTGCACCATGCAGGCACGGAGGAAAACAAAATCATGCAGTATTAGAAGGGGTTTTTTTTTTGGAAAAAGTCAAATGTGCACATCTGAATTTGTATCTTACAACCATGTTTGGAGCAGTTGTCCATGGCAGCATTCAGTTCAATTCAATTCAAAATACTTTATTCATCCAACCAGCACCCAGTAACTGGCCATCTGACACTTTTCCGAATGTATCAGAACTTCTTTCCACGCTGATGTTCACAGAACACGGTTTGATGAGCAGACTGTCATATGATCATTTGGATGCTTTCATGATAACTGACAACAAAGATTCAAATGAATCCGAAACTAGCTATAAATGTGTAGAAATGATTGACAATTTAAAAAGTAATATTTAAATAAAATTCATGCAAGTTTAAACTTTCTACATGAAACTTAAAATTCATGTAGTAATTATTACTAAGAGTTTAAACTGTTGTTTTTATGAATTCATGATTCAGAATCTATACACATTTTTATTTTATGACTGCATTTTTGCTGTCGGTGCCATATCATTCCTGTTCCACAGGTAGTTTTCCTGATCTGCTGTATTACAATCACATGTATTAATATTACCACATTAAAGCTGTGTCCACAACAGCCCGACTGTTTACTGTCCCATCAGATCAGCTGACCAATCAATAAACACATTCAATCAAAGGGGTGTTGCCATCCGGTAAAAAACTTCCACAGAGGACTTGTGGTTCCTTGAGCCTCCTCTCTCCTCGTCTCCGCTGAGGTGCATTTAAGGGATTGGAACATCCTCAATGATGGCAGAGGGAGATTGGTTTCCCGGTCATGGCCAAAGTACAGGGGAGTGAGGACAGGAGGAAGCAGAAATTAGCAGAATGGAAAGCACCCATTATTCTAGTGTGTTTCATTAAAAATGAGACAGACTAAAATTTCACTAAAATGCCCGACATGATGGTCAAAATGTCCAGTAAAAATGCTGCATTTAATGGCACTAAAATACCCGACATGACAGTCAAAATGTTCGGTAAAAATGCCTCATTTAACAGTTCTAAAATGCCCAACATGACGGCAAAGAATGTCCAGTTAGTGGTCCACAAGAGGTCTGGTGTTTTTGGCCACTAAAAGGAATACTTTTGGCCATTGGATAATGTGTGTCTTTGAAATAAATGACAACTTTCTGATCCTAGGAAATATATATGGATATAACAGCCTTGACCAAAACAAAATTATGATTACAGAAATTACAAAGGCTGTGTAGGATCTATGTCTGAGGTATCCTACGGAGGACTTTATATTTAGATGTGATTTTAATATGGTGATGGATGAATGTCTTGATAGAACCCAATGGTTCAATCAAAACCAGAATAGATTTGTGGTCAGAAAATAGACCTAGACTGGAATCACATTATACAATTTCTATAGCACCTCTAACAGATCACTGCCCTTTGAACCCTTTTGAAAATTGTAATTTCAAAATTGTAAAAACAATCAATGATATAACTGAAGGTTCAAATTTGACAACTTATAGAGATAAATGGGGGAATTGTTGGGTACCTGTAAATTAAATTAAATTAAAATTAAAGAGTATGGTCTAGACCTTCTCTACGTGAAAAGTGCCCTGAGATGACGCTTGTTGTGATTTGGCACTGTATAAATAAAACTAAATTGAAGTTGAATTGAATTGATAAATAGCAATATTTAAAATGTAAGGTACATCAGATTTCCATATCATATGGCAAATTATTAAGCAGGGCTAATAAGAAAAAAGAAATGGAAATTGTTAAAGAAATAAACTGTATCTGTAATTAATCTTCATTAAATTTATATTACTAAAGCCAAAGGAGCATATAAGAGATCAAGGGTGAAGAGGATAGAGGAGGGTTAAAGGAGTTCAACTTACTTTTGTAGATTGGAGAGAAAGAGACAAGAGCGGAATGTTGTAAAGGCACTGCTAATCAATAATCAAGAATGTACTGACCGTGACAGGATTTCTCAGGAAATCTTCCAATTTTACAAGAAACTGTACTCTTCCTCTTATTCATGCATAGATGCTGATGCTTTCTTTGAGCACATTAAGGAATAGATCCCCAAGTGGATGAGAGTTTCAAAAGTGTATGTGATGCAGACATCAATATGGATGAAGTGGAAAAAGTCATGCAATGCTTATCCTTAGACAAATCTCCAGGTTCAGATGATCTAAAAACTTATTTCTATAGGCATTTTGGGAGTATCTTTAAGACCTTATTTTCCATATGTTAAAAGAAATATCTGAAACCCACACACTTCCAACTACAATGGAACAAGGGATCATCACTCTCATCCTCAAACCTGGTAAAGATCCAAAATTAATCGTCAGTCTTAGACCTATAGCCCTGCTCAATAACAACTATAAAATTTTAACTAATTTATGCCAACAGATTGAAAACCAGTATCACACAAATTATCTCAGATACACAGTTAGGTTTTATAAAAGGATGATCAATTCATAACAATATACAACTTGTGTTTGACTTACTGGATTACAATCATGTTACCGAAGATGAAGGTTTTATCTTATTTTTATATTTTTTTAAAGCCTTTGACACGATTGGACACAAGTTTATGTTTCATTGTTTAGAATTATTTGGATTAGGAGGAAACTTTATAAATCTAGTTTAACTACTTTATGAGGATACTGATAGCACAGTTCTATTACCACATGGTATGTCTCAAATATTCACAAATGATAAAGGAATTAAACGAGGTTGTCCCATTTCTCCCTTGCTTTTTATCTCAGCAGTGGAAATGCTCTCCATTCTTATAAAAAATTAATATTTTGAAAAACTGACAGTATTAGGCAAACAGCTGGCAATCAGCTGGCAGATGAAACATGACATATTCATGAAAAATAGTAACCAAATTCCAAAAACCTCCTCCTCAAAACAACTGACCTTTTTCTAGGGCATCTGGTTTGAAATTAATCCTTAAAAATGTGAATTACTACCAATTCATAACTCCCATCTGACAACAATTCAAATTTCCCTGTTAAAAAAACCATTAAATACCTAGGCACAAACATTACAAAGGATAATAACACACCAGATAATCTTTAAATATTTGGAATAATCTAGATAAATGTAAAGCTTATCTGAACTCATGGTCACAAAGAGACATCTCTATTTTTGGCCAAATTTTTCTAACAAATATTGAGTGTAATTCAAGATTCATTTACCTAGCTTACTTGATGTCACTTCCAAAAAATACAATAAAAGCTCTAAACCAGGTTAACTTTAATTATATTTGGAAATGATAAATACACTATATAGAAAAGGAATTACTGTTAAAGAATATTATGAAAGAGGGCTAAGAGACATTAACACTGAGTGTATTAATGGTACTATTAAAACAAACTGGCTAAGATCCTTTTTGAAAAATGAAAACAGCTTATGGTTTCATATCCCAAGCCACATTTTCACAAAACTAGGAAGCATCAACCTCCTCCTTATATGTGATTATGATCTAAAAAAAAAGTAAGGATGCACGATATTGGATTTTTTGCCGATATCCGATATGCCGATATTTCCAACTCATTGTGGCTGATTGCCGATACTGATATATGTACTACGGATGCCACTGTGAGGAACTTTTCCCACCGACTGATAAACTCGTTTCAACACCGGTATTACCGGTTACATCGGACATTTTACAAAGTAAGATATTCGTCAATGACACTCATCCGTAGAGTGTTTACTTCGATCTTTAACATTAGATTTTTAGTTTAGATCTTCCCATTATTTTACCCCTGGGACACACTGGATGCGTGAGCAGCGCGTTTGTGTCGCGGAACCTCTTGCTTTTCATTTCGGCGCCCATGTAATAGGTTAGAGCAGCCACACAGCTCCTGCGTCGCGTCATTTAGAGATTCGAGGTCTCGCCTATTTTCTCCACGGGACACGCACAGTTCTCAGCAGAAATAGACAGGGAAAGCGGTAGAAAGATAGGGCTGCCAGTGGCAGAAGCGCCACAGCAGACATGCTTCCTGTGTGAACGCTGCGTGAGCGTGAGAGACGCAGCAGTTCAGCAACGCACATGCACTGCTGAGGTTCAGAATGGAGCTCAGGAGCTCTGCGTTAAAACTTTAATGAAGTTGCCAAGTGGGTGGAGCAGTAGAGTTTTCTTTGAGTTTATTAGACAGACAGGATTAATGTGTAGGGTTTAATCTCTGGACCACACTCCGGAGCAGAAGGTGGCGGTATTGCACCTAATACACTGGTTGCCAACTGCTGTTATAAATCAAAAAGAATCACACACTGATGGCACAGCCATCAGTGTGAATTTTGGGGTTAAGTATCTTGCCCAAGGACACATCAACTAGCGGACTGGAGGAGCAGGTAATCGAACCACCGATTAGTGGGCGACCCGCTCTACCTCCTGCGCCACAGCCGCCCCAGTAAAATTAGATTAGATTAAAATGTTATCTCTAAAATTAGCAAGAAAAAACCCTGAATATTTCTTATTTTTCAGGTGTTTCCAATAGTTTATGACAAGTAAATTAGCTGTTTGGGTGAATGGAAATAACATATTTTGGAGCATCTGTGTGTAATCAGCCTATTGTAGCTGCTGCAGGTGGGAGCTAGTTTGAAGTACTTTAAATACAGTTGCTAGTTTTTTTGCTATGAAGACATCACTCTCATACGGTTCGTAAAGTTACATTTTCTCATCTAGTTTTGCTAGTATCTAGCACTCTATGGATATGCAAAAGCGGCGCAATTTAGATAGAGATAATATGATCGGCAAAGACATTGCTAGAATAGCATTTCAGCCAAAAATGCTAGCTAGCTAGGGGATGAATTCACAAAGAATGGATTGCGGCCGCTGATAGCACCATGAATTGCACATCATTTGCAACCACTATCTGCCCTGTCTCAAGGTCCAACTTAAAACAGATATTGTGTTAATGATATGACGGCGCAAAGTTTTGCAACTGAGTGCAATTTACCCTTGTTTTGCATCTGATTGAGTGAGCGTAGCTGTTTCCTGTGTTTCAGGCTTTTCTCCACTTTTCAGCACACAGATTGGTCCATAATGACAATTGCAGAGAGCACAAAAGCCTCATATTGCGTGTCGTTAATTAACAGAAGTGCGCAAACACAGAGCTCTCCACAATCACAATCCAACTTTAATGTATTTTGCTTCTTTAACTTCTCTAGTATTTCGCATCTATAACATAATCTACTGAAATGTCAGGTCTGAAACATGTTAGATTAATGTCCGAGTCTTACTATAATGTCGTTCAAGGGCCACTAAATGTATCTGGGATTTTGCAGAAACATCAGTACTGATCTGTTTGTTGCCAACAGCTGGCTGTGTGTCACAGCTGGCTGCAGCATCACACAGCTGAAATGATAAGTGCGTCTCCAAACTGAACTGAAAGAGGATGTGTGCATTTACGCACGTGGCACAGCAGTGGTAACTTCATTAACACTGGATCGAGTCTCTTAAATCGCATCCACATTTCCCTCACTTGCGTCCTTTCCAAGCAAGGAGAGAGGAAACGAGGAAATATGTTTTTAGAGACATGAGACGTCCTTTCCTCTGAGGCATCAATATACTGTGTACTGCTCAGAGGCACAGGAACAATTTCTACTGGCAGAATGCCTTTATATTATTACTATTATTTTTAATCTTTATTGATATTCTGAGTGTGAATTCATTATTTAATAACGCAGGATATGATTACAGTGTCTGAGATTGTTTAAACACTGGAAATGATTTCTTAGGCTAAATGTTTCAGGGAAAATGGAAATTATGTATCTCATATTAAACCCAATGCTCAGGACTTTTCAGTCTCACATGTGATAAATGTGATATATGATGTGAAATATAAATGTGTTTGAAATGTCTTGCTGACAGACAGACTCTCCTTGACTTTAATTTTATCCATAATAATAGTTAATGGGGGAAATAACAGACCATGAAAAGAAAAATCTTTCTAATAAATGAAGAAAGTTGTTTATGGTTCTTTTGTTGATCAGACTGATTATTAACACAGATTTTTAACTAGGTGATGAATCACAAAACAAATAAAACATAAAACTTGGGAGTGATACACTTGAGTATAATCTGTAATCTGTCTCTGCTTCGGTATGAAACTGCAGTGATGTTAGGATGTATCAGAGCAATCTGATCAGCTGCAGTGTCCAATCAATAAGTGATGTCCAATAAGAGGGCACGTTGGCCAGTAACAGACTTCTGTGAAGGCTGCTCTTGTGTATCCTTGCTCCTCGCTCCTCAGAGATCCCTTCTTGCTCCTCGGAGCAGAAATAAGAGACTTGGGATGCCCATCAAAATGGCGGACCAGAACAGCTTCCAGTTTAAGGAAGGATGGAGGAGCAAGGAAACATCAAATAAGAGATTTGGGATGTACCCAATGAATGTTCTATGTTCTGCTACACATCTACACAGATCAGCTGTTACACACAGATTCAGGTTTATACGGTGCAATTGTTTGTAATAAAGCAGCCCTTCTGGATGAATCCTAAGCTCCATCAGCACTGTCGGGATATAGCTGAAAGTCTGAGATAAGCATACCACTCCCTACCCATGATTATTATTTCTCGAGAACCACATATGTAAGTATCAATTGACAACCATATCAATTAAACCTATCTGGATTTAACAAATTAAATGGTTTTAATCCAGGCAGGAATTTAATCAGTGAGACTAAACTGAGGTTGAACCATAGAAGCAGTTTACAGCCTTCCATTGGTTGATTCTGCTGCCAATCACATGTGCCTGTGCTCCTATTGGCTAGTTTTACTTCCTCCGACTGTAGAGACACTTTATTTTAAAAGTAAGACTGATCATTTAGAAATATTAATATGTTAGGTGTATGATAATACTATATACAGTGTGTACTAAGTCTGGAGTCGTGTATTTTTTCAGTATATGTATATATATATATATATATATATATATATATATATATATATATATATATATATATATATAATGTTTGTGTAAAATAAAACAAGAAAAAAAATAGGTTGCATTTTCTTGAGAAAATGTGTGTGCCTGTGAGATAGCGAATAATAAAAATAAGTGACAAATTTGTTTGTGTTGGGTGCTCATTATAGGCTACTCTACTTTTGACCATATTTATAGTAGTTAATTCTGACAGATATTTCCTACCTGAGAGAATAAGCTTCTCTACTTATAATTACATTTATAGAGGTAGTAGTCCATTCTGATAGATATTTCCTACCTGACAGAATGAGCTACTCTACTTATGATTAGAGTAGTATGTCTGTTTCTCACACATATCTGACCTGAGTAGCTACTAAACAATGTTTTAGGGTAGGGTAGGTCATTAGGAGTGAGAGGCTTAGTTCATCACACTAGTCCGACAGAATGACTACTGGTAGCTCATCCTGGGTAGTGGGTGGGTAGTGCAAACTGTCAGAACACCGGTGCTTTATTTATTACCCGCATCAGACGCGTGACATCATGTCATTTTTGGGAGCCGTGTACAGGGAAATTTCAGTGAACGGAAACGTAATGCGATCGACTACCATGAAAGCGTCACAGCTGAGCTAACCACTAACTTACATAAATATTACAGGAAAACAGAGTCGCCGTTTGTGCGTCTTCTGCGTCTCGATGGTAAGGTGCTCATTTACATGTTAAAAATCATAACTTGAATGAATAATTTCTCCTTTTTATATAATTTAAATAAGCTTGACAGTAGTCGTGGCAGACATGCCTATTTTTCCAAATAGGCATGGCCGTCATTAAAATGATTGAAAACTAATGAGTTGTTAACACACAGCATTATACTTCTATGTGATGCCTTGCGGTTTACTCTGTCACTGTATTGGTTTACAGTGATCATAAGAACAATAACAAGGAGAATTCCAGTTTAGTGTTGTAGTTGTAGGAGTAGGAGTTCCGTTTTTGACATTAAAACAAGTTCATTTTTCAACAACATTAAGTTTCGCAAGGTGCATTTCTTGGTCAGCACTCGCAACGCAAGGAATATTATGAAAAATGTTGATAATGTTATGCATTTCTGTAAAAGATGAAAATAATGTCGGCTTATATATCGATCAGATTTTTTAAACCTTCAAATGTCGAAATCAACAACGGCCTTATAAATGGGTTCTAAAACATTTCCAAGTAGCCAGACCAACTACAAAAATAAATGGGATTGTGGGGGCTTTTACTATGTATTTTTAAAATAACATGTCTCAATTAAGGATCAGTATCAGCACCAGAGAGAGAATAACTCATTGGACATTTTAACTAAACAAGCTGGAGTCCCTGATACAATGCGGCAATACCTATTGTTAATTCTATATTCAGACAAGCGAAGTTAACGCTACTTTGAGATATTTAAACAGTTAGCTTGCTAGCTAGTTAGCACATTACCCGTTAGCTTTGCTTTTTGTTTTTGGCTAACGTTAGCTGGCTCAAATTAGGGCTGCTTATAAGAAACCAGCTCACACAAGGAATTATGTTTACTTATTCTGTAATTTTGTTATAACATCTGGTAGGTGTACAGCTGCACTGTGACATGTAATGTTTACCTTGCAGTCTGGTACTTGTTCTTTTTCAGTCTCACAGAAGCTGACGGGAGCGAGACCGGGGAGGTAGAAGCCGGCCGCTCGAGCCAGCAAAGCAGCTCCAAGCAGCCACCACAGCATCTTCACACCGGCTAGTCTTCCCTCCAGATGTACCCAGTGTGTTGCTGCTCTTAGTAGTTTAAACTGCATCTGACCAGCACTACCATCCGGTCCTGCAGCAGGCAGACACGTCACATGCCGGAAGTCCTGCTTCGTGTTTTTTCTCAAATAAACTTTATTTGTGAAATGGGAACATGTACAGACAAGTGTATGATATTATACAGTCTAAGTACCAACATAAAGCGCCAACAGATTGGAGATATACAAATAAACAAGATGATAAACTCGGCAAAACCAGGGGATAGACTACAAAAAACAATAACAGGCATCGACTAGATAAAACACTATAGGTAACAGATACGTTTCTGTTTGCACTGTGAGCATGGCTTTTTAATTTCACGAGTCAGAGCAGGAAGAAAGTTTAGTATTTGAAATAAATTTTACATTTGTGAATACAAAAATATTCCATAATAATAATAAAGTTTATCAGGTAAAAACTGTCCTCACCTCGCCGTGGTCAGTAAAACAAAACAAAACATTTACCACTAGAGAGAGTGTGACAGAGTCTGGATTAGGCCTACACAAGGCACAACTTCCAGAAACGTTTACAATATAACAACAACAACGACAACAACAACAACAACAACAACAACAACAACAACAACAACAACAACAACAACAATAATAATAATAATAATAATAATAATAATAATAATTCCAAAATAAACAAGACAGTGTTGGTGTTGTTGATGTCCTTACATAATTTGTAAGCTTTCTGCAATATTGAAATTGAACAACAGTATTGAAATTCCTAAGACAACAACAACAACAACAACAACAACAACAACAACAATAATGATAATAATAATAATAAAAATAATGCCAGTGTACTTATTGCAAATACACATTACCTTAGGCACAAGAAATAATCTCAGTAATTCATTTTATTTTGACCATTATCCAGAATGTGGACTGAGAGAGAAAAAGAAAACCTGCACACTGTCATTTATATACACTTACATGACCTTCATCAAGAGATATATGGAAACAATAACACAAAAACAAACAGACAATCAAACAAATAAAGTCAAACTCAATACTTGTTACTGTATATGTATTTCCTTTTGTGTATGCATTTTCTGTGTCATAATTACATGAAAAACATATGCCAGTTGTTAAAAGGACAATTATTTCGCTATTTATCTTTAATCTTATTGTCATGTTGATGAAACCAGTTTGAGACTTTTGCTTTGTGACTGGTGCGTTATAATGCTGCAAGCAGCAAACAGAGGATGTAAATTGTGGCCATAAAGGGAGTCACATGGTCAACAACAATACTCAGATAGGATGTGACATTCAAACAATGATTGATTGGTATTAAGGCCGTATTCAGACCAAATCAGACTTGCTACCAACGCTCCGTCTCTTCATTCACTCTCTAGCTTGCTTGACCATAGCTGCTCTGTTTCTCTCCCTCTCAATTTTCAATTTCAATTTAATATGCTTTATTGGCATGATGTTGTGGATCAAAAATATGGCAAAGCAAAAAGTTACATATAAGCAATAGAATATGAAATAAAAGAAAAGAGAAAAGAAAAGAAAAGTAAAGAAGTAATTTACATAGAAACATATCTTTCTTTGTGACATGCAGTAACACATTCTCCTGCCAGCTCTACTGTAGTGCTGTCTTCTCCTGGTAGGGTTTGAATCAGTCTGTCTTTTGGGAGGGTGAGAAGGTCTGGGATTTTCTGGTTGAATTTGAGGAAAAAATCTTCTCTCATTTCTTTGTATTTTGGACAACTTGTGAGAAAATGAATTCCTGTCTCAACTTCTCCTGTTCAGCAGTGAGTACAAGTTGTCTTTGTTCTTTCTAACCATTGTCTCTTATGGCAACCAGCTTCTATAGCGAGTTTATGATCACTAAGTCTATATCTAGTTAAGGTTTGTCTTTTCACAGGATGTATTTTGGGGTTAAATATTGGGCTAAATGAAATTCTCTGTCCAGTGAATTATAGCATTCTAGTGTATTTATTGATTGTATTTCTGTTTTCCACTGCTTGAAATATCTGTTTATTATCTTTGTCTATTTGTTTTACTTGTGAGTTGGGAATTATTTTCATAGCATCACTTTGACTCAGGAATATGATTTTCTCATTTGTTCCATTCCAGGTATTTTTAGCTGGGTTCAGACAGCTTTGCTGTTCTAAATATGCTCTGTGATGGTGTGAATCTGAATCTGACGCTATCAAGTGTTTCAACAATTTGATTGTTCTTTAATTAATGGGCCCCAAACTTCACTTCCATATAAAAGGATTGGCTCAATAACACTTTGGAAAATTTTAATTGCCCAATTTTCACAGTAATCATGGAGTATGTTCAAATGTTCTTGCATTGCATGTTCTGTTTGTGATAACAGTAATAGGTCATCTGCATAAAAAAGACACTTAACTTCCTTTCCCTCTAGGTCCAGTCCTGGGGCTGTAGAGTTCCCCAGTAGCTTTGATAATTGGTCAATGTATATGTTGAAAATTGTTAGGGATATATTACAACCTTGATGGACCCCACAGCATTGTTTGAAAAATTCTGTTCTTTTTTGTTCAATTTTTACAGCACACTCATTTTCTGAGTACTTGCATTTAATTAAATCATATACTTTGCCTCCAATGCCATTTCGAAGTAACTGGTAGAAAAGACCATTGTGCCAAATTGAATCAAAAGCTTACCTGAAATCAACAAAGCAAGCGTACATTTTTCCTTTATTTTTTTTGGTGTACATGATTTTGGATTAGAGTATGGAGAGTAAATATGTGATCTGTTGTTCTATGTTTGGGTATAAAGCCAATTTGGGATATATTTAGTATGTTGCTTTCAATCAGGTAGGACAGTATTCTTGAATTTAATATACCACAAAATAGTTTCCCCAAATTAGAATTTACACAGACACCTCTATAATTATTGGGGTTTAGATTTAAAATTTCAATTTACATTTACAATTTCATTTAGCAAACACTTTTATCCAAAGCGATGTACATATTAGACTGATACAACACAAGCAGGGATCTAGTCAGGAGACAACAACATGAGTAAGTGCTATAAAGCTTAAGTTTGAGTCTGATAGGATGTAGGCGGTGCACTGAGGCGATCCATACAGTGCACAGATTGCATAGAAGCAGATTTTTTGAAAATTTTTTTTTAGTTTTGTCTTCTTGTTTTTTCTCTACCTTCAATCCATTAAATGCAGAGGTATTCACGAAAGAGCTGGGTCTTAAGTCTTTTCTTAAAAATTGAGATGGACTCTGAAGATGGAACAGATTTTGGTAACTCGTTCCACCACCAGGGAACTACAGAAGAGAAGAGTCTAGCTACCGACTTAGGGCCCTGTTGTGGTGGTGGTACTAGGTGCCCAGTAGAGCGTAGTGAGAGGAAGGGAGTGTAGACCTGAATGAGGGAGTTCAGGTAGGCAGGAGCCGTTTTAGGTTCTGTTTTGTAAGCAAGTGTCAGGGTTTTGAATTTGATGCGGGCAGCAACTGGGAGCCAGTGGAGGGATATCAACAGTGGGGTGACACTGACTGTTTTGGGCTGGTTGAAGACCAGACACGTTGCTGCGTTCTGGATCATCTGCAGAGGTTTGAACGTACATGTGGGGAAGCCTGCCAATAAGGAGTTGCAGTAGTCAGTGCGTGATATTACAAGAGCCTGTACCAGAAGTTGTGCTGCATGTTCAGACAGGCAGACAGATTGTCTCCGTTTTTAAAAATAGGAGTAATCAGTCCCTTGTTCCAAATTGGAGGATATATGCCACTTTTTAATTCTAAATTTAATAATTTTAGTATAGCCAAGTTTACTACTACTGTGTTTCAACATTTCTGTTCTGATACAATCAATACAACAAGCCTTTCCATTTTTAAGATCAGCCAGTTTTTCTTATAGCTCTTCCATTGTGATTGGATTGTCCAAAGCATTTTGGTTGTCCTTTATTGCATTTTCTAATGATTTCAATGTATCAACTGTGGACATCTGATGTGTGTCAAAATCCAGTGTTCTGGATTTTGATATAAATTTGAGAAATAGTTTTTCCAAACATTGCCATTCTGTATTGCAATGGTATCTTTATATTTGGTTGAATTCAACTTTCTCCACAGGTTCCAAAAAGAGTTTTGGTCTATTGCCTTTTTCGATTTTGAGTAATTTGTCATCTGTGTATTTAGCCTTTTTTTGTTGATAATTTGCTTGTATTGTTTAAGGGCTATGTGGTATTCATGACGTAATTCTTGGTTTTCAGGGTCATTGTGTTTCTTGTTTGACAGGTTTTTGAGATGCTTTCTGAAAAAGGAACATTCACTGTCAAACCATTTTTCTTTTTCTTGCTTTTTGTTTGATTTGGGGTTTGGTCTCTTCATTTTGGGTTCTTATGCCAGTTTTATAAATATATGATTCAAATCTTTTGTGGCCATATTAATGCTTGCTTTTTTTAGGTATTACATAGAAACATAGAAAAGTTTACATAGAAAGTCATCTAGCATGTTTTGGATGTTAGTGATGTTAAATGCATTGGTGTAATCGGTGAGACTTCTCTGTCCATTTGTAGTGTTTTGGGAGGGGTAACAGGTTGTCATCAGCGGTATGTGTCTGGTTATGGGTCTCTATTTTTTTCAAGTACACTGTTAATTGATTGTGGTCTGATATGGGATGTTGTGGTAAAACTGTGAATGCATTTATGTTTTCTGAATGTATATATATGTGATTACATAATCAATGACACTATTTCCCAACACAGAGCAGTAGGTAAACCTGCTCAGGTAGTCACCTCGTGTCCTACCATTAACAATGTATAATCCCAGGGCTTTGCACATTTGTAAAATTTCTTTTCCACTCTTATTCACTATGCTATCATAGCTATGTCTTTGTTTTGTCACAGGGGTTGGTATAGAGGGGATACATCTAAATGATTTTTATCATCTGTATCAATAAAATCATTCTCCTTGCCAGTTCTGGCATTAAAATCCCCACATAACAACACTGAGCCAAGCGACTGGAAGTATTTTTTTCTGGAGTTCATGAAGGTATTCTTCTGAATAATATGGGGAGCTTGAAGGTGGTAAATAGATTGCACACAAATAAATATCTTTAGTGTTTTCAAGAAGTCCTTTGCTGATTTTTAGCAAAATATGAATTTTCCCTTTTTTCACTAGTGATATATAATTGTGATGTTCTCATTTATACCAAATAATTATTCCCCCAGATTGTCTTCCATTTTTTATGTGGGAATATTTTAAGGAGGGTAGACTCAGTTCAGTGTAGTTACTTGGGCAGTTTGGTGTTATTGTGTCTCTATGTTTCATATAAGATAATAAGATCAATGTTGTTTATACTGTTTATAAATTCAGGACTTCTAGTCTTCAGTCCAAAAGTTGAAGAGTTCAATCCCTGAATATTCCAACTACTAATTGAAAAGGATGCTATTCTCTCATTTAAATATGTAGTGTTTCACAATAAAGCATTCAAGATACAACCAAACACATTTGTGTTTCTGTACAGTACAGTACTAAACTGTAACAGTACCAGATGGCTAGTTTAACTTATTAACTTTGTGACAAATTAATAGATAATGTCTCTTAACTGCTTTTGCTCTGTAGGAACCTTTGTTCTGGAAGCAACTGCAGCGTAGGTGTCTCTCTGTGTGGGGAGCTCTTTATGGAGGGAGTATGACTGTAGCAGTGGCTGCTTATGAGGATGATCTTCTTCATGTTGGTAATACTGTTGCTGATTCTGTTTCTGCCACTGGTGATAAGACAGCTGTGATCGAGGGAGCTGCTGCTGGTGAAGGGCCCAGTGTCGATACTGAGGTTGGTGGTGAGGGTATAGCTGCTGATAGTGGGGATGCTGCTGCTTCTGCTGGAGGTCACTCTGGTGCTCCTAGAGAGGCTGGTGGTCTCTGTGGTGCTCCTGGGGAGGGTGGAGGTCTCTCTGATGCTCCTGGGGAGGGTGGTGGTACCTCTGGTGCTCCTGAAGAGGTTGGGGGTTTCTCTGGTGCTCCTGGGAGGGCTGGTGGTCTCTGTGGTGCTCCTGGGGAGGGTGGAGGTCTCTCTAGTGCTCCTGGGGATAACGGGGGTAGCGTTGCTGGTGTTGAGCTTCTCTGTTTAGAGCTGTCTCTTTGATGATTTTGGCAAAAAATTTTAATCCTCTGTGGCTGAGATGGATGTGATCATACAGGTGCTGGTAACTTATTCTACTGTGGTGTGCCACGTTCATGTTAGGGAGTTGAGTATAGCTCCTGAAGATCTCTGAGTTATTGGTGTTGATAATATTATGGGGAATGTCTGATTGAGGAATGTGGATATTGTTACTTCTGCAGTTGGGAAGTCCTCAGTGGCTGTTTTTGCCAGCTGCCATAGTGCTGTGGGTATATCACTGTTTCTCCGGGTGAGGTCATTTGATCCAGTAAGGATGAGGATATGTTCCACACCTACAAACTTTCCACTGGTCAGGTGTTCCATGGCCTTCTCTGTGTTGGGGCTCCAGAGTTTCACAGATTTTTTTCTCTGAAAACAGATGTGTCATACTGATGTGTTTCCCATTGGAGTCTCAGAGAAACAAGATTTCTTTGTGTGTGGATATGTTGACTCTGCTGTCAGGTTGGATGTCAGCAGAGATGTGTGTCTGTTTCTGAGGTCTTTGGAGGGGTGGGTGGGCTTAGAGTCAGAGGGGTAGAGGATATTGAGGAGGTTCAGGGGTTAGGAAGGAGGGGAGGGTTGACTTTAGGGGGAAGTGAGATGATGCCTGAGGGACAGGGAGTGGGACGGTTAGTAGGAGTGGAGTAGAAGGGGGAAGGGGTTGGTGATGATCCTCTTCCTGTAGTGCTTGCTGTGGTTGATGTTGGTGATTTCCTCTCTTATTGTCCGGACTATCATCCATGATTTGGTCCTGTTGCTGGAGGATCAAAGTGTGGGTCTCATTTTGTGGTTGGTCATTGGTGGTTTTCTGATGCAGGCTGACAAGAGTTCTCTCTCTGAACTCCCTGAATTCTCTGAATTCCCTCTCCAACACTGAAGGTCCTTCTTTGAGAGTCTTTAGATTGTTGGAGAATCTAGGAGTGGTCTAAGGAGAGAGAGTAACTGAGGGGTTGTTGGATTTGGTGAATGTCTCTGTCTTGTTTTTGTGGTCTGCCTCTAAGTGTGCTGATTTTTCCTTCTCTTTCACTTCAGCTTTCATGTTCTGGAAATTATGTCGAAAATTATCCAGGCAGTTTTCTGACACTTGGACTATGGTCAACATTGGGCAGGTTGTGTCTCCGTCTTCATAGACAGAGATTTGTTTTCCTTTGCTGATTCCATTCTTCTTTGTGTACATGAAGGCTTCTGTGAAAGTTGCGTGCCATGCATTTGGTTCGTGTATGAAGAACAGCAGATTTGTCTTTACTTTTCTGTTTTCTGTTATTGTAAAGTCTGCAATGACTGTCTCAGGTGACTCCTTTAGGATATTTAATTTGAAAGTATTTTTGGCCTTAACAGATGTGATGTGACTTGGATACAGTATCTCACATCATATACTGGGGAGTCAAGAGGCAGGACTCACAAGCTGCAGGTCTTTCGAAAAGACAGAAAACAGAGTGCTTTATTGCATTTCAGTAATGTCCAGCAGAGGGCACCTTAAACCTGCCGATACTAAGTAGGCTACAAAACAGTCATTAGTTTTCATGAGGTGCAAGTGGAAGGGAGCTTTTTCTTTTTCTGACACAACTAAAAGACTTGTATAAAGTTAATACAAAACAAACAAACAAACAAACAAACAAACAAAAACACCAACTGGACAATCACAACCTGGAGCAGAGCCTTGGGTGTGGAAAATTCATGTCACAATGAAAATCAATTATTTCAGTATACAGACTAAAAGCAAAATAATTGTCCTTTTAACATGTGTGTTTTGTATAATTATGACACAGTAAATGCATACAGAAAAAGAAAATGCATACATATAATTTGTATTATATTTGACTTTTTTTATTTAGGCATTGTAAATCTTTCACAGTAAGAAACCTGATTAAGGTAGTGTGACTAAAAAAAGTGAGCAAAAGTGGCTGACCGACCTTTTGAAAACTGAATAATTTGAATATGAATAACCTGCTGTGTCCATATCATTATTTGCTCCATGAGTGCAGGGGAAATTCAGTCTCATCCTGAACATCTGAATCATTTCACTTGTGAATGTCTTCAAGGCCATTATGGCCAGTAAAGATGGACGAGCTGCCCTCTGATTGATCTGCTGTCCTTTTACCTTATTCTTCCCAAGAGACTTCAAACCAGACATATGAAAACATCCAATTGTTGTCCACAAAGAGGTGTTCTTTTACGCACGATGGGTTTGCTGCTCATCAAAAAGTCAAATCCACCAAGATAATAAATAAATAAAATAAGAGGCAAAGTGATGATGATTTTTAAGCGTTAAAAATCTCAATTTTTCTCAGCTCACTATAGAATGAACTATTGAGTGTCTGTTACATAGGGATAAGGGAATGAGGCGTTATTATGGATCCCAACGCATTTCTTGGCAAGACATGCCCTGCGTAGCATTCAAGCGCTAGGAGGAGAAGCCAGGTGTCCATGCTCGTGCCGCTAGCCTGGCCCGGGCCAGAGAATTCTGGCTGCGACGCGGTCGCTGGAGCTGATCACGGCCACCCTACTCAGATCCCACTAGACGCGCCGCAGCGTGTCTCAGCAGCATCCCAGAAGAGGCTTCCCGCTCCACTCTGCTAAGCATACTTGCCTAATCTGTTTTTGATGGGTGCTACGTCAAGCTGCAAAGAGCAGATCGAGCTGGACAGGAAGTCATACAGAGGAACGGCATAGAGCATCCAGTCAATTTTAAAAATAAAACACCCTGTGCAAACTCCCAATCGTAGGCCTATATCACATCACTACATCAACATTATGTTATAACCGGCGGCACCAGGCCAGAAGTCGGTCAGAGGATATGTGTCACCATGGAAGACGAGAGGTTATTCTTGGAAGTGGAAAATCACAAGATTTTATGTCACCACTGCTGCCATGACTGCCCTGGTCCCTGGCCTCCTCTCCATACAGAGGGGTGGCTCTCTTTGCTCTAGTGCTGCCGGAACGAATGCTCCACTTATCAAACGCTCCCGGTGGGGAATGATGCTGTGACGCTTTGCGGTGGATGGAACAAATCGCGTCACGCCGGAACGCGAATCAAGGCGTCAGGAAATAGCAGGCTAGTGGTGCGAGCATGGGTCCCTGACCAATCCTAGCTCGAGGGTCACAGCTAACAGCTAACAGTTTGACTTGTCATAGTAGGAGATTCACGGTTGTTACTGATATGATACCCCAAATGTCCCAGTTAGCCATGACAGTATCACAGAGAGTACGCACAATACCAGAACCTTGAACCCAGAGCTGCTAAATAGGATTCAGCCATTTTATTATTTACTCCTTTGCTTTTACTTCTGTGACATGTTAAGATATCTTCTATCCGACCTATTCTCCCTTCCTGAAACTGATCTTTGTTTAAATATGAAACAAACAAATGACACAATGAAGCCTCATGACCGTTGCTGTGCTTTGAACATTGGGGACATAAGATTGTAATCTTATGTCCCTCTTAGATTTGGATGGGTTAATACACAAGAATTGACTCATTTTCAGAAATCAAGGCATTTATTGGATTAAAGTAGACAAACAATAGACATTTGGCTTAATCACATTAAAACTAAAAAATGTCATTTGAATATCACCATGTGGCACAATAATCACAAGATGAAAGGAGCGACCTGAGTATTGCCTTTAGGATTATGTCTTTGTCTCTAAGTTTGAGGGCCTTATTATTTTAAAAGTACATGGACTCATGTTCATTTTTAATGTGATCTGTTCTTAAAAAAACTTTCTGTTAGACTTGATATTACAGGAAACTGGGGTTTAAAAAGTTAGGTAAATTAGGTCATTAGATTCAGGAAGTAGTGCATTAATGCCAGCACTATGAAAGAACTGTATATGGTGTGTGGTCCATTACCTGATAAAGAATCAATCCAAACATTACACGGCCAATCGCTACTAACAGAATAATGGGATTATAAAAATACTGAGTTTTATGTTAGCCAAATGGTAAAGCATCCACAATAACCAGATTGGATCCCAGCTAAGGGTCTAAATTTTCCCATTACTGCTGTAAAGACAGATGGTGAGTGCATAGTGGAAGTGCTCTGCTAAGAGGGCAGACAGAGGGAAAGCTGTCAGTTGTTAGTGATGAAGACTTTGGAATGTATCTACAGGGAACTTTTGAAAAAACAGTGGATATAGTCAGTTAACTCTCTGTTGATAAGAAAATGTGAGGAAAATCCCTACTGTTCTACAGCTCAGAGTCAAACACACACACACACACACACACACACACACACACACACACACACAAAACACACACACAAAACACACTATGTATAGAGCCAAAACTACACGTTTTAGGAGTCAGGAGTCAGCATTTGGAAAAAATGGTTGTGTGACAAAAAGAATTTCAACTCAAGACAGAGTTGGTGCAATGTCTTTCACCGTTAATAACTAAAAGACGCCAAAGCTGTAAAAAGCCCTTCACTGGTATCCACTACTTGCAATTAAAATGTAGATTTACTCAAATAAATAAATTATCAGTTGGAGTGTCCAAGGAATAAGGCTATATTCTACTAAAGGCATGTAAGTACTCATTTTCAGTGTTTTAATTTGAGTTTTAACCATTGGTGTAGAGGTAACACTACAGCGTGTGGGTGAGGCTGCAGGCAGAAGCAGATGCCGCCTCCCCATGTTTTCCCCATTAACTCCGTTATGCAGTCTGCTTGGTGGAGTTGGAAGCCTGACAGATGTAGAATAGGCTACTGTCAGGGCTGGACTCACCAGGCCAGGTTTCAGTGAAACACAGGGCAGCAGTTAAAAAGCCTAAAATATCCCTGCTTGCTCTGTTGAGGAGCAGCAGTTCATCTATTTTGTTGTCAGAGAGCTGACGTTCACCAGATGTCACCAATTGATTACTAGATTTTATGAGTTCAAAGGATTGATTCTTGATGATTTTTATTCTTGATGATTTTTGTTTTATGTAAAGTTGATTTATATATATATACTCTTGGTTTCCTGTGTGAATGAATGATCCTGTAATGTACATGTTGTTTCTATTCTGTAGATGGAGTCTGACGGTCTGTAAATCTGCGGCACTATTTGGAGTGAGCCCTATTACCATCTTCAAAGTGAAGGCAAAGTTCCATATAAGGGGGGATGTCGGAGACAGGCCGTGAAGTGGGCATCCCAAGAAGACAACACCCCAAGAAGACCGTTTCCTCACCCTGTCAGCACTAAGCTGTTTTCTACACATTTGCAGTCAAGGTTTGCTGGATAATATGGCTGACGACTCTCTGCCCAGACAATCCGGAACAGGCTGCATGCAGCCAATCTCCAATCTCATAGGGCTGCCAGGACGCCTGCCATGACTGCCCCCTTCACCGTCAGGCCCGTTTGCGCTGGTGTCTGCAACACGTGCACTGGAACCTGAACATATGGAGAAACGTTATGTTCAGCGATGAGTCCAGATTCTGCCTACGGCAGTTGGATCCTAGGGTCAAAGTGTGGAGAAGACATGGAGGATGCTATGCTGATTGCTGCACCAATAGAGTAACATCTTTGGTGGAGGCAGTGTGATGGTGTGAGGCGGCATCTCCTTCACTGGAAAAACGAGGCTTGTCATCATTGGAGGCAATCTCAATGCAGAGAGATATCGAGATGAGATTCTGCAACCAGTGGCAATCCCATATCTCAACAGTCTGGGACCAAACTCTATCCTCCAGGATGACAATGCACGCCCGCACGGAGCGGGGTTTATCAGAGACTACCTCCAGAATTTGGGAGTGGAGAGGATGGAATGGCCTGCCAGCAGTCCTGACCTCAACCCCATTTAACACTTGTGGGATCAGCTTGGGCGTGCTGTGCATGCCAGAGTGACCAATACAACCACGTTGGCTGACTTGCGACAAATGCTGGTTGAAGAATGGGATGCCATCCCACAGCAGTGTGTGACCAGGCTGGTGACCAGCATGAGGAGGAGGTGCCAGGCTGTTATGGCTGTGTATGGTTCTTCCACACACTACTGAGGCTCCTGTTTGTTAAATGAATAAATTGTTAAATTGCCAATATGTCTTGTTTCTTCAAACTTCAATCATCCGATCCACCAAACACAGAACAAGAGTCAATGACAGAATAAGCTGTCTGGCATTGGCAGAGAAGATTTGACATATTTTTCATGGGTGCAACCCACATACTCAGCTCTGCTGCTCATCCCACAAACGCATGTTCCTTACAAATGTGGCACCATTTAAAAGGGAAATAAACAGGCTTTCCAACAGTATAAGATTTATTGCCAAGAAACATTGTTATAACAAAGAAATAATCTACCAAACACAAATTTCATTACTTTTTGTGCTATGTTTAGACCAGCAAACCTGTCTTCTTGTCTTTGAGAAGCATGATCCACAGCTATCTCACCAACCTGTTTTATCCACCACCCCTGAACCTGGGACCTGTGTTGGCCTGGAACTGAAAGAGCTGTTTTTGATCGCAAGTCCAAACTCTGTAAACTGTATTTTCTTCTGAGTGGGAAAAATAACCTAAACTGGTGCTTTAAATCAGACCCGTTTTATCAAACTAGGCTCATGATGTAAAGTAAAATTAACATGGCTGCTGCCCACATGTTACTTTTACAATAATTTTAAGTTTTATTGTCAGCATGGCATGTTTTTAAATCTATCAGCATACTGATATAGTAACTGCAGCTGGTTCAACCTACAATCAGTTTCAAGTTTTAGCCACATGTATTTTCGCTTGGGTGGCTCAAATGAACAGAGGGCAGGAATGAAGTCTCTCTTGTGTGACCTTCAACCACTGAGCATTAACAAACACAACTCAATTCAACCACTGCTTTTGCCTTCCAGGGGCGTTGTGTTCAATCCTGCAGGACAGACATTCAGCTGTTTTCAATCAACACACACACTGGGACAGTAATCCCACTCTCAATAGTTTGTAGTGTAAAATGGTTTGACGAAAGTGCTCAGGCAGCTGTTAAGAATTTGTCCAGCAACAGGAGATGCTTCATACAGTATGTTTGTTAGAGTACATCTCCTTTCATGTGTCTCCTTTGCTGTAAGTCCAATGTTCACTCGTAAAGAGTGTTCTAAGGAAGCCTTTCACGTACTGTTCCCTGGACATCTTTGCAGTCTGCTTTAGATATCACTGTATTCTATTATAACAAAACATAATCAGTTAGTCAATCAGTATCTGTCTTGGCTGTGGATGTCCCTGGTCCATTTGATCATGGTCTCTGGAGATCGGTAGAGGAAGATCAGTTTGGAATAAAGTTCCTCTTCCAGCTCCAGCTCTCCTGTCTCACGCACCTGAAACAAACAGAAATTTTAGTTTGTGGAGGAGGATTTCAAAAAATGATTTTCCAGGACACTTCCAATAACAGGGAAATTGCCATGTGTTTTTGTGGACACATTAGGAGAAGGAGAAAGGAGAAAGCAAGCCCTTGCCAATGATAAAACCAGGGGAATATTCCAGATCTCTCAAGAACAACTTGTTGATATGTGTGTGCAGTATGTGTGTGTTAATATTCACACATTAAACACTGACCAGGAAGATGTCCGTGCAGAGCTTCAGGATGCGGTCCACACAGGGCAGCTCCTCAAACATGATGGAGTGGGAGATCTCACTGAAGAAGCCACGTACAAACTTTCCAATGACTAGGACCACAGACACATACAAACCCATGATCCTGGGAGGAGAGATTAGCAAAGAAAAAGTTTACAATCAAGAAGGGTAAGGAATAAAAAAAGACAATAATCACAATCATTGTTTGAAAAATATTTAATGTGTCAAATAGGACAGTATGGAAAATATCAAATGCAAATCTTGTCTTGCTTAAAAAAAAAAAAGCAATGTCATAGCGCTGTAATGGAAAATAAATCTGGCATTTTGCTGAATTGGGAAATCACTGATGGAGGGATTGAAACAGACAAATGTAACAGATTCTAAACAAAATCTGTTACAAACCTATTTATGGTAGGATTATAGAAACTTAAAATATAGATCCAATAAAGGTAATAAATCTGAGCTCATTCTAATTAAACCATTAAATTCTACCAGCTATTTTAACAGCAAGCTGGTCTGCCAGGAAATTCAATTTAAGAAAATCTCTCAAATTAGGTCATTTTTGTCTTCTGTCTTTTAATCTATCTATGCAAAACCATATTTCTCGCATGGGTGTCACTTATACCAACAACTGGCAAATGTCAATGTCACTTGTATCAGTTAATATCGTTTACACACACATAATCCACACCATAATCCAAAATAAGTACAAATTACATAAATTCTAAACCAGACATTTTTTTAAAATATTCTTTTTATCAGCATTTAACAGATAAGTACACAACAAGGCAAGGCAAGTTTACTTAGATAGCACCTTATCATACACACAGGTCATTCAAAGCGCTTTAAAGGCAAAGGAAAATAAAAATAAAAATAGATAAAAGTTTAAAATAACACATTAAATAATAAAAGTACAGACAAGTTTCATAAAAGTACAGACAAGTTTAAAACAAAGAATTAAATAAAGTACCATAAAAACGGATTAATTAAAAGCGGTGGACATCTTTAGCATAGTTTAAGAAATGGCTACAGTTGGGGCAAATCTTCCAAGGGGAGCTGATTCCACCAGTGGGCAGCATAATGGCTAAAGGCCCACTGGGCCCACTAACTCTGAGAGTGCCAGAGGCCTACTTGGCTTGTTCTCTGGAAACATATCAGCGTTATATTTTGGAAGTGACTTAAATTATTATACCATGATACACTTGTCGGCTGGTGAAAGGAATAAGTTTGGTATCAACAAGAAAAAAATACAAGAATAAGAGTGATGTACAGGAGAAAAGAAGGAAAAGGCTTTTCTTGACAGGTAGTTCAAATTGGCAGGGGTCAAAGAGGCTATATTGTTCAGTGAAATTGTTGACAGAGGTTTCTATCTTGTATAGAGGAGCAACTCTGGATGAGGAGAGGTCCAGTTTGGGCTTAGTCATGCAATTTAAGTCTCCACCAATGCTCAGGGCATGGTCATCAACATTCATGAGGGAGGAAAAAAATTATTTAAAAAGTTATCATCCCAATTGGGTGCATACACACAGGCTACTCAACATCTACTCAGGAGCTGGCCAGTAACAATAATGAATCTGTGGTTTGTGTCTGCAATAATTCTGTTTAGATTCAAAAGGAATGTTTTTATATATTAATTTGGGGAGAAATGGTCCACTAGGCGGGATCCCAAAGGTCTGAGAGTGAATGTTATGTGAATGAATGGGGGATATAAGATATATAAGGTGGTACAGACAAGTAACATTATAAGCATGCTTGGAGTGTATTCAACTTGCTACTCTAACATCTTAGCTTTTCCAATAAACCCACATATGGTAAAGAGGGAAAAATAATAGTAATAAACAGTGACCATTTAGGCAAACTAACAAAAGCATTGATTTAAATACTGTTGTTTGAGTGGAGAGAAAGAGAGGTGGTTAAGTGGATAAGGCCAATAAACTCAAACAGGAGAGCCATCTAACAATAACAGCAAACAATTTTCAGTGAGTGTAATAGACCAAACGACCCATATTAATAAAGGGCTATGTACTGTGTTATGAAAAAGACAGAAAGCTATGTTAGCAACACAGTTGTAAAAGATAACATTATAAGGGAAACTTGTGAGATATTTGCACTTTGAACTTGCGCAGCTTTGATATGTTTGTCCATTAAATATCTTAATTAGTTAGCTGTTACTTCACTTGTTTAAGTCAGAGCAAAGCTGCTAACAAACGCCATAAAAGTCATTATGTCTGACAGATATATGGCTTTCAACCAGAAAGTGGGCAATATAGTCTCTCAGCCATTATTACCTGTGGCTCATGGTGATGAGAGCTCATGCATCTTGTGGTGACTTGAACTGCTGTCTGGCACAGTTGAATGTGAAACAGAGTACCTGGGTGTAACAGTGTTCCAGTCCCGCCTTGTTTTTTGCTTGAGTGAACGTAGCCGGTCTGCAAGTCAGATCAATGCAGTGGTCCGGGTTCTTGTTGCCTTTGTATGTCAGGTGACCGGCCCATTCTGAAGAAAGACGGAGTAGTGCTTCTTTGGTCTTGAAATGGTGCAAATGAGCAATCATAACTTGCAGTGGGCCAGATAGATTAGGTGGCCTAAGTGAGTGGTGAGCGTGGTCTACCTCAGGTTTGCGAGGAAAGCTTTCTGCTCCACAAATCTCAACTACGAAGGCTTCCATAAATGCAATGGGATGGTTTCCTTTGGCCTTCTCAGGGATTCTGACAACTTGGATGTTTTGCTGGCCAATCCGATTGGGATTGCAGCCTCTCACTCTGAGCCTTTAGGGTGGAGTAGTTGGATTTGAGTTGAACAACTTTTCCGTCAACCATGGATAGGCCGTCTTCTATATCCTGAATTTTCTGTTAGTAGAGACTGCAGCAGTCAGAGCAGGAACCAAGTTGCACAGTTCACTAAGGATTTCTTTCTTCATTGCTGTGACACACCCAGCACCATCATTAGCATCCTTGTTGTTGCTGCTGCTAGCCTTGGCAAATGCTGGTGGGCTGTGAATCGTGCGTTTGCTGGCGTTGGCTCTGGTAGACAGTTTTGCGCTCATTTTGTTAATGCAGGAGGCCAAAAACAAACAAACAATTTAGTATTCTAGCTGCACGTCTTCAAGTAAAGTAAAATGGATGGCAAATATACTGCACTTATATAGCGCCTTTTCAGTCCTCCAACCACTCAAAGCACTTTGACACTTTAAGCCACATTCACCCATTCATGCACATATTCATACACTGATGGCAGGGGTGCCATGCAAGGTGCCAACCTGCTCACCAGTAGGATCTTATCATTCACACACACATTAACACACCGATAGCCCAGCTATCAGGAATAATTTAAGGGGTTCAGTATCTTGCCCAAGGACATTTCGACATGTGGACTGGAGGAGCCGGGAATCGAACTGATTAGTGGATGACTCACTCCACTCCTGAGCCACAGCTGTCCTGTGGCTGTAGCATGTTAAAATTATTGAGAAAACAAGAACGAATATTGAGAAGCCAGCCAAGACAGGCGAGATACTGCCTAAATCAAACATTTAACTTAATACAATGTGGGGCGGCTGTGGCTCAGGAGGTAGAGCGGGTCGTCCACTAATCGGAAGGTCGGCGGTTCGATTCCCGGCTCCTCCAGTCCACATGCCGATGTGTCCTTGGGCAAGACACTTCAACTTGCTCCTGATGGCTGTGCCATCAGTGTATGAATGTGTGTGAATGTTTAGTTTCCTCTGATGGGCAGGTTGGGACCTTCAGCGTGTGAATGGGTGCATGTGATTCATAGTGTAAAAGCCCTTTGAGTGGTCAGAAGACTAGAAAGGGGCGCGATACAAGTACAGTTCATTTACCATTTACAATAAATCCACCAATACTTGCACCAACCCATGAACACAACTGGTGACAGTGAGAGCTTAAAAGCAGGAAGTGGTTCGGTGACTCCGCCTTTTATTTATTATGGTAAATAACATAACAAGCAAATATATAAATCAAGAAAGGGCTATATCAATAATAACTGAACAATTCTTGTCTGTCTTGATCAGGGGCATCACTAGGCCTATTTTAGGGGGACTTTAGCCCCCCTTAAATTTTCTTTAGCCCCCCGCAAAATAAATGTACATTATAAGTTTAAATCATCAATAGTTTTTTCTCATTCATTTTTCATTAAAGTCGATTGAAATGTGCCATTGCGTCTCCAAATTCACAATGTACCTAAAGCCCCGGGTGCTAGAATCTGGAATGCTGGTCTAATCTAGTATTTCCATTGGCTGTGCTGCCCACTGTGCTATTCTTGTACCATCTTTGGTAGAGACTGTAACGGTAGTCGGAAACCACTGAAGTCGTGATAAGATGTTGGCTAAAACTTTACCAAGATAACCATAAAATACAGAGTGAAATAGTAAGTAGTTACAGAGTAAAGATACCTAGGTCCAATATGAATTTGTAGCAAATGATGGTCAATGTAGCAAGCTATCAAGTTGTTACTCGTTTGTTACTTGCTTAATGTTTGCTAACTTTAGGTTTAAGTGAGGAAAAGACAAGAGGATAGGCTATATAACACTAACATTATACAGTAGAAACCGCTTATATAATCACAGTTACAATGATCAACTGCTTATATGGATCAAAAAGCTCAGGACAGAATCATTCCTATACAAATGCTGTTGAAATAATTCGCATATAGTAATCAATAGTCCACTTACAGAGTTCATTGTGGGTCATTTCATACATGAAAACATGGGGGAAAAAATTAAATTATGGTAACTATTTTTATTTTTTACCTTACTCCCATGATACACATGATATTGGAATTAGCAGCTGCGGCACCATTATCAGGGGTGTGGAGGTGCAGCGTGTGGGTGTCTTTATTTGTAACCGCCGTAAAACAATCAGAAAATAACGTTTTCTTCCTCTCATTCATCGGCTTTCAGGCTACAACTGCTCGCTCTCCTCATGCACTCTCTAGCTTGCTTGACCACTGCTTTTCTCTCTCTCTCTCTCGCTCTCTCTCTCGCTCTCTCTCTCATCTTAAAATGAGTCAGGAGGCGTCAGCAGTGAAACAGCTGTACTGTATTTTGAAACAGCTACAGTAAATAGCAAAGCTGGCCTTTTCATTACTTTTTCATTAATGTAATATATATACAAATGTCAATTAGATGGTAATCTGCATGAGAAATAAAGAAAAAGAAAAAAAAAATTGGTTATAATAATCATCCACTTATAGTGAATTATTTGACCCAGACAGTGTGATCACTATAAGCGGTTTCCACTGTACTAACTAGCTGAGGAGCCAGCCAGCCAAAGTGTGAACGAGCAAAAGAGATAGAAATAATGTTATTGACAGCTCTTTAGATACTTTGCTTTTATATGCCTCTTAAGTATTTTGAAACAATCATATCATAGGCATAGATTATTGTTTATAATCAGTTAATGTCAGTGAAAAGGTCACATTGTGTTGATCATAACACAATTTTATATCCCTCAATTGCTCAACATGTAGATGGATATACGACATTTCTTCAAAAAGGCGGCAGCTCTGCCAAAGGCCAGTCATGTGAAAAGATTTTGCCAGTTCAGACAAATACAAAATTAAAGTGGTTGATCACTAATGAAGCCTTGAGTTTTTGCAAATCTGAGTTTAATAAAATAACATGTTTCTGAAAACAGGCGAGGAGAGGGAGAGGGGGAAGATTGAGCTGACTGACAGGGCTGAAGGAGCAGGTCTAATGGAGGTTAGTGATCAAGAAGAAAGCAAGTGGGAGTTGTTTAAGCTTTCAGTTAAAATTAATACTGAATTTTATGACATAGGCCTATTACTCATACAAGGCATAAACTAGCCTAACAGATTTTGAAATTTTTAGTTTTAGAGGTTCACACATCAAACATCAGTCTGTGTATGAATAACATACTTAGAACCTGCAACTTATCTAAGAGAGAGGAGATAGCATTCCTTGACTTCAGTACCTTTGCTTGATCTGTGCCTGTTGTAAGTGGATGGATAGCACTTAAGTCATTTGAGATCTGTGCCTATTACAAACTATGAAGAGACAGATCTATTGTGTTGATTTTACACCTATTGCTACTCTAAAAATTTATGACAAACAGACATTTTACTTTATTTACTTTTTACTTTTATATTGCCACTTTATATTTTATTTCACTTGTAAGTTTTACTTATTGCGTGATTGCTGAAATCTGATTTACCAGTCAGCAAATCCCATTATTGTTCTCCAGATATTATTTTTATTCTGTGTTCAGTGTAACGCTTCTCCTCTCACATACTTACAGCTAATAAGATGCTACCAATTCTAACATATTAAGCATATTATTGTGATGACTGCTATTACTTTTCTGCTATCTGTTATAGGTATTGAGTTTTTGGTGGTCTATAGGAGTTCAATTTGCCAACAATTGACAATGAATTTGGGATGCTTTACTAAAACAGACATTGAACAAGTCTGTATGATTTGATGCAATGTCAGCACTACAATTCTGTTGTTATTAATTAAATAAATAAAAAGTGCAGACAGAAGATATCTGACCCTTCCCCCCTGGGTGTGGCTTAGATTAAAAATTCTTGGGTTCAGGTAACACCTGGGCACATGCTAAACATATTCATACATGGCAACACCACCATATGGCAAGTTATATAGCAATGCAATATCTCTTGAATGCATGATTCAATTGCAACCAAATTTGACTGATATATTCACACATAAACACCTATCAGTTCTACACAATTTGATGGCATTACACATGTAAGTGGTGCTACAGTACAATTACCACTTAAATGACTGTGATCAAAGTTAATTCAATAAAAATGAAACATCTTTGATTGGCAGCAAACACACATTTTCTTCAGGAAATGTACATTCTAGTTATCTGTATCTATTATTATATTTATCTATTATTATTATTATTATTATTATTATTATTATTATTATTACTATATGTGTTATCTTCTCCAGTCCATGTACTTGTTATTTATGAGTGTGTGTTTCTCACCCGTATCCAGCCAGGAAGCCCAGGCTTGGTGGACTGACTTTGTCATTGAATATGACCATGGGTAGAACCCCACATGATTCCTTACAGCCTGCAATGGCAATGTCCCACCACTCCTGGTTCCCATTGACATTCAGTGACCTGTCACTCATCAGGGACAGGGTTATATTCAGGTAACCATCTTCATTACCTACAAGACAACAAATCAGCTGTGTTAAAGCAGACACTTTGAGGTGTGAATTATAAATATAAAAGAGATATAGAGAATAGATATCCAGTCTGAGACTATGTTGCTATAATGGTAATTAGTCTATTGGTAATTCTACTTCCATTAGTGTTAATCATTCTGCAAACATTCCAAATAGGCACTTTGCCAACATTGTAGTATTTTTATGAGACAGAATATGGTCTGCGACACCAAGTTAGTCAAATTAATCCAGTAAGAGGAGACCGAAATATTCAAGGACCGGACACCTTTTGTCGGTGATATAATAGCATTTACCAGTGACCTTCCTTATGCTGATTTTGCTGTTACTTCTGACTATCTAGTCTGATCCTGGGAATGGATCTATTTTCTTAAAAAAAAAAAAAAAAAAAAAAAAAAAAAGATGAACTTTACTTCATTTAACAATAACTCAGTGAACTCTGACCTTTATATAGTTGACTGACTGGTTTGGCCTCTGCTCCATTGGGGGCACGGATGTAGTTAGGAAACATATTGGAAACATGCCTGAGAAAAGAGACAATTTATAGTTGTAAGTTACAGCTACCTATAATAAATAAAACACAAAACACTTGTATTCACAGAACCATCCTTCCAGAGAGTGAACGTACACAGGTGTAGTGCGATTGCCAACCAGTAGTGAGGCCAGATCTGCTCTGACTGGGTTCCCAGGTTCCAGGTCAATAGAGTGTTTGTCAGAAGTGTATTCCACAGTCCCCCCTTTACCCAGGTCCCTGTCAGAGACAGAAATTTTCAGAGAGAAGGAGAGACAGATTTAATCAGCTTTTAGAGATGAAAACATTCAGTGACACATCACAGATACCCAGTAATAACACTGAAATAGCAGGAAAAACTTAATTACAGAGAGCAAAACAAATATCTTGAAAAAGCAAAGGCTATCGGAATTAAAAGCTATCCATATAGTGTCTTACATTATCTCACTGGACACTTGTTCTTTCACTTATACTCACTATGTATCATATGTCCAATAGCATGTATGAGCTACAGCCTTTTAAGCCAGCCATTTTAAGGCCAGTATTTATGTTTAATGGGCAAACGACTTTTGGTGTAAAGAAGCCATATCTTTGTCTAAATTAAAATGGTTCATCTTCTACATGGTGGTCCTTTGAGGACATCTCAGACTCCTTGCAGCATGTGAGGCCCAGTATTACCTTGACATACTTTGCTCAACTTCAGTCAGCTTCAGTCGGACTTTGTCAGGCTCAGCTGACATTTTTCAGTTTTAACTGAACCACAGCTGTCCAGTTATACTCCATCCAGCTGTACATACTTACTAAGCTTCAGCTATTGTTGTTCGCTTCAGCTGTATGTGTTCAGCTATCTTTGTCAGCTTATGCTGTGCTTTGTCAGATTCAGTTATACTTAATCAGCCTATATAAGTAAAACCTGTACTTTCTCAATTTTAGCAGTATTTTGTCAAGCTCAGCTGAGACTGTCAGAGTCATTGGTACCTTGTCTGCCTCAAATGTACTTTTTCAGTATCAGCAGTGGTTTGACAGCCTCAGCTGTGGCCTGGCAGCTTCAGTTATACTTTTTTAGAGTTTGTACTTTTTCAGCATCAAATGCACTTTCATAGCCTCAGCAGTACTTTGTCAACCTCAACTGTACTTTGGCAGTATCCAGCATCAGCTGTACTTTGTCCGTTTCAGTTATACTTTGTCAGCCTCAGCTGTGCTTTGTAAGCTTCAGTTATACTTTCTCAATATCACCAATTGTTTCTTAACCTCAGCTGTATTTGTCAGCCTCAGTAGTGGTTTGTCAGTTTCATCTGTTCTTTGTCAGTTTCAGTTATTCATTGTCAGCATCAGCAGTGGTTTATTAGCCTTAGCTGTAATTTGTCAGCCACAATTATATTCTGTCTGTCTCAGCAATGTTTTGTCAACCTTGGGTGTACTTTGCCTACCTCAGGTGTACTTTATCAGTTTTAGTTATATTTTGTCAACCTTAGCTGTATATTGCCAATTTCAGTTATACTTTGTAAATCTCAGCTGTACTTTGTCATTCTCAGCTGTTTATCAATCAATCAATCAATCAATCAATCAAATTTTATTTATATAGTGCCAAATCACAACAAAAGTCATCTCAAGGCACTTTTCACATAGAGCAGGTCAAGACCGTACTCTTTAATTTACAGAGACCCAACAATTCCCCCATGAGCAAGCACCTGGCGACAGCGGTACGGAAAAACTCTCCTTTAACGGGTAGAAACCTCAATCAGTCTCAGTGGTGGTTTTTTAGTCTCAGTGTTGCACCCTCAAAACGGACTAGGGCTACTTTCCATTTTCTTGTGACAACTTTTATTTTAGGCTCGGTTCAGTTACAAAGCATACTGTTAATTTTTTCTTAACAACAGAGAAAAACTTCCGGCCCACAACAACAACACACTTTTTTTTAGAATCTCTCTTAAAGGGGCAGCGCTCAAACAAATGCAACTTCCTCTAATGACAAAATATGACACCATTATAGCCATGTGATGCCTAATATGTTAGCAGAAATGTTAATAGAATAAAAGAATATATAAACATCTATAATTCCACTGCAAACCTAGATTCAAGACAACCTTTTGCCAGTTGTACCTTTTTCTTCTATGGCGCAACACCAGCTGTACTTTGTCAGTTTCAGCTCTGCTTTGTCAGCTTCAGTTATACTTTGTCAGTCTCAGCTGTACCTTGTCAGCCTTAGCAGTGGTTTTTCAGCTTCAGTTATACTTTGTCAGTATCTGCAGAGGTTTGTCAGCTGTTGCTGTACTTTGTCAGTTTCAGTCAACATTGCCAGCCTCAGCTGTACTTTGCCACTTTCAGTTATACATTGTTAGCCTCCTCCTGTACTTTGTTAGCAGCAGTTATACTTTGTCAGCCTAAGCTGTACATTTTCAGCTTTAGTTATACTTAGTAAGCCTAAACTGTGCCTAACCTTTGTCAGCCTCAGTAGTGGTTTATCAGCCCCAGTTGTACTTTGTCAGCTTCAGCAGTGGTTTGCCAACCTCAGTTGTTGTTATAATCCTATGTTTTCCTAACCTGCTGCCACTCTCCCAGTGGCTCTCTCCCTCTTTCCTACTGTGTCTGTGTGTGTGTTTTTGTGTGAGAGTGAGAGAGAGAGTGGAGACAGGTGTGCTGGAGTCAGAGCAGAGCCACACCAGTTGTAACTGATCACCCTTATCAAGCTCTCTATGCATACCCAGCTCTGCCACTACCACCCTGCCAGATTATAGCCTCTGCCTCTGTTACTATGCTTCAAGCCACTTCATCTGCATTTATCCAGTTTTCTTGTTTTTGCCTGTTTTCCTGTGCCTAACCCTGCTTCCTGTCTCTCGCAGTTTTGTCTACTCTGTCTCCGGCCCCTGTCTCCAGTCACTTGTCTCATCTCGTCAGCCCTGCTTCCTGCCCTGGATTCCTGCTCTTCCCAAGCCTAAGCCTCATGTTCCCAGCCTCCAGCCCAAGCCTCAGCCCCAGGTCCCCAGCTTCCAGCCCAATCCTCAGCCTCAGGTTCCCAGCCTTCAGCCCAAGACTTGGCTCCAGTTTCCCAGCTAACTGCCCAAGCCCCAGCCCCAGTTACTAGCCTTTACAAAAAATACCTTGTTTCTATCAAGTGTCCTCACCGTTGAGTGTCTGCACTTGGGTTCACCTGCTCTGTCCCACATAGCAGTTGTACTGTGCCAGCTTCAGTATACTTTGTCAGTATCATCAGTGGTTTGTCAGCCTTAGTATTTGTATTTCAGCCTCAGTTGTACTTTGTCCATTTCTTTGTTAGTCTCTGCTGTACATTGTCAGGTTCATTTATACATTATAACCTTTAGCTATCAGGCTCCTCTCCTGTGGAACCATCTTCCAAATTTGGTCTGGGGGGCAGACATCCTCTCTACGTTTAAGAGTAGGCTTAAAACTTTCCTTTTCGATAAAGCTTATAGTTAGGGCCGACCAGGCCTTGGATCAGCCCTTAGTTATGCTGCTGTAGGCCTAGACTGCAGGGGGACTTCCCGTGATGCACTGAGCTCCTCTCTTCTCCTCCTCTCCATCTGTATGCATTCATGTACCATTAATGCATGTTACTAATTTGGCTTCTTCCCCAGAGTATTTTTTTTGTGCTTTCTCGTCTCACAGGAACCTCCGGGATCCGAACTGTGGGCCTTTGCAGCAGGGATGGTGACGCAGTCCTGTTAATGTCGTGCCTTGAAATCTTCTCCAGCTATTACTGCTATTATTATTATTAGTCATATCTATATTATCATTATCATTATTGTTATTGTTGTTGTTGTAGTTGTTGTTGTTATGCTTCTCTGTGTATCTCTCCTCCTCCCTCTTTCTTTCTCTCTCAACCCAACCTCTCAAGGCAGATGGCCACCCACCTAGAGCCCAGTTCAGCTTGAGTCTTCTTTCCGTTAAAGGGGAGTTTTAAAGTGCCCTGAGATGACTTGTTGTGATTTGGTGCTTTATAAATAAAACTGAATTGAATTAAAATTATCAGCCTTCGCTGTTCTTTGTCAGCTTCAGTTATACTTTGTCAGAGTCAGCAGCATTTTGTCAACCTCAGCTGTACTTTGTCAGCCTCTGCCATGGTTTGTCACCTTCAACTGAATTTTGTATGTTTCAGTTATAAATTATCAGCTTCAGTTTTACTTTCAGCTTAAGTTGTTTTTCTTTTAGCCTAAGCTGTACTTGGTCAGCTTTTGTTATACTCTCAGTCTCAGCCCTACTTTGTCAGCCCCAGCTATCCTTTGACAGTCTCGGCAGTGGTTTGTCACACTCAGCTGTATTTTGGCATCGGTATACTGATATTATGTACACTTTACTTTATAGCCAGTGTTTCCCCAATAATTGTAAAGGCCTGGTGGGCCGCCAGGCCAACAAGAACCCCCACCAGGCCAAGAAAATATTTTTTTAATGTCAAAAATAACACCAAATATCCATTCATTCGGAAATCAATATGCTTTGGGAGCCTCTGTTCAGTGCTGTTCTGAAATGTGAGTTAACCTCTGTGTTGTTGCCTGGGAAACTTGTGGTAGTGTAGCTCCTTTTAAGGAATACAGCAGTGCGTAATATGTGTGCATAGTGGGTGAGTGAGAGAGCAAGTGGCAGAAAAGTGACGATGTATGTGAGTGGAGCAGGGGAAAAGGTTAGCAGTAAGTTGTCAGTCTGGTAGTAAATGTACAGTACAGACTACAGTGTGTCAGTTAATAAATGTTGCAGTTTGTCAAGACCAAGAAAAGTCATGTCTGGTGTTTCCACAAGTGCTGGAAAATTGAAAGGGGTTAGCTCCAAAGTTAGCAACATTGGGTTAGCCTAACCTGAAGAAACTAAACAGAGAAATAGAGAATGGAGAAATGTGTGGCTGCTGAGTCTCCCGACTTTTGCTCAGTTGAGTTTTCCAGTTGTGCAGCAGTCAGAATATCGTCTGGCAGAACCGAAAGAAGAATGGAAAGATCAATATAAAGTTGAGCTTAAAAAAATGCTGATAGAGTCTGAGGTGACAGAACCTGTTGGCTAAAAGAACTGAAATTTGACTGTATTGTGATTCGGCTGCGTTTGTTCCTGACATAGTATTGGTGTCAGCTGGCTTTCTAATTCCTTGTATAATTGGAAAAAAAAGACAAGGACTCATCTGTCACAGAGCTAGAACTGCAGGTTGCATGCTTTGCACGCATCATACAAAATTCCTGTGAAGAGGTGTAGTGGTTTAAAAAAGTTTGTGAACCACTGCTATACAGCCTCAGCTATCATTTGCCACAGTCAACTGTTCTTTGTCAGCTTCAGCTTATGCCTTTGTTAGCTGAAAATTACCTGGTTAGTTTGGTGATAACTATGCACTATCTCTATAGTACGGTGCCATTTAGCAACAAGGAGACAAAAGGTTTTACCTTTGAAAGTTCCAGGCCAGACGTAGTGTTAAGTCACCATGGCTTCCAAGCAGTTCTTTAATGACTTCTTGTCTGCTGGGGGGGCTTATCCGCCACACTGATCCTGAACTGCCCTCAATCTTGGCCGTCACAATGTCGTCATAACTGTAGAGAGTGATGAACTGCATGGCTACCTAGATGTGCATACACACAAAAGGGTCCATGAAAAATAGATACAAAGAGAGGCATCAACTCACACACACACACTACTGACCAGGATTTTAGTGGAATCCCCAGTAGAAATTATACTCTTGCATATAAGTTACTCCACAAATTGCTTGAACTGAGAGAGAAAAATGCTGAGCGTCTGGAAAGGCAATTGTCCATTTTTTGTCCTTCCTCTTTAAGAAGCTGTTCAAAGAAAATATTGGATTGAATTTTCAAATCCAAGCAGAAATAAGCTAATTTTGAGTGGAAAAAGTGTTTTTTTTTACACATAAAATGTGTATTGTTTGAAAAATAACCTGTATAAACATCATATGCCACCACAGACTTATTTGATTATTTGTATAGTGTAAAAAAATTATTTAGTGTGTAGTTTCCCTTCAAGAATGACACACTGAGCTTGCCAAAACTATAAAGAACCAGCCCAATAATTGCTTACACCAATCAGCCAGCAGGCCAGTTAGTAGCAGTACATACAGACAGGCACATAAACCAAACTGAAAACAGCACGCACCGCATTGTCTCCAAACTTTTTGGTGAGTTCATCATATCCAGCCTCTGTGAAGGGCTTGATGGACTGCTGCTGCACACTCATGGTGAAAAGGGGCTGGACACACACATAGAAAGAAAAAATACATTCTCATCTTCATACAAATCTGGGATACAGATGCATACAGTACAGATACAGTATGATAATGCATAATATAGAGATGTATAATGCCTAGAGATTTCCCTCCTTCCTGGCAAATGTACTTGAACCTCAAAACATACCACAGAATTGAGTCTCCAACATAACTTAAAACACCCATATCCTTCAAACCCCACAACCCCAATTTGTAACACTGGCTTTCTGTAGTCTCCAATCCCAAAATTAGATAACAATGATTTTAATCTCTAATTGAAAGTCTTACTTGATCTTATATCATTGTGATGCTCAGCAAGCAAAATTATGTATTCAGAAGCCATATCTAAAATAATCCCTGTATAATGACAGCATATACTGTATATTAATTATTATCAACAATCTGCAGATGCGAAATAATCATTAAAATAACTTAACGTTTAGGCTTAGCTGCAGTTTTAAAGTAGTCATAACTCTTATAAGTTGTATTTTTTCTATTTTAAGTGACAGTAGAACAGACTGCTGTATGAAATATTGATCACCTCGTATCCTCCCAGCTTGACAGTCACTGTGACATCGATGGGGTGGTTGACCACACCCACCACTGATCTGACCAATGAAATGAAGAGAAGGGGAAACCATATGATGCAGATCAAGAAGAAGATGATGAGTCCACCCATGCCGTATTTCACTATCTTCTTCTTCTTCTGCCCTTTAGGCTGCGGGTATTTCTGAGGGCAGAAAATATAATTTTTAGATATGCAACTTCAGCAAAAATACAATGTTCAGTATTTTAAAAAAATGTAACGCTTAGCATAATTGGGTAACTGGTAGGCAAGAAACATTTTGACACAAGCAACGCATCAGTACGATCAGGAAGTAGCAGGAGATGTAGGCACGCAGGCAGTATGAACTGAAGAATAGTCTTTATTTAGCCTCAGGAGCAAAGCAAAACTGAACTGGACAGAATAAAACTTGAACAACACAGAATAAAGGATCCAACAAGACTGAACTGAAACACAGGACTGAAATACCAACAGAACTAACAAGGAGATGATGTGCAGGCGGGGAGATGGGCGGAGAAACTCAAGTAAGGGGAATGAGGAGTGATATTTCACATTATAAATATCACTAACAATGCATATTATCATTTGGAAAACATTGCCAGAGTGAGACTGTTCCCCTCTCAAGCCAATACAGAGACACTACTGCACACTTTTATTACCTGCAGGATTGACAATTGTAATGCTCTGCTTTCTGGTCTCCCTAAGAAGAATATATTACAACTACAATTGCTTCAGAACTCAGCTCCATGTGTATTGACAAAGATCAGAAAGAGAGCACACATTACACCAATTTTTAAGTCTCTGCACTGGCTACCTGTCTGCTTCAGAATTGATTTCAAGATCCTTTTATTGGTTTATAAAGCTCTGAATGGTCTTAGTCCTACCTATTTATCAGATTTGCTTTTATCCTATGAACCCTCTAGAACCCTCAGGTCTTCTGGTAGTGGCCTTTTAATTATCCTTAAAGTCAGAGCAAAAACTCACAGTGAGGCATCCTTTTATTATTATGGTCCACGTCACTTCTCTATATGGAGAATGTTGATAATTTTAAAAGCAAACTTAAGACCTACCTTTTTAGTCTGGATTTTAATTGAACTTTATTTATTTTATTTATTCAACTTTTATTCATATGTTTTGGTCTGTTTTTACTACTTATAAGTATATCCTTTTATTCTATTTCTATTTTTTTTATGATTGTTCTCCTTTTTATAACCTACTTTTTCTCTCTGGTTTTACTTACCTCAACACATCCTCTCTCGTTTAGTATTTTATTATTTTTATCATTATTATTTTATCTTTATCTTTGATTTCCTTTCAGTACCCTACCTTACATTTCTGGTTTTACTCACTTTAATACATCTCTTCCTTTTTTCTGTCTTTCTTTCAGTTTTGTATTGTTATTTTATTTGGCTATTCTGAAATTTTTATCCTACTTCTGGTGTTTCCTCATTGCAAATTCATGAGAGTTATGATAGCATTTCCTCAGATCCTGTTTTTATGGAGTCCTTTATTTACATAATCATTTATTGTTTGTGTGTGGATGGGTGGGGGGGTTGTACTGTTTTTATTGTGTAAAGCACTTTGTGTTACACTGTTTTTGTATGAAAAGTGCTATATAAATAAAGTCTGATTGAAATACACAGGTACACTATGACCTGCAAACTCTTTTATCTACAATTTCATGATGATGCAGTTCTTCAAACATGGCACACAGAGGTTGTAAATGCAAATTACTCAAATCTATGGAAACAAATGTTAAACTCTTCAGTCACATTTCACCACTAGTGTGAAAGCATACTTCAATGTCCTGTACAAAGGCCTTCTCCTACTCAGTCCAGTGCAACAAACAAGGAAAAAGTCTAAGGGCATTTATTGGACTGGTGGATACTGGCAACTAAGGAACACAGAGCCAGACTGTGAAAGGACAGTTACACTGAAACAAAACAGTAACCATGATTTGAAGCTGAAGCCAATGCTTCCCCTCAAAGTCGCTCAAAGTGCAATGCCACTGATGGCTGCTAGACGCTAACTCCAAAAAATCCCTGGCTCTAAAAGTGTCAACTTCTCTCTAGAGGTACTAAGTCAATGATTTTTTTCAATGAGTCATTATGGTCTCAATTGCTAAATTTTGGCTTTCTAATTATTGCTCTGTTAATAAGATTTGAAGACATACTGTAGGCTTTGAGGTCTGCTGTCTGGGCATTGATTGACAGCTATGATTAACAGTTAGCTCACTTGCTGCTCCCCCCAGCTCTGGGACTCGTACTGAGTTGGACTATTGCAACAATATTTTGGTAAGTTTAATGTTGATTACGATGCCTGCCCCGTTGGCACAGTTTAGCTCAAGTAGCTCATAGGCTCCTCTCCTGTGGAACCATCTCCCAGTTTGAGTCCAGGAGGCAGAAACCCTCTCTACATCCAAGAGAGAGAGAGAAAGCTTAAAACTTTCCTTTTTGACAAAGCTTATAGTTAGGGATGGCTTAGGCTTGCCTTGGACCAGCCTAGTTGTGCAGCTATAGGCCTAGAGTGCCAGGGGACTTCCCATGACGCACTGAACTCCTCTCTCCTCCTCTCCCTCTCCATCTGTATTACTTCTTACTTCCTTGCCTGTTGTGGAGTGCAACAGGAGCAAGATTTAGCGGTTATTGTGGTGAATGCATGAGCCCCAGGGTTTCCGACAATGATGCAGCTGCTGTCAGGGAATCCATGGCATCCACTTGCTAAACGCTTCTTAAAAGGAGTCAGAAGACAGAGGCCTGTTACTGTCTTTAAAAGCAGCACTTCTCTTAGCCCTGACCTCAGCATAAAGAAAGAGTAAGTGATTTTTGTGCACTCTCAGTCTCTCCATCTTGTCTCATTATCAGAAATGAGAGTTCCACCATTCTGTGGCCGAATCCTGCATTTATGCCCAAAGTCACAACCATCTCCTTTAGATTCAGAGTTATTTCCTTGGAAGGATTTTTCACTCCTCCTCACAGAAATGAGATGGAAGAAATGTCACATCGCCTCTGTCCGGTGCACATGTTGTCTCAATATGTGGCACACACTACAGGCTCCAGACAGACTCAACAGCTGCTTGTGTGTTACAAAGAGCATTCCCGAGGGAAACCTCTGACACAACAGCATTTGGCTCATTGATTGTGAGGCTGTCACGCAAGCATATGTTTCAGCAGGGGTGGTACCTCTGTCTGGTATTCATGCCCACCCTGCGAGAGCTTTATCCTCCTCCACAGCTGTCCTTGGAGAAATGGCAGTGGAGGACCTCTGTATAGCGGGATTGTGGGCTTCACCTTGCCGCTTTATTAATTTTTATCTGTGTGATATGTCTGAGTTTTCCCTTAACTCATTCAGTATTGAATGTGTTTGATGACCAGCGACACACTGTCAGCTCTGGGCATGTCATGCGCACACAATCATCACTGTAGAGAGCTTGGTATGTGCATTGTGAGCTGTCACATGATTAAGCTCTCTTCTAACTTATTTGTGCAAGGCTTTGGGATTGCCACAATGTGTAATGATCATCGCTGCCTGCATATAGAACCAACAGATCCACAGAGGATGCCCTGTCCACTGTCCTCCACTCCACTTTTGCACACCTTGAAAATAACAACACCTACATCAGAATGCTATTTGTTGATTTCAGCTCAGCATTTAATACAATCTCCCCCATGAAACTGATTGGAAACATAAGTTTGCTGTATGTGTGCTTTTTTGCTGTGCACTCTCACTTACCATGTGATATCTGCCTGTACCTCGTGGCATTGTGATTCAGCAAGTTTAGTTCTACCCTGCCATGTGAGTGGAGTGTAATGCTTTTGTCCTGACCATTCAGACAGGGCTTGGAGCAGGAGAGGGCCATGGCGCAGCTTATGGTATTTTAACTTTATTGTTTACTGTGTGGTTATGGTGCTTGTGAACTTGTGTGTTAAGTGCTTATGGATTCTGGTGGTCCAACAGGGCACTGATCACATCCAACTTCACCCTTATCCCAATCTTAGCTCTTATTGAAGCCTTTATGAAATAGAATGTTGGTTACGTTTCATAACCATAGATTCCATGAGTATAGGCTTAGCCCTCTAAGCTGTGGGCCCCACCGGCTCCACCTACATCAGCTGAAGAAAAAGCTGGCTTATGTTGGAGCAGAGCTCAGGTCAGTGCAGACCTGAGAGGGGCCCGTGCTGGGCAGAGGGTGCAAAAGAAAATTTTCACGACTGCGCATGCACATAGCAACCACTGTTAGAGGGCTACACCTGTACTCATAAAATCTGGGGTTACGATACATAACTGTTTTTAATCATAAAAGACTGTTTTTCACATATTATTGTTGCAGCTGATTGTGAGGAGTTACTGCTTGTCCCTCTAAATTGTTTTTTACATTTTTTCCCCAAGTGCCATCATCCCACAAGAAGTCATTTGGTCTGCTGTTACATGACTGTACTTATACACTTCATACCTTCTCTGTCTCACGGCTGCATTTGATGATGAAAATGTTGGCATAAATGTCCTCCACACACATCCAGTTAGACAGAGACAGAGTGGTGTCAGTCCAAACCCAGTCCATCACTGCTCTCAGTTCCACCAGGAAAGGCACCAGACGAAACCTACACACACACACACACACATATACATGTATACACATATGCACTATATCTATCATAGTGTCAATATACTGTATGCTGATTCCTTACCCATTCAACTCTCACTGTGATGATATATGAAGGTATTATTGGAGCAAAACAACTGAGCACCTGTGACAGTGGAATTTGTAGTTGTAGAAAACATATATCTGTATCAGTAAATTTGAAGTCAAAGAGAAAAATGCTTTAGGAATTGCAAACCTGTAGATTTTTTTTTCTCTCGCACCTGTAGAGCCAGGGGTGGGCACTGTTCAGAGATCAGAAGACCCTTTAAGCTAATCAAAGGAGTTCATTTGAGAAGGCAGCCGGACCTTATTGGTTAATTTGGGCACCTGTTCTATCTCTTGGTGGCCGAACAGAAAAGAAAAAAAAAAACAAAACTCCAGCCTCAAATCTCCAGCTTCTATCATTACCCAACCATTCAGAGGTTCAGCTGGCACCTGATGTTTAAGGTATGTTTTCTGATATCACCCACTATTACACTTTTGTTTATACAGTAGTTTAAATATGCATGCTCGTCAGCTACATTAGTAATCAAAGTCTCTTAATTAGGTTAGCTCCTCTTGCTTCCTGAAAGGTACATTAAGCTAGCTAACAAATTACACTGTTATGTTAGTTTACACTAATTAGTCGGTGGAAGATACACTCATACTAAATTATGTGCATTGATTCCTCATATTCTCTTCTGTTTGGCCCTCTAGAAAAAATGACAGATCAGGTTGGGTCTTTGCAGGTGAGTATCATATCATGAGTATGCACTTAACATGAGAATAATCGTGTTTTCTAAGTGAGTGAACCATAGGTCATATTTATCCTGGAGCTGTGCTGTGATTGAAATTCAGTATTTTATTTTCATTTCAGGTTTGTTTTATGCAAAAATGGACAAATTATTAAATCAGGGCACAGTGGGCTTAAATGTATTGGTGCTTGTTTACTAACGCTAGCTTTGTTTTTCCAGCCATATAAGTTTTGCGATGCTGTTCGCAAGAACTGTTTATTGCACTGTTTTTCAATCCTGGTCGTGGGGCACACCCCTGCCCTGCACGTTTTAGATGTTTCCCTGCTTCACCACTCCTGATTCAAATGAATGGGTCGTCATCAGGCTTCTGCAGAGTCCGATGACGAGATGATCATTTGAATCATGTGCCAGTATTAGTAGAAGCAAGAAGAGCCAACCTAACTAAGAAACATTGGTGACCAACGTAGCTGACCAGCATGCATATTTAAACTACTGTATACACAAAAGTATAATGGTCGGTGATATCAGAAAACATACCTCAAACATCAGGTGCCAGCTCTTCTGCTGAGTCTGAATGGTCAGGTAACGACAAAGGCTGGAGATTTGAGGCTGGAGGTTTTTTTTTTTCTTTTCTGTTCGGGCACCAAGGGACAGGACAGGTGCCCAAATGAACCAATAAGGTCTGGCTGCGGGGGGGATTTCTGATCTCTGAACAGTGACTGCCCCTGGCTTTACAGGTGCACAAATCACTTTTGCTCCAATTTTCACTGACATATGTGGTGCAAAATTGAAAAACAGCATTTGAGACTCATAGCAGCAGATTCAAGCAGTTGTAGTTATTGACTTGTGTTTGTTCTAGCAAAATATCCAAGAAAAAAAATGTATTTGTGGGAAAATATTCTATAGGTGTGCAACTATCATTGCATGGATTCACATATTGATTTGTGGATGTGCAAATTTTGTCCATAACATTCATAACATTCATTATTTAATACGGGTGTGTGAATGTGTTTGGCACCATATTCACTGCAGCAACTGTAGCAAAAATGTGAGCATATGGATTCCTTAATTTGTGACCCATAGAAAAGGATTTGTGCACCTGCAATGAAGAATTGAACTATTGTGTTGTGTTTGTGGGAGAGAAAAAAAATCTACAGGTTTGCAGTTGTCACAGGTGCTCAGTTGTTTTGTTCCAATAATACCTTTATAATGATAGATCAATATATATATATATATATATATATATATATATACACACACATATACATATATGTGTGTGTGTATATATATATGTGTGTATGTATATGTAAACACATCTTTGGAACATTTTTGGCAGGATCTGCAGGATTACTTTGTGTCCATACCCTTGAAAGAGAAACAGGTTGAGGTGGTTGTATTTCTTGGTGAGGAAGTTACCAAGAATACGAGTGGGGTATCCACAGCGGATCTGATAGGCTGACAGGCCAAAGTAAATACACTTGACAAAGTACCAGAGCTGGGCCACAAAGTTCTGATTGAACATCCTAAACAGAGAGAAATAGAGAAGGCAGATTAAACGTATTAAGTCTAATTTGCAGCAGTATTCTGAAGATTACTAAAATGTGTGGTATAGTTCTCTCAGAGTGATGAATCTTGAATCCAATATTTTACCAAGACAGCCCAAAGTGCAAGTCACAGAGTCTGCAATTTATAATTTGACTTCACCTTTCAGTGACAGCAGGCAGGATGAAGAACATCCACAAGTGGATCCCAAACACAAGGATCACCTAGAGACAAGGAACGTCAGAGGGAGGATAGCAAAGATGCAAGGAAAAACGAAAATTATCCAATACTTAAAATGCAGAAAGATGATGTTATAAAAATGAAGAGCAAGGCAATACTAAACATGTCATCCTAACAAATGTTGCAGGCCACACACCACAGTTTTCACCTGTACACATTAGTTCCCCATTTGGGCACTAATAAAGTCACATGATGTTACAAATTAAACTTATTATTTTGCAAGGAATGCTGAAACATAGGTGCAAACAAAACAACTGACAGAAAGCCACAGTCCTCCCCCTCCTGACTTCTTCAAAGGGACAAACAGGAAACCAGACAGACAGATGCGTGAATAATCTGAGGGTGAACTGAACCTGAAAAATGAGTTTTCCCAGGACGGCTTTGCGCAGGTACAAGGCTCTATCGATGATCATGGTGCTGAATTGGATGAGCAGCATAACCAGGAAGGCCTCAGGAACCTGGTCCTCTGACAGGGTGGAGGCTATATCAGCTGCTGCACTGTGTTTCTGAAGGAGAGTAACACATGTCAGGAGGGATTTTCTCTATTAACTGATTAAAACATTATGTTTAAAGTATGGCATGTTTAGCTATTATATTTGATAATGTAAATAACATACTTGTCATGCCTTCCACTTTGCAATCAAAGAGACTGCAAAGTTGGCTAAGAAAGCCTGCTCAATTTTAATAGCATATCAGGTTTTTGTGGTTTTCAATTTGATTTTGTTTTAATTTTGAAAATACATTTCAATTTTATTTTAATAATTAAATTTGATTTCTTTTCATAGTATCCTCTGTTTTAATTGATAATCAGTAAATAATTACAAAACTTCCATCCATCACTCACCCCAAAAGCCCAAAAGCCAAAGACAATGATGATGAAATCGATGACATCAGTCAGGAACATGAGTGCATAGACATCGGTGGCAGCCCTATACTCAGCATGGACAATATCCCTGAAGAAACCCTGAGCCGGACTGTAAACACTCTGAACACTGCAGAGGAAAAATTGATTACATTTCAGTAATGCATTACACAGTTTTTAAATTCCTCCTAGAATGAACTACTTTTTGAATAAATGATTGATCATTTAGTCATTAAACCTGCAGTGCGGAACTTTTACATATAAATGAACGTTCGTTACATTGTGTTTACTGATAATGTTTTTGCTGCTCTCAACTCAGTTAATTTTGCTATATGGATGTGGATAATTACCCGCTGTATATTTAAACTTAGGCTAGTTCTGCTCAAGCACTCTTAGCGCTCTCCTTTTGGCAACTTTTCTCTAATCCCACAGTTATTAGTTATTTTAGCTCAGCAGTTAGCTTAACACCTAACTTGGCTAAAAAGCTAGCAATGGCTTCTCTCTCTCTCTCTCCCTCTCCTGCTCTCTCTTGCTCAGTGTGTCATATGTTTAGCTATTCCTCCTCCTCCTTTAGTGATAATGGTACGCGTAATATATGTTGTTTATTTGCAGTGTTGGAGGCAAAGCTCCAAAGGACTTAGCCTAGCTCCTACTCCTCTGGTAGCTCCCAAGCAGCAGGAAAGCCAGGGTGGCTGGATGACTGTCCAAAGGAAGCATAGCCCTAAGCAAAAGCCCATGGTTCACCACCAACCAGTTCACGTTTCTAACAGGTTTTTCCCACTCAGTGACACACTCCCTGAGAAACCAACTCTAATTACTGGTAGGTCCACAGTGAGAAGCGTGAAGTTAATGATATTAGTGACCATAGTCAAATGCATTCCTGAGGCCAGAGCAGGTGACACAGTATCAAATTTAAAACTGCTGGCAAAGGATAAGCATAAATACAGTACGATTGTTATTCATGTCAGCGGGAATGACTCCCGATTCCACCAATCAGAGGTCACTAAAATCAATGTTGAATTGGTGTGTACATATGCAAAGACAATGTTGGACTCCATAGTTTTCTCTGGGACCATGCCTAATCTGACCAGTGATGACATGTATAGCTGCGTGTCATCGTTCAACCACTGGCTGTCGGGGTGGTGTCCAGCAAATGATGTGGGCTTCATAGACAGTTGACGGACTATCTGGGGAAGACCTGGTCTGATTAGGAGATACGGCATACATCCCACCTTGGAAGGAGCTGCTCTCATATCTACAAATATGGCAGAGTTTATTAGTAGACCAAAACCATGATGACCCAGAGTTGAGACCAGGAGGCAGAACTGTAGTCCTACATGCTTCTCTGTATTTCCACTTTCACTTATGCACCCAAAAGCCCACAGTTTGTGTGTGTCTGTCCCCCGACCACTTAAATCAATTAAATCTAAAGTAAACAGAAGAGGATTAATTCATAAAAATCAAGTAAAAATTAACACCACCACTGCAATATCACAACAAAATAGGAAAATTAAATGTGGACTTTTAAACATTAGGTCTCTGTCATCTAAAGCCATATTGGTAAACAATCTAATATCATATTATCATATTGATTTATTTTGTCTTCCTGAAACCTGGCTGTGTCATGAAGAATATGTTAGCCTAAATGAATCCACTCCTCCCAGTCACATTAATACTCACATTCCTTGAGACACCGGCCGAGGAGGTGGAGTTGCAGCCATTTTCAACTCAAGCCTTATTATCAACCCTAGACCTACACTTAATTATAACTCATTCTAAAGCCTTGTTCTTAGTCTCTCACACTCAACCTGGAAAACTTTGCAGCCAATTCTATTTGTATATGGCTTTAATAATAGCTTTTCCACAAAACCCTATTTTATCAGACCATTACTCAATAACGTTTGAATCCCCATTACTAGACTACACGTCATAAGACAAAAATGTCTTCACTAGATCTGATAGTGCTCTAGTGAAATTTAAGGAAGCAATTCCATCAGTATTGAATTCAATGCCATGTCTTAATACTACAGAGGACTCTAATGCTAATTTTAGTCACTCCCAAATTGATAATCTTGTTGACAGTGCCACGGGCTCATTGCTAATAACACTCAACTCCATCGCCCCTTAAAAAAGGAAGGTGATAAAACATATGGGTTTGCCCCATGGTATAACTCCCAAACCCGTAAATTAAAGCAAACATCGTGAAAATTTGAAAGGATTTGGCGTTCCACCAAACTGGAAGAATCTCGGTTAGTCTGGCAAGATAGTCTTAAAACATATAGGAAGGCCCTCTGTAATGCCAGAGCCGCCTATCAATCAATCAATCAATCAATCTTTATTTATATAGCGCCATATCACAACAGAAGTCATCTCAAGGCACTTTTCACATAGAGCAGGTCAAGACCGTACTCTTTAATTTACAGAGACCCAACAGTTCCCCCATGAGCAAGCACTTGGCGACAGCGGTAAGGAAAAACTCCCCTTTAACGGGTAGAAACCTCAAGCAGACCCCGGCTCTTGGTGGGCGGCCATCTGCTTTGACCGGTTGGGTTGAGAGAGAGAAAGAGAGAGGGAAAGGGGGAGGGGGGACAGAAGAAAAACAATGACAACAACAAACAACAACAAGCACAAGCAGCAACAGCCAGGGAAGGATGCCATCAGGACTGTGAAGGACCGCGAAGGTTCGGCCCGGGAGTCAGGTTTTTCTGTGAGATGAGAAAGCACAAAAAACTCCGGGGAAGAAGAAAAGTTAGTGACATGCATTGATGTTACATGAATGCATACAGATGGAGAGGAGGAGGAGGAGAGAGGAGCTCAGTGCATCATGGGAAGTCCCCCAGTAGTCTAGGCCTATAGCAGCATAACTAAGGGCTGATCCAAGGCGAGCCTGGTCGGCCCTAACTATAAGCTTTATCAAAAAGGAAAGTTTTAAGCCTACTCTTAAACATAGAGAGGGTGTCTGCGCCCCGGACTGAATCCGGTAGATGGTTCCATAGAAGAGGAGCCTGATAGCTGAAGGCTCTGCCTCCCATTCTACTTTTAAAGACTGTAGGGACCACCAGTAAGCCTGCATACTGGGAGCGCAGTGTTCTAGTGGGATAATACGGTATTATGAGCTCTTCAAGATATGATGGTGCCTGACCATTAAGGGCTTTGTAAGTTAGGAGAAGGATTTTAAATTCTATTCTAGATTTTACAGGAAGCCAATGTAGTGAAGCTAAAATGGGAGAAATGTGATCTCTTTTTCTAGTTTTAGTCAATACACGTGCAGCTGCGTTCTGGACCAGCTGGAGAGTCTTTAGAGACTTGTTAGGGCAGCCTGATAATAAGGAATTGCAATAATCCAGCCTAGAAGTAACAAATGCGTGAACTAGTTTTATTCATCATTAATAAAGAAGAATAAAAACAGCCCTAGGTTCCTTTTCAGCACTTTGGCCAGGCTGACAGAGTCATAACTCTATTGATCCATGTATTTATCCCCAAACATAGGAACCTTAGAAACAGCTTAAAACCAGATATATATGTAGACTGTTTTTCTCCAATTGACCTTCCTGGACTAACTTCAATGATTTCCTCATCTAAACCATCAACCTGTTTCTTATACCCCATCCCAACTAGACTGCTTAAGGAAGTCTTACCCTTAGTTAGCACTTCTTTACTAGATATGATCAATCTGTCTTTAGTAACAGGCTAACAGGCTTGGACCAAAGCTGTTCACCTTATATATGCTTCCTTTAGGTAATATTCTTAAACACTCCATAAATTTGCATTGCTATGCACATGATACCCAATTGTATTTATCAGTGAAGCCAGATGAAGCCAATCAGTTAATGAAACTCCAAGCATGCCTTAAGGACATAATGAACTGTAGTATTCTGCTACTAAACTCAGACACCCTCTCTACATTTAAGTGTAGGCTTTAAACTTTCCTTTTTGATAAAGCTTATAGTTAGGGCCAGCTTGCCTTGGATCAGCCCTTAGTTATGCTGCTATAGACCTAGACTGCTGGGGGACTCCATGTGATGCACTGAGCTCCTCTCTTCTCCTCCTCCTCTCCATCTATATGCATTCATGTACCATTACTGCATGTTACTAACTTGCCCTCTTCCCCAGAGTTGTTCTGCTTTCTCATCTTGCAGGAAACTCCAGAATCCAAACTGTGGGCCTTGGCTGCGGAAATGGTGCAGGGATGGTGGCATGGTCCTGTGGGTGTCCTATCTTGACACCTTCTCTGGCTATTATTGCTATTATTATTACTAGTCATATTTCTATTGTTATTGTTGTTATTGATATTATTGTTGTTATTATGCTTCTCTGTGTCTCTCTTCCTCCTCTCCCCCTCCCTCCCTCTTTCTCTCTCAACCCAACCGGTCAAGACAGATGGCTGCCCACCTGCTTGAGGTTTCTTCCCATTAAAGGGGGGGGGTTTCCTTGCCACTGTCGCCAAGTGCTTGCTCATGGGGGAATTGTTGGGTCTCTCTAAATTAAGTACGGTAAATTGAGTACGGTCTTGACCTGCTCTATGTGAAAAGATAACTTTTGTTATGATATAGAAATAAAATTGAATTGAAACTGAATGTTTAAGCCCTTGCCAAACAAGTTCACACAATGCTGATTAAGCCTATCACCGTCAGATAAATCTCTCTGTATTTAACAGTATACAGAGTTTTTAAAACTCATGTCGGGCACAACATTCCCACACTGGCTGTTTGGCCATTAATTGTGCAGCTCTTTTAGACTTTCCAGATATTATCAGACTGAATGGATCAAATTCTGATAGCGAAACAAGTCATTTCATGGGGGTTGTGTGATGTCCAAAAATTGTTATCCACTGTTTTACAGCTGCAACAGTGGGTTATGGCCAGTGGTGTATGGGCATACTGGGAAACATGTCCCAGTATCCCAAAAACATCCCACATGTGTAATGTTTTTTGGCCTGTGGACTGTCAAAACATATCCATTTTTATCGGCCCTATCTGTGTGCCTGTCATTTGGGGTGCGCATGGGAGCATGCTGCATGCTTGTGTCAGCTTGTGTTAATATATGAAATATATTGATAAATGTTCTCACAGGAGCACTCAGAGGACTTCTGCATATAATGACACAGTAGCCGCAATACCCTACTCACCCAGAGATGAAGACATGTTTTATCTTGTGTCCCACAGCCAGCAGTCTCTGACTGGCTGCCTCTCTCCTCCTGCCTTTCTGCTTCTTCTTTATTGCTTCTTCACTGGAATCTGCAGTCTCAGCTGTGGGTTCAGCTGGAAGTCAGAACCAGAACCAAGGAGGGATTCAACAGAATTAGAACCACAGAGAAATCAAAAATAGGGCTTTCAGTCTTTCCAGTAACATATTTTCTCTCTGTTTACCACACTACTTTAGTGTATTTTGGTCCAATTGACACATCAGCAAAGAGACAACCAAGAGAAAATACCAGAGCGGAACCCAGAAACAATAAAATTTACTACAGTTAACGGCAGGATTTACTGCCAAGATTCCCAAAATAACATTGGTATTCAGAAAAACCAAATATAGTCATGTTATGAATATTACATGCTGTCATTGTCAGCTGCAGGAATTCTGCCTGTGTATCCACAACAGCAAATATTTCAGACAACTCCCACTCTGGAATGAGAGAGAGTGGCTGCACCAGAGATGGGCTCCTGAATACATTGCAAACTTGGACCTAAAAGTGGGACATTTTGCAAAATAACCTTCAAATAATCTTCAGAAAAGACTTTAAAGAAGTAACAGCATTAATCAGCAAGAACAGAAGAGGAAATGTAATCTTTTCTATATATATTTTAAATCAAAACATCTAGCTAGCTGTCTACTGCTAACTGCTACCTGCCACTGTTACTAACATTCCAAAAGAGAAACTGCACTGAGGAAGCGAACAGAAGAGTTATTTTGTGAAGACAAGAGAAATTAAGGGGTCCTTGTTGGTGGTATTCTCTCTCTCTCTCTCCATGAACTGGTGTGAAGGTGGCGCGACCAATGTTTGCAAGGGAAATATGTCTATGATCATCAGTTTCTTTTGGACATTTGTAACAAAGACTTTTGCTACAGTAAATACTGGTTGGGAGAGCTAAATCAGCTGAATGTGCCTGGTTTGCTACACCCAGTTGACCCAAAGGCCATGGACCATGACCTTGCCTGGAGCAGCACCGGAAAGGAAACATCGAAAGCGGTACGACAGGATGCAGAAGCGGAGCAAGCGCGGAGGAGTGCAAACTAGGCTAAATGTTAACTCTATACGAACCGGCAGTTCCAACAATCATGCTGCCTAGTGTTCATTCTCTGGACAGCAAAATGGATTATATAACTCCTCCATCAGTGCTGGTCACTCGTTGACATGCAAGAGTTGTCTACATCGAACTGAGACATGTACTTTTCTCTCTAAATGCACTTTAATGCACTGTGCTGCTAACTGCTCATTCTTTTCTTGTTTTGTTTTGTTTTGTTTTCTCTTGGGATTTATATGTTTTTATAATCTTTTAAAGGGAATTTTCAGATAGTATATGCTATATAGTATATATCTTTATCCTTTCTGTTGCTGTTGCACTGCTGTGGGCTGGGAGCAGTGTGTGTATGCAAATACACAAGAAAATGACAATAAACTAATCTTGCATCTTGAATCTCATTCATGAGACTTGTAGAAGACATGGCAGGGCAACAGTATTACAGAGGGGTGTTCCATCAACGCAGATAAAAAAAGCTGCACTTACTTGAAAAAGCCTGGCTAGAATTAACGTCAACTTTCACTTGAGGCTCAAGCTGTTCCACTAACGCAGTTTAGTCATGTCTAGTCAATGCTAACTCTGGCCAGAAAGGAATAAGCTTGCAGTGTGTGCATGTACAGAGTACATAAGCAGCCAGAGCAGTCAATTATCGAAAAGAAGATACTATGTTGCAAAAAGAGGGGAAAACTAGAGCAGTGTTCTTCTCAGCAGCAGAACACACCCTGCTGATGAAACTATATGAAGAATATAAATGAGTCTTCACCAAAAAGGGCAAAACTGCTGCAATTAACAAGGCAAGAGAGATGACTTGGCACAAAATTGATGACAGATTAAGTCATGACCCCTAGGCGGGAAGTGATGGCCTAAAGGTTAGAAGAGCAAATTTATTACTAGAATGTTGATGGTTCGATCCCCCATCTGGCTTGATGAGTCTGTGTGAGGAAAGTGAAGAGCAGCGCTTGTCCCTGTTCATGGTTTTCTCTTTGTTAATAAATGAGCATTCAGATCACTGACTGTGGTTATATTATCACTAGGCTAGATAATATCAGATGTAAGAGTAAAATTGTGGTGTGGGGAACTTAAGAGAACCAACATACCAACATTATCATCTACTCTTTGACACATTTTCTCTTTTGCAAGCTGTCCATTTACAAGTGTTTAAGTTAGGAAGTTGCAGTTGGAGATGAAGAAACCGGATAAGGATATAAGTACAGTGGAAACCGCTTATAATGATCACGTCTGTCAAATATCACTGCGGATAATTGTAATATTTCTTTTTCTTTATTTCCCATGCAGAATACCATCTAATTGACATTTGTATATTATTAGAATATAAAGTAATAAAGCGTACAGCTTCACTATTTACTGAATTTTATTGACTGTGTCAAAATACAGTACAGCAGTTTCATTTTTGAAGCAGCGGGTTCTGACTTCAGCCAGTGACAAGTTCCTTCTTTTCCCCGGTGGCAGAACAGGTGAAGAGAGCAGTGATCCTTTTCTTAAATATCTGTCACCCTGTTTATTGTCATAAGCTTCAAGGAGACTATGTTTGTCATTGAGAGAAAATTACTTTCTGTCTCATGACTTCAATGTTCACACAGCAGCAGCCTCAGTTGGGCAATAATGGTGCTGCAGCGCTTATCATAGGAGTAAAGTACAAAAAATAGATTTATTGTAGTTTAAAATGTTTTTCCATATGTCATGTATGAAGAGACCCAAAATGAATACTGGACTACTTGATTACTATGAGCGGATTATTTAAACAGCATTTGTATAGGAATAATTCTGACCCGAGCTTTTTGATCCATATAAGCAGCTGATCACTGCAACTATGATCACTATAAGCTGTTACCACTGTATACATTTAAACACAGCAGAAGGTCATGGTTTGGACTTTATTTAATTTTCCTTTTGTCTTCACAGCTTGAACAAAAGGAGCGAATGAATGAATAAATAAATAACTTCAAAACAATGTTGGCACACTTATTCCTTAAATATGTCTGTAAAAGTCCCTCACAGTTCTTCCATTTTATATTTTTGAACACGCACATGACAAAAGTGGTGCAAGTGTGAAGACACTTGATGGAACCGTCTTTTGGGAGTCTGCTTCCGTCTGTCGGACATTCTTTTGACACACAGCTAAATTAAGCAGGACAGTTAGCCTGCAATGGAGCAGGCTAGTTCTGCTGAATAAGTTACCACAGTTAATGAGCGGGGAATCATATAAGCAGCAGTGATGGAACAGAACGCTCACTTAAATTAACAAGACTTATCGAAACAAGCCAGATTTTCCCTTTAACCAGCTTGATGAAACACCCCTCTGGTCACAATAGGCAGCTGTTGTCTTGCTTGTCTGATGTTAATCCATAAAATTAATTGAAAAAAATGTGCTCATTTTTGACAGCCCTAGTGTACACCCAGATCATGTGTGTGATGTAATGGAAGATATTAGCTATATAGCTCTTTTCTCTTTATATTTGTATTTTTTTTTTTTTACTACATTGATGATATTTCACATTTTAATTGTACATTTTATTTATATAGTTATATCACCTATCTTTTGTGATACTTGTATGTTTCTCATATTTTGTGTAGATACTTGTGTTTTCTCTTACCTTCTACTTTTTGATTCTTACACACCACAACACCAAGGGAATTTCATTGTATGTGTAAACCTACTTGGCAATAAACCTGTATCTGATTCTGATTCTGATGTCCCAATTTATGGGCTGCCACCTTATGGCCTACAAAAAGTTTGCCTTCAGTTAACTAAAGAGACTACTAGAGACATTTTGCCTTACAGGGGCCAAAACTAATAGTGCAAAGCATTTTTCATCAACTTGCTAAGTTGGAAATTTCAAATATTTCCACAAGCAAGCTGCTTTATGGGTTTCATTTTGAAATGCAGACAATAGCCTATTACATACAGTATGTGGTGTATTGTTACTGACACTTCACTACAGTTATAACGGTAAGAATCCTAGGCAGTGACAGAGAGATTGTGGATTTGAACACTGTGAGTGACATTATTTGTGAGGATTTAAAGAGTATGTTTCAAACTAACTAGTTTGTATAAAGTGTTGTCCAGACACATCTAAAGGCAAAACTGTTCACATGCACCACACGTCATCATAGAGAGGGCCAAAGTTGCCACGCAAAGTGAAAGAAGTAATAGAATGAAAAACAAAAGAGACAGCTTAAAAGAGAGGAGTTAAAAACATGCCACTAATGATATTTTCACACACCTGGCCAATCACTGCATAAAATGGGAGTGATTGTCCAAGTTTCATAAGTTGCTGGATACAGGCCCAATTCCCCAAGTCAATTCTAACATCAGAAAGGGGGTCTCAGACTCTGTTAGACAATCCAACAAGAGGCCTTTAGAGCAGAATCAGTGCAGTGATGTAGAACTGTATCCAGGACACTGCTAGATGTTGTTATAGGTCAGAGATGAAACAAGCTTTAACTCTCAAATAGAGAAACTGCTTTTCAGCGTGGTGTTAAGTTACTCCCTCATGGAATACAGCCAGTATTAATGTTATGAGTTATAAATCACCTCTACCATCACAGTCCACAGTCTAATGAAGCCACAAACCTTTGCCTCGCTGTTCTTTGGTCTGTTTAGGCTTCTTGCGGAAGCGGATGCTGCTGCTTTTCTTTGGGATTTCCTCTTTGACCTGCGCATTGTCTCCCTCTATCTTATCCTCCCTCTGCCTGCTGGGAGGATCCAACACGTCACTCAGCCCAGGCGGAGTTTCCTGTCCATCCTGTGCTGGTGCTGGTTCAGCAGCAGGGCGTTGTGGGGTAGCAGCAGCAGAGCTGGTACTTGGTTCAACACAGTCCATGTTATCCTGCATTGATAAACAGTGGATTTCGAAAAACTAGAAAAGTAGTCTAATATCTTTAAAAACTAAGTCTGATGACTTAATGTCACTTTTGTAACGCCCAAGAACACATTCTTTAAAAAGTTATTGATTAAGCACGAACTAACAGCAGCTAATATCAAGTATTTGTGCCAACCTTTTCAAGCTGGTCCAATTCAGTAATTTCCGGGTTTTCCAGGGTGGATGTTGAGCTGACTCTGCCCTCCACCTCTTCTCCTCCTCCCTCCTTCCTTCCATCTTCATCTCCTTCTCCCATTTTTTCTTCATCCTTACAACACTCTGGTGAGGAACTTTGCTCCTCCAGAGGGCCCTCGTGGTCCCACAGGCCATAACGCTGTGTGTACACAAACACACACACACAGAGTCATGTTTCCATCACTTCAGAGGACATTACACCGACTTACATTTATTTCCTGGAGACTTACCTAAACCCTAACCCTTACCCTTAAACCAAGCCTTTACCCTAAAATGAATGATTTATGTTATGGGGACTTGCTTTTCGTCCCCACATGTGACTGTGTAAACAGATTTAAATCCCCACAACATGAGGAATACCTAGTACACACGCACGCAGGCATGCACACACACACACGCAAACGCATACACACACACACACACACACACACACACTCTTACCTTAGTCAAGTAGCAATTCCCTCAGCTTTTCACTACTCCCACTTGGCAGGAGCTAGTCTCAGATGCTACTCCAGAAGAGTTTAGGGTAACTGCTCTGTCCTGCTTTTTATTGGGTTTACTGAAGATACAGATGGGTAACAAATAAAAGGAAAAACCAGTACAAGCCTGAATGTTTGATCCCTACAGTGAGGGGATCTGTTGGCTCTGTTATGCTGTGGGGGGCATTTTACTAGCATGGTTTGGGTCCATGTGTCCCCTTAGAGGGAAGGGTCACTGTAAATCGATACAAAGTTGTTCTGAGTGATCACCTTTATCTTATGATGAAACATTTCTATCCTTATGGGAGTGGCCTCTCCCAGGATGACAATGCCCCAATCCATAGGGCACAAGGGGTCAGTGAATGTTAGATGAGTATGAAAATTATGTTAATCATATGCTATGGCCTTCACAGTCACCAGATCTCAACCCAATTGAACACCTATGGAAGATTTTGGACCGACGTGTTAGACAGCGCTCTCCACCAACATCATCAAAACACCAAATGAGGGAATATTTTTGGAAGAATGGTGTTCATCCCCCAGAAGAGTTTCAGAGACTTGTCGAGTCAATGCCAAGGCGCATTTAAGCTGTTCTGGCAGCACGTGGTGGCCCAACACCTTACTAAGACACTTTATGTTGGTTTTTCCTTTGTCACCCTTCTGTAGGTCTACCAAGTCATCCCTCAAGTAAAAGTGTAATATGTGGTTTAAAAATATAAGAACACAGTTCACCTTTGTGAGGCACGTCAATGTATGTTTTGCTATAGTAAGTATCTGAATGGGAATACAGATTGATTTATCTGAAGCACAATTTTACCTACCATCAGATAAATCATATTTTACTGTGTATCGATAACTAGGGCTAACAAGCTTTACTCTGCAAATACAAGCGTAATACTGCTCCTTTATTTCAATTTTTTCTATCTGGATCATCAACTGTTGAGGAAATGCTCAAATGCAAAAATTAAATGCAGTTTTGTCTTCACATGTACCAACCCAGTGTTGGGCCTCATGCAGCTGGTATGAGACAACATACATTCCTATATTATCCCTGTATTGATTTAAAACATGTTTATATAAATATGATATTTCTCTGTTGTCTGTATTGTATTTTGTGACTTTATTCAACCGTACCTAAGTTTGAATTGATTATATAGTGTAGTTGTTATGCTGTAGCTACTCAACTGTGAGTTCATGTTTTTTTCTCACAATATCAGTATAGGAACTGCTAGTCTTTATGTCCTGTTCAGTGGCACTTCAGATACTGGGGAGACCCTGCTAGTTGTCCGTCACAGATAACTGATAACTATTGAAATATAAAATATAACCGATAAAATATTTAAAAAACAATAAGAGATAATTCTGCCTGAAATCAAGGAATATCATATCTGCTACCACTATCATTGTAAACTTCATAGAAACATAAATAATGATAATCACTCCCTCTGGCACTAGTAGTAGCATCATGAACAGTCTCTCATGTAGTCTGGGTACCTATCTAACAATGTTAAAAAAGAGGTCCTTGGTATATTTTTTGATTCACAGTTGTTTTTTCATGCTTTGATTCTGAGGTACCTAAAGTAGTGAAGTTCTGCTTGTTCAGCTGAGACATTTAAGTAAGATTAGATCATTCCTCTCATCTGAAGATCTAGAAAGGGTAATCCATGCTTTTGTATCCTCCAGACTTGACTACTGCAACTGCTGCACTTTATTCAGGTCTAGGCAGGTGAAACAGCCAAAGACTGCAACTTACACAAAATGCTGCTACCAGGGTTTTAACACGTTCAAAGAGAAGTGATCATATCACACCATTCCTTACTGCCCTTTAATGGTTACCTGTAAGTTTTAAAGTTGATTTTAAGATTTTACTGCTTGTTTTGCGTCGTCAGGTTCCCGCCTATATCTGTGACTTACTTACTATATGTAAGCCTTATTGCTGCTCATCTAGCAGGGCCCTATTAATGGTTCCTAAATCTTGCCTTGTCACTAAGGGTGACCGGGCCTTTGCTGTCCCTGTACCACACCTGTGGAAGAGTAATGAATGGTAATTTGTGTACTTAGTGTAACTATTCTTGATTATATTATCTTTTATGTTTTGGATTTTATTTACTTTTTACTGTAAAGCACTTCAACTTTGTTTTGAAAAGTGCTATAGAAATGAAGTTATTATCATTATTTTGAAAAGTGGAAGGTGGCCAATTATGCCCTTGCTGCTCTCACCATGTACCACACTTTAATGCGCCCTTCCTTACTGGCTGTTGAGGGTAAACAGCACTGTAAATACTAACTTACCATGAGCAGGGATCTATGGAAGAACAGAGCCAGCAGCTGAAGAAGATCATATCTGATGTAGTTGTCAGTCTTCTCCAGGCCCAGGATGCGAGGTGGGAAGAAAGGCTTGTCTTCATTTAGCATCATCTCATAAACACTGTTCCAGGGAAAGAATCCAAACTGGAAAAGGTATTTCACCACTATCATCACCTGGAGAGAGGAAGAGCAGCACAACAGTACTACCAGTCAGAACTTGTTGTTATTGAGAGTGAAAAGAACAGATTATGTGCCCTGTAAAATCAAAACAAAGAGCTAAAAGAGAATACATATGTCAGTAGAGTTGTAGAGTTGGGGATTGTTTATGAGTTTGTCACAGGGTCATCTGATTGATTGTTAAAGGGGGCATATTATGCACATTTCCAGATCTATATTTTTAATCCGGGGCTCTACTGGAATATATCTGCATGATTTTCAGTTCAAAAAACTTCTTATTTATCTCATACTGGCCCAGTTATGTTCTGTATGTTGAAGAGCTGTAAAGATTATGTTATTTTGTCACCCTGCTGACCGTTTTTGGTATTGATTTTAGTTGCACTAAAGGTCTATTTTCGTTATATTGGTCTCTAGAGTCACATGATGCTGCCAGATGTTTTGAGGTCACTTCCTGAGGAGACATCAGGCATGGCCCGACATTTGGGTAGCTAACTCATTTTCAATCTTTAAATGACATGTCTGTGGAATTATATCTCTTATAAGCTATTGTTGTGGAGCTAGTATTGTAGCAATGTAGCTAAATTTACCTCTGGGGATGACACACTAAAGTGCTAATTGTGAAGCTGTGACTTGCTCGCAGGGAAAAAAACTGAGGCAATACAATTTTTGTTATACAACTAAGTGAAAAATATGTGGTCTTCAGTTTTAACATACTTAATTGGTTTCTTTTTCTGTGTTGTTTCAGTTTTTCAAAAATCCTGTACCTGAGAAGAAGAAATACAGTAAAGGCTCAGTTTTATTAACTTATGCCTCTGTACACGCATGTTCGCTATCTGTCTAAATGCGAACTGACACTCACTCTGAGGACATAATAGCCCCTCAGTTCAGCCTTTGTCTGAAACAGGCCATTTTAGCTCCTGTCTCTTTAAAGGCCCCCTCCTGAGAGGTGTTGGGCCTCATACTCCATGTGCATGAGACAAAGGCAGGCCTGCATGCAACTCACAAAGCCTGATAACAAAAAAGGGTGCCCAGTAGAACAAAGGGAGTCCGTTTCGGACTCCATCTCCCAACATGCACCGCTCAGTTTACACCTAGGTGTTAAGTCGGCAACTTTCGTCTCATTGGCAGAGACATTCCAAAACCAGAGGAAATCATGGCGACACAGCCATGATGTCACCCTCCCTTTTAAGACTTGTGTGCACCCAGAAATGATTGCACTCCCCCTTGCCTTAACATGTTCGTTGTACCTCAGTTCACAAAGTTTGTGAAGAGTTCATTCTGCCGACTAAAATACATTTGTTGGATCATAGCGTTTGTGTCTTTGTCCTTTTTCTTTGCCTGTCAAAAAAAGTCTAGCGTCTAACCCTGGTCTGCAGTCTGTTATTGTTAAAGGAAATCCACTGTTAAAAAGACAAGTTTTTTTTAAATGTTCAAGAAATGCATGATGTTTCCAAAGTCAATGAGTAATCATGTTAAATAATCATGATCTTAATATTGACCAAAATAATCGTGATTATGATTTTTGCCATAATCGAGCAGCCCTAGTCCACAGTTGTGGCCCTTATTTCATCGGGAACGTGCCTATGTCCTTGGCTTCTTCTACCTCTTTCTGTTTTGCCTCCCTACTGTTGGGACTCACTAGGGGACCACATGTTTCAAGACCCAAGAAACCTGAGACACTGGATGTTCACGCCTAAGGTGCGAAGCTCCACCCATGGATCCAGGTTAACAAAACCAGAGAGTCCCCTCCTCTCTTTCTCCCTTTCTCCTCCAGATGTGGCTGAAGCAGCTCCTTACTCTTTTTTACCTCCAGCTGCTGAAAGACCAGCTCTCAGCTCCTCTTTCTCCTCACAGCTCTCTGCTCTCTTGTGTGGCCTGCTCACAGCAGACACACACAGAACTCTTTCTTTACGGCAGAAGACGCGAGAGCCTGCCTAAGACTCAGAAACTAAGTTTTCTAGTGCCAACAGCTACTACACAAGTCTGCTGGCTGGTTTAACAAGTACAGGAGCCACGAAAAAGAGTTAGCTTGCCACTAACTCTACACAAAGTACTGGACCTGGGCCCTCTGACCTGCACGACTGGAGCACCAGACCTACACAGCAAATCCTGCATCCTTTCAGCTTTGGAGCCAAACCCCTCTCAGCCTTCCTCTTCCACGGATTCACCAGCTAAGAAGCAGCGCACCACAAAGCATGTCTTTCTTCATGGACTGGTAACAACTGGGCATAGCCTAGCAACATAGTGAAGCATAGCACGGCTAAGCAAGAATGTTTAACTTAATCAATGTACTGTACATGTTTTGATTTGGCTAAGGTTATTCATTGAACTATCGTGATGTCCTTGTTGTTCATAGTCAGGTTATTGCATAGCCACATTGCTAGGTTAATGATAGCATGCTTAACACATGTTACACCCAGTAACTAGGCCTTGCATGCAACTAACCTCTTCCTAACCTGGCACCTCGATCCTACATCAATTGGCCTTAAACAGAGAACCACACCGTTAAGAGGTTTAAAACCTAGTTTTGCAAACTTTGGTTCAGGCAGCACATGTGGTTCATGGTCTGGCCTTTTCTCTCTATAGTTCCCTTTGTCAGCCAAATTGTTGGCATGCCATGTGCTCAGTCACCAGGTGACTTAAGCCATCTTGCCATTGTATTCCCCACACACATACACACACACACACATACACACTCACACTTGTATATAGGTACACTTAGCTAGACTCGTATTGTGTGTTTTGCTCTTTTACCTGTTTGTTAAATAAATGCTTTTGGATATACCTGCTGTCTGTTTTAATATTGCACAAGAATGAGTTTTGCCAACCTCTGCTCTGCAAAGAACTCCAAAATCCTTCAACCTTAACTAGCTATTGATATGGTAATTTTGTTTATAGTTATTAAGTTAATTATTAATCAAAGTTCCAAACTGATAGATTAGTACACTTTGAGACTGAATCGGCTATCTTTTTCCCTGACTCCAGGGTGGTGCCCGTTATTATTAATTCTTATTAATAATCTTATTGATTTTAATAATTAATGATTATCTTTGATAATCATTTATTATTGCTGATAGCCAAACTTGTAGCCACGGCCCAACACTACCCTTCCACCACGCAGCTTTACTCCTCTTCTTTCTGTTGACCCTCCAGCTGTTGACCCTGTTCATTTCCTTGTTCTTCCACTGTGCTCTGTCCATATGTGCTTGCCAATTGAAGGTTCATGGGATGCACCTCTGAGCTATTTCACATAGAGAACTGGTTGATCACTGGTTGATCTAACACTTCCTCTTCATTAGTGAAAGTCAGATCACCTTCAATTCATCAATTCAGGACACATTTACAAAAAAGTTATAGAAATGTATAGAAAATTCACTTGACAGATTATGACAAATGGTTCGACCATTTTGCATGTGATGACTTAAACAATGAACTAACGCCTAGATATTTTGTTGGTTATGGTGGTGGGGGTATAAGACTATTCCACAGAGAACCAGTATAATATATTCTGATCAACATGACATAAGCAATTGATAATGTAGGAAACAGCAGACAATTGTACCTAATCATTTGCATGAATGTGCAAATTTGATATTTGTTTAAAAGAATGAGAAATTGCTTTTATAATGTGCAAGTGACTAGATGATGTGGAGGTTGAACAAGTAGTTTGTAGCTGTAAACAATATGAATACTAATACACCTTTCCCCTCATCTACATGTAATAGTTTATGGTTTATATCTGTGTCTCTTTAAGTGTTTGTACCTCTGTGTAGACTATAGCAGTCATCCAGAACTTCTTGGTTGGTCTTGGGACAGCCAACATAGCCCATAGGAACACCATTATGGGCAGGACCAGTGATATCACAGAGGCACTGACCACATTGTTTAACACTATGATGAAATAGCAAACTAGCTCTGAGTTGGCTGCCAGCAGATTGTACATGGCAAACAGCAGCTTCAGCAGACGGTTCTGGTTGTTGTAGAACTCTCTGCTCTGTTCTAGCTCCTCAGAGAAGAACTGCCTGCAGAGAGAGAAGGGGAAAAGTTCATTTATTCATGAATTTGTATTCATCACCAGTCTTTCAATAACTGATAGAACCAATGACGAGAAAATATGAAAATAAAACTCAAGTTGTGATAAATTATAGTATCCCTTTAACACAGTCATAACCCACACATCCCCTTTGCAAGAATTGTGGTATTATTGCTGCTAAACACAAAGTGCTTTGTGAACATGAGGTGGTCAATGAAACCAGTAGCCACTGTAAACTATGGATCATTGTTGGTCTTCAGTGTTCAGTGTGTCTACCTGTCTCCCAGTAGCTCACTGGCTGTTCTGGAGTGTCTGTGTTGTTGCTGGGATGGGTCTGGTATGATCTCCGTGCTGCTGGGTGGGGGTTCCTGACTCAAGAGGTTCCCAGTGCTGTTTAGCTTTGGCCTGGGGGTAGAACGGCTTGTTATACTCCTGCTATCCACTTCCAGGCAGCTGAGAGAGTGAATGAAAAACACAAACGCACATAAAAATACAAAATACATAGAAACTGAGTAACAAACAACAACAGCAACAACACTCTTTTCCACACAAACCTGTATCTGGTGGAGTTTTCTGCATCAGTCTCATCCAAACAGGTCTCCAGTGTGGGATTCTCACTGCCCTGAGATAACTGGTCATCTGTGGAGTCTGCTGTTGTATGATGCTGCTCAGAAGAAGACCGACCCAAGTTAGAGTGTGTGTGTCTGTGCTGAGTGTTCAATTCCAAAGCTGAGTTTCTGCTTAACAAAAATCTCCATGTTGTGTTTACCTGCTGTATCTTGTGTATGATGAAGTAGCGTTCATTGCACAGAACAGTAGATGTCTCTCTGTACTGTTTAGTCAGCAGATTAAGCCACTGAGTTAGTCCATCTATCATCGCCAGAACTATGGCCCATAAGAAGCGCAGGATATCCAAGATCCTCTGGACCATCTCACCGTGACCTGCAGCACACAGACAAGAGACAGGAAGGGAAACGGGAGAGTAGGAGATACAGTAAGCCGCCCTGCAGTCGGCTAATGAATAGGGCTATCCTAAGCTAATATATTCGGGAGCCTTACTGAATGGACTCAGTCTTAAGACTGATTGTACTGGCTAATGAATATACTCTGTTTAGCTGTTTAGACTCTTATTACATGCCCTGTTGCACTTATATAGTTTTAAATTTAGGTACTACCATGATCACAATAACTAACCACAAACACAAGAGGAAGCCCCTCATTCACTACATACTGTAGACTTGATACATACACAACAACACACTATGTGTGGACACAGCAGCGTGCTGGGAAGCATTTTCTCCTGGTGAAACGTGGAAGAGGCAAAGAAAATGTGAGCCTACCCGATTGCTTCTCCTCTGGCTCCTCCACCTCCTCCTGGATTACAGAGTCCTCAAACACATCATTGTCCCCACAACCTATGCACACACAGACACACAGACAGACAGACAGACACACACACACACACACACACACACAATCATGTTTCCATCACTGCAGAGTACCTTACGTTGATTTACATTAATTCCTTGGAGAGCTACCCTAACCTAATCTACCTTTCATTCTCCTCACTTCAGTAATCCACTTGTCACTGTCTTTGTCACTTGTCTGTCAGCCAACTGTTTCCACTCACACTCCCTGAATGGAATTCTAACACTAGTCTTCCATCTAACTTATCTAGCTGTAACCTGCCTCCAAGTCTAGCTATGTAACTAACACATTCTACAGGTAATTCTCCTTCCAGTGGCTGCACAAGGAATGTGGCTGTGAAGTGCCCTCAAACATTATAATATCAAGGGGATAATCATAGGATTTTCACAATCAAACGACCACAAACTATATCTGACGATAGTTTGCTACCCTGTGTGGTATGAATCTGACATCTGGAGCAGTATCATAAACCTGCAACTACATATCTAAAACCGATGGACACCGTGGGAAACAGACAATGGAGGAGTCTATCTGGAAAACGCTGAACGAGTTAAAAACAGAAATGTCTGGTCAAATCAGTGGTTTTACAGAAGAATTCCAAGACTTCCGAGGAGAAATAAGGAAAGACATACTGATCTACAGAGAGAGGTGAAAAAGTTTGGCATTCGAGCTAAAGTCCATGGCATCCCATGGGGAAGAAGTAGAAAAAAGAATAAACCCGGTGGAAGACCGAGATGTTATCACAACCCAAACCATAACCACCCTGATGTAACAGCAGACCAAACTGGAAGATTGAGTGTAATATTTAGAAAATAAATCACACCCATTGAACATGAGAATTTACAGGGTGAAAGAAGCGAGTGAAATAAAGGACATAATTGTTTTCTTGAAAACAAAAACAAACAAAAAAAAAATTACTGATAAATTTAGCATCGCATCTGATGGTCTAAATATTGTGCAAGCTCATTGTTCTCTGGTTACTCGGTCTCTGACAGAGAGAGCGACCCCTTGGTCTAACGTTGTCCGATATCTGCAGTGGGACATGAAACATAAAGTACTTAAGGCCACTTGGGGTATAAAGTGGCCGTACCATGGGCAAAGAATTTCCTTCAACCATGACCAGTCACAAAAGCTGATGCAGGACAGACACACCTATACATCTATAAGGAGAGAGCTAAAACAAAAACAGGTGAAATCTTATGTAACCTATCCATCCAAACTAAAAGTTTTCATCCTGGGCAGCATCATGCTGTTCCTATCCAGGACATTCAGGTTCCCAAAAAATGCAGACAGCTCCAGTCTGGATGGCTGGACGATGCAATGCTCAAAGTCCCACGTCTAACACCACAGGAATAACACCTAAAGGACCTTGATCTAGGTAACATGAATTCTTGGACTCTTCATATCAGGAGTCTTCATACCAACTACAGGAAAAGGTACTGTAGAATAGCTTTGCCCCTCCAGGTCTGTAATTATGACAACCATACATGTGAAATACTGTTAAATCATCTTTAATGCTGTAAACTCCGGTGTAGTATGTATAAAGCAGAAGTATTTCACTTTGTGTCTGATGCCCAAATACTTCTCTTTCCTATTTCCTTTTTTTTATTTTTTGTATAATCATATTTTTTTTTAAATTGTAGCTAGAGAAGAGGTGGAGGACCAGGCCTCATGCATTAATTTATTATGAGGCTTATGTATGTTATTTTGTTATTTTTCCTTTTTAATTATTTCTCTCTGTGTTTTTCGTGTTGTGTCATGGGTTGGTCAAGAGTTAGTGGTGGTGTCCATAGATCTGTTTTACAATATGTGAAACATTTATAAACTTAGTCTTGTGACATGGAATATTAAATAAATTAAAAATCCTATCAAAAGAAAGAACATAATGAATTTTGCTAAAAGTAAAAATTGTAATGTTTTATTTCTGCAAGAGACTCATCTCTCCCAACTTGAAGTTAGTAAATTAAAAAGGGACTGGATTGGTCATATTACTTTCAGTAATTATAGCACCAAAAGTAGAGGAGTAGCAACATTATTTCATAAAAATCAGAATTTTATAGTGTCAACTAGCATTGCAGATGCTTTTGGGAGATATGTAATTTCTATAGGGTCTCTGCTGAATAAACAAATAACTTTTATAAATGTATATGCCCCACCTAACTCAGATGGGACTGTGTTTCATGAAATTAAAACTCACATTGCTCAATTAGAGGACATTCGTATAGTGATTGGTGGTGACTTTACATAGTTCTGGATACAGTCATAGACCGCTCTCCTCCAGTTATAAACATGTTTAAATAAAGCTGAAGTCTTGAAAACATTAACCAAAGATCATGCTTGTCAATGCTCGTCTGATATAGGATCATATTTACATATGTTATGGGAGTGTGTTACTGTTCAAAAGTTCTAGCTATACCACTAACATAAGTTTACCTTTAACTCTCCTTACTTAGCTAGCCATTGGTTGCCATCCACGTTCCCTGACTGCAATTCAACCCTAGTGTCCCACCTGCTAAGCAGTGGTGTTAACATTACTCTATCCTGTCTACCTGTTCTAGAGGTCTAATTATAGACTTATCAATCTGTTACCTGCAATGTCACTAACCTAATTTACTTTCCGTTCTCCTTACTTACCTAGCCCACATGTCACTATTTTTACCTTATCTACCTGTTACCTTTCATTAAGCTCACTTACCTGGCCCCCTTATCACTAAGGGGAGGATATTTAAACCTGCTGATCACATTAATGATATGTTAATACAAAAAATAAACATACATAAAGATGATGCTAAAAGTGTCAGTCAGCTCATTAACAGCTCATATTTAAACTAAGCCTTGCCATTAAGACAAAACCATATAGCTAAATCCAAATGTCCACCCTCTGTACTTGTGGACTGAGACCTTACAGACTTTGGTCATATTAACTGTTAACCTATTTGTACCATCAAATTCAGATGGTGAGCATGCTGAAGGAAACGTGCACATCATCTCCTCCAATTGTCCTCACTGTGTCTTAGCGTCTGCTCTGACATCCCTGATAGTAAAAAGGATTTGAAAATATCTAACCTATCACAGAATAAGACTCCTGTTGTGAAGATATTTGTTCTTCTCTCTCTTTCTCTTTTCTCTCAATCCTCCTCAACTGTCTCTGGCGTCTCTGACGTTCTCTCAGAGCTGTTTTCACACTGGTGACCCACGCCTGGTATGCCAACTGAGAGAGAGAAAAACAAGAATCATACAGCAACACAATCAACACATGTATATTAGAATTTCAGCACTACATGTTAACAGTAAGAAAACATTTGGATACAACAACTACAACTACCGTATATGTAGTTTATAATATAAGTCATCAGTTTAAAAGCAGATATTGTGAATATGTGACTCCCTGGACAAAGCTTTACAATACTGTCTACTGCAGCATTAGATCTGGGATTGGACTTAGCTAAACCAGTCTCTGATCATGTCGTTGCCCCACTGCTACACTACAACATAGCTGGTGAGTAAACTGTAACTTGGCATGTATGATTATAAATATATCAATATAAGGCCCCCATAGAGTTATTAGTATATTGATTGACTATATACAGTATTTCAGTATTTTGTGAGTTGTTGTTATAGCAGTTGGGTGTCTGACCTGACAGGCAGTCTGTTTTTGAGGTTTCTGTTCTTCAGACTGCAGCTCCTCTTCATCCTCACTGTCTGATTCAAACAGGTAGTACTCTCCTGAGTGGAGCACTATGAGTAGAAGACACACATTACAACCTCCTCCAAATCACTATATAGAGATCATCTTAAATTAGATCATAAGGACAACTTCATTCATACAGTCTGTTTTTCACCAAACAGTGGCAGTCCCCATGGTAGTCCAAGTTTAACTGGAGTATTTGTCATACCTGTTGCATGGTCCAACCATGGTTGATACCACTTTTTCTTCCTGGACACCTTCTGGTCTGTATGGGTTTCTGGGAAACAAGAGAATGATCAGATTGGAAGAAGTGCTGCACAGGACAAACATGCTGATGGTTTTGCTAATCTTAGTTACGTGAATGTAACCTTTATGGGCATAATGCCAATAACATTAGCAATGCTAATTTTATTTGTATAGCACCTTTCAAAAACTTTCCAAGCTTGCAAAGTGGTTTAAAGAAAAATAAATCAATATGTCAGGGTTGTGAGTCTTCATGAAGCTTTAAGTAAAAGCTATCAATGAGTGGTACTCTTTAGTACATTTTAGTTTACTGTAATTTGAAATTCTTGTCTCTCCACTTTTGGGGATTTTCATGTTTTGAAATCATTTGAGGAAATAAATAAGAAATGAAGGACAGACAGTATGAAAGGAAAGACAGAATTAGTAATAGGAGGAAGGAAGCAAAGAAGCAAAAAAGAAAGCTGATATCTGTTATTTTGTTAGCTTTTATCATGTTGAATGCAAAATACTATCTACAAAGTAAAAAATAAAAGTACAATACTCCTGCTAGACTAGAGTCTGGACAGACAGATGGACCAACTGACTTACTTATTTATCATCATCTTTTTGTCCCACAGTCAGTGGACCAACAAAGAAGTACCTGTGATATGTTTACTGACTGTAACAGTTTACCCAATATTTTTCCAGTAACCCAGTGAGTCCTACCGGCAGTTTGATTCTCGTTGGATTTTTCAATTGTTTTGTGTCCATCTCTGTACTTCTGCTGCTTGGAGCGAATTCTCTCCATCCTGAGAGAAGGTGACATGAAGGAAGAGAGAAGACAGGAGGAGAGGAGACAGAAGAATGGAATTAATTTGGGCTAATGTAACGCCACACATTCAACACCTGTTGGATGTTTGCCTATAATATATTTAGGTCAGGTGCCAGATCCAGTCCCAGCCCAGTCTCACATCAAAATGTGTAATAGCTATATTGGTCCACAGTTCACAATGTAATAGTTTCACAATAATGGCTGTAAAATTGTGAGATGCCTATGTTTTCTTGGCCTATTCTTTTCTTTTGGCTTGCATCCACATCACGTTTCTGTCTGCAAAAACAAACAAAAATTGCTGACATTGCTTTTATTCTAGTGGAAAAGGCAACATTTTAAGATAGTTTCAGCATTAAATTGCATTTTGATAATATTTCTAGTGAGAAATGTGCATTGTGTTAATGTAAATGATGTTTAGTTTGTCAATTATTACAGAGACTTTTTCAGGCTTTCTACCAGGTGGTTGCTATGGATGCTTTTATTGCTGAAACCACGTATTTCCATGTTGTTTGAATCATTGGTTTTTCATTGTTTAGTTATTTGAGCTGCTATGTTATTTGTGTTATTTTATGTAACTGTTTGATGATGTTCTTTCAATAAAAAACAGATTTTAGAATGCCCCAGGAATGAAATGATTTTGAAATCCAGAATTTGAAGCTTTGCAATTGGCTGACCGGAGAACTGCCTGGAAGTATTATCCTCATTGTCACCATGTTGAGGTTTTCTTTCAGGGATATCTTTAACATTTCTCAACACAAAAACACAAAAGTGTCCTTGATAACTCAACAACACAATAGGTTAATGCTAAGACCATCAGTTTTATTATTTCTCCTTCGATTCTGAGGGATAAAGTTTTTTTTGTCAGTTTTTGATAGCAGTAGGCTACAGAAGGGCATTGTGTTGTGGCTGGACTTGGTGCATTTGACTACTGTTTTGGGTTGTCTGCCGTTGGTGGGCTTCACTCAACAGGGTTATCAAACTGGACTTTACATTTATTTCCTATCCCTGCACTTGTCACTCTCACATATATATACACTTCATTTCTTTGTCCATAGCCTGGTCCATATTTCCTTTGTTAAGTCAATATTTCATTTCAAGTTTTATATTGTCAAAACTATTACTATTCTATCTTAATATTACTTTGTTCATATTATTATTATTATTATTATTATTATTATTGCCTTACTTGTGTTGCGTTTTTTGGGAGCAAACAACAAGACATATTCTTTGTATGTTTGCATTGGCTAATAAAAGAGATTCTGATTGAATGGGCTATGTCACGCTGACATAAAATCCCAACACCAGCAATCATAAGGATAAAAAAATCTCCAGGGTTGTGTTAATAGTTGCCTATGCATGTGTTGGTATTTGACAACCTGGGAATGAGAACAGGTTGGTCTTTTCAGCCCTCACCCTAACCCTAACCCAAGCACTTCAGGCCTTCCTCCAAGCCTGTAGTAATGCCTGTAGCCCTAGATTGACAGCAGTATTGTAATCTCTGAAGGTGACTCATTTTGATCACTATTTCCACTGAAAAAGAAAAAGAAACAAACAAAAAGCTTCATTCATGTCAGATATGGGTAAAATATGGTTAAAATTAATCTTCACCCATTTAACAATTTAACAATATCTAAAATCTGATTACACAAATGTTTTACCATCCTCTTAAACTCCTCAGTATACTCTAAATTCAGTATTTACAAACTCCAATCCTAGGAAAACCTAATATATTTTTTAAAAACTACTATTCCCTAGAGCTGCACCATGTAGCCTGATACAAATGAGCACCACAATTGTATTTCTTCTGGTAAAACGATATATCTACTGAACATCAATACATCTATCTCTATATATATCAAATATCTAGTACAGCCGAACTAGTAATTACACTGTATCTAGATTATCCATGTTAAGAAAAAGTAAAGATGTTGTTTTTTTTTCCAGATATAACTTTATTTTTTAGAACTGAAGAGGAAATAATTAAAACTGATGACCATAACATTACCATATCATATTGTGGGACACATACATGTTTTGTGTTGAGAAAAGTTAAAGATAAAGATATCATTAAAAGAAAACCTTAACATGGTGACAGTGAGGGCGGGTCCTCTGGTCAGCCCAACACAAAGCTTCAAATTCTGGATTTCAGATTCAATTCATCAGTAGGGTGCTCTAAAATCTACATTTTTTATTGAAAAACATCATCAAACATAAAATAACACAAATACACCTCAGATAACTACATAACACAAAAGCAATGATTCAAACAACATTCAACCACGTGGTGTCAGTGATAGCAGTGTCCATAGCAGCCACCCTAGCAACAATAAAAGGCCTGCAAAAATCTTTGTAATAACTGACAAACTACACATCATATACATTCACTGAACGAAGATTATGAAAATAAAATGCACGTTTCTTGCTAGAAATGTTATCAAAACGCAATTTAATGCCAAAACTATCTTAAAATGTTGCATTTTCCACTGTGAATAAAAAGGAATGTCAGCCATTTAAAAAAAATGTTTTCACAGACAGAAATTTGATAGTCACGTGACGTGGATGCAGGCCAATAGAAAATAATAGGCCAAAAAAATGTCGGCATCTCACAATTTTAGAGCCGTTACTGTAAAACTATTATATTTTGTGCTGTGGACCAACATAGCTATTATACATTTGAATGTGAGACTAGGTTGTCCAGTCCACAAATGTAATTTGGTTGGCATCTTATATTATGTTTGAGGATGAACCAGAGAGTAAAAAACTAACATCCAGTGATTATTTTATACATTAACGTACAATAGAGACAATACAATAGAGAGTTGAGACAACAATATATGCTGAGAGAAAACAGTTTGCAGCTAAACACTATAAAACAAAACAATATTTAAAATAAGTCAAATTTAGTAAAAGTAAAGTATAGACAGAATTATTAAACTTGTCTTTAGGAGAATAAGGGCTAAATATACAGTAAGTTTGTGGCACTTTCAATTATGCAATACCATCAGAAAGGTGTTTGATCAGTCCCAAATTTATTCTGCAATAACAACATATTCTTATATTGACAATATTCTGACAATGATGGTATGGCAAGGCCCCCACAGAGCCCCAATCTCAACATCATGGAATCAGTATTGGATTACATCAAGAGACAGAAGCAACTGAGACAGCCTATATCCATAGAACAACTGTGGCAAGTTCTCCAAGATGCTCCATGAAGAAATGTTTTTTCCAGTCTGTAGTGGAAGAGGAGTGGCTGACCTCAACCTCATCCAAAACCTTTGGGATGAACTAGAACACTGACCGTAAGCCAGTTATCACCAATATCAGTGACCCACCTCACTAATGGTATTGTGCCTCTGAATGCAGAGAGCAAATCCCTGCCAGGTTACAACATCTGGTGGGAAGCTTTCTCAGAGGAGTGTGTAGAGTTTAGTTCACTATCACATGATAGCCTTGTATCTCCAGTTTTGGGGGATTTAAAAGTTTTCGGATAATTTTAGGAGAGAAATAAGAAAGGAAGGACAGGCAGAAAGCAGACAGGGTGGAAGGAAAGAAAGAAAGAATGAGGAACAGAGCAGGACAATATTTTCTCTGAAACCCACTGGACCAACATCTAGACAGATAGATGGACCAACTGACACCACCATCTTTATACCAGTCAGTGCACTAACTGACTGTGGGAGCAAATCCCTGCAGACAGGTTCCAACATCTAGTGGAAAGCCTGTTGAAATCACATCTTCAACTATCACATATGTTCAGGTGTCCATATACCTCTGGCCATATAATGTATCTATGATAAGCAAATATCTACCAATAATATTGTTCTGACTATATATCAGTCAGGGTCCAGTAACTTTCACCTGCTATTAGCCAGTGTTAAAGGTAAATGGACTGCATTGGTAAATGGGCTCGATTTAAATCGCACTTTTCTAGTCTAGCGACCACTCAAAGCACTTTCCAAAACATGCCAACATTCAACCGTTCACACACACATTCATACACTGATGGCAGAGGCTGCCATGCAAGGTGCCAACTTGCTCATCAGAAGTGATATAGCGTTTTTTTTAATCCAAAGCTTTTTATGAATGTTTCCAATGCTCACTCACCCATTCACACACACAGTCAAAGACCAATGGTCCAGTCATCAGGAGCAATTTGGGGTTCAGAATCTTGCCTAAGGACCTTCAAACCACCGACCCTCTGATTAGTAGACAACCCACTCTACCTCTTGAGCCACAGCTGTCCCACAAGGTAACTCAATGTACAACACTCCATTTTTAAGCATTTCTATTCCTACTTGCTCTTTGATGCACCATTACAAAGCTACTCACAAAAGCAAATTTCACATGCTGCATTTTACACCTGCTGCACTGTACTGTGAACACTTACGATCTCTTGAGCTGTGACAGAGATTTCCTCTCAGCTTGTTGGTGGAACTTAATGTTCTTCACAATACTGGCTCTGAAGAGCTCAAACCCCCTGGAAGGAAGGAATAGATGGCATCACTGGGAAGGCAAAATCCGTAGCAACTTCATTTCAATTGACAAATACAATGTATTGAATTATTAGTCTGTACATTCAGGATCTTCTGCCACATCTTGCTTCTATCAACAGAGCCAATTTTTTATTTCAGGGCTTATAATATCTAAACTGTTCAAGTTGTTACAAAGTTTTTAACAACTTTTGTCTCGCACAGTGTCATAAGTCATGTATTCAAGTTTGACGCCAATACCATTAATGCCCTAGGAGGAGATAGCGTTTCTTGGGGGTCCAAAATTGGCGCAAAGTCATACTTTGATGGGCATATTGTGGACTAGCATATGATTTGTAGGTCTTGATGAGATAATAATTAATAATTAATAAATAATTGAGTTTTGGTTCTATCTCTCTACAACATTCCTACGGGCCTATTTTCTTCGTTTAGTACATTGTGACTTACCTCGAGGCCTGTTTGGCAGAAGCTTGCAGCTCTGCCCTAACATGCAGGAAGTAGAAACTGAGGAAGACCCTCCTCTGCAGCAACAGGAAGAGAAAACAGATACTGTCCCAGATGATCCCGGCTTCCTCTACTGGGAGACTACACGTCTTGTCACTCACTACATTTGCTGTCAGGTAAAAACAAACAAAACAAAACAAAAAACATAATGAACCACACCAAGATAAAAGGGCAACAGTCTGTCACTGCTTCTGTCAGGTGTGACTTTCTGATAAAATATCATGTGAAATGTGCAATACTGCTACTTGAAAGGCGTGTATATTAGCAGTCATATCTATGGATAAAAAAGTCATGTAATATTGAAAGATCCAGTTCCAAACTAGAAAGGGGGTATTCTATTTTTTAAATTTCTTGTACTGTTTAATACCAAATCACGTGTCCTTCACAAACTAAGCATATACAGTATAAAACATTATGTAATAATACATTTTTTTTGATACTATACAGATTCTGTTCCTCATGTACTATTATTTAAGCAATAAGCCACAAGAGGCCATGGTTTAAAGAGATTTTAAAACAGCTAAGGGACGTTGTTAGGCATGACAAGGAGCACCTAAAACCCTCTTAGCTGTTCTAAAATCACTGTAAACCACAGCCTTTTGTACCTTATTGCTTTTATAAAATGGTTAGTACATACACCTGGCAAAGTTTCATGAAATAAACACACAACAACACAAAATGCAATAATTTATTGATAACAATAATCATTCTTCCACCAAGCAATGCAATTCTTCTTAGCAGAATGGTTGCCAAGTGACACACAGGTGAATGCAAAGTATGCTATCAGAGTAGTCAAGCATCCTTAAAGATTGGGGTGATTCTTCACATTTGTCTGGATATTGCCTTTAATTATGCAAATGTTGGAAGTAGTGAACACTTATATTAGCACTCTTTGCTCGCACAGGGGTGTTTGACTCTGGACAAGTGCGTTTTAATTGCACAGTACCAGAAGCAAAGATATAGCTCTAGCATCTTCTCATTGTAGTTTGGGCGCCAGTAAGATACTATGGACGATTCACATTTATGCCCCATCACTGACATGATTTCTCTTGCCTATAGGCCAGCATCAGAGAGTTTTTGTACACTGGTGCTTTACAAGCAGTGGTTGGTGAAAATGTGTAAACCACTACAAAATCTGACATTGTGAAACAATTGTATAGCTGACTAATTGGCACAGTAGTTTGTAATGCGGTCACAAGTGTGTGTTTATAGAGTATTTTACAAAGGCTTCGAATTCGGCTCAGCCAATCATAATCTAGGACCGGAATTATCCATTTTATAAATTATTTTTAAAGCACTTACGGTCATAGTATCCTTTGACTGTACAAACCAGACTGAAGAGTTGGATCACCCAACAGAAGCCCTTCTGCAAATCAGACACAAACACACATGCCAGGATCTGAAAAACACACACACAGATACACAAAATTCATCGGTTTGTGGATACTCAATTTTAGTCTTTACAGTCTAGAAAATAGTGAGTGTCCCTTGATATGACCAATGTTAGGCAAGTTGCTTGAAAATTGTAATTAATTACTAATTACATATTACTCTTTGAAAAAGTAATTATATTACTTTACTTATTACTCAACAGCAAAAGTAACATGTTCTATAATTCTTTACTTTAATTTCGTTACTCAGTTGTCATTTTTATTTGTCACCCCACACTGATATCAACCCTCCATTAATCCCAATGGTGAGCACGCAGACCCCCAGTATCTGAGATTAATAACTGTAAATTACTAATCCCAAAAATCGGGATTGTAAAATCAGGAGACTCAGCAGCCACAAATTTCTCTGTTCTCTGCTTCTCTTCATTGTTGCTAACTTTGGAGCTAACCCCCTTAAATTTTCCAGCACTTGGAGAAACAACAGACGTGACTTGTCTTGACAAGCTGCAGAATTTATTAACTGACACACTGTGGTCTGTACTGTACATTTACTACTAGACTGACAATTTACTGCTCACCCGCTACAAACACATGTTACATACTGCTGAATAAAAAAAAATATTTTCTTGACCTGGCGGGGGTTCTCCAACAATTATAGAGGAAACGCTTTACTCTTGCTGAAAAAAGTAATACTATTGTAACACATTACTTCAAATTCACATTATTTCAAAGTCATGCGTTACTGCGGAACACTGGATATAACATCAGTAATGGTACTCTGGAGTCAAAATTGGCCCCACCATGAGGTGTTGACAATTCAAAGACCTTTAGGCCATGAAATTCAGCCTCATGGAAAAACACATCAATAAGGCACCAGCAGTCCAAGCTGACCAATCTGAGTTTTTGTTGTGGCTGTGTCTCTCTAGCTACTGGAGCTCTAATGTGTAGTTACATTTTTAGAAGGTGCACATTAATTGCTTCCTGTGTATCTTACCACCAGGTTAGGCAAACTCATTTGGTAATAAAACAAAAGCGAACTGTAAAATTATGACCCAAACTGTCTTTTGTAAACATCCATCACAGTTAATAGAACACTTCCTTCTTCAGCTCTAATTACTGTAGTAGTGTGCACAATTTTCCTGAGCAATGAGAGATTATTACAGACATTTCAGGTCTTTCATTTCTTTTGATTATCTGGATAAACAACTGGCTTATTTCCAACCTGCCTGACTGTGTGAAAGCTTCAATCTAGCTCCAAATGATGAGCTTTATACTTACTGATAACATATTTTTGGATACAATGACTGCCACATTATAGATGATGAGACAGTCCCACAGGGCGAGACGGGTCCTGGATGTTTTGACCAATAGTTGGGTTCCAAACAGCAGAAAAAAGAAGCAGGCTAGAAGGTAGCCCAACCCGAACACAGAGATCCTGGTGGCCCCGGTGATGAAGACCACTGACAGCACAAACCAGAAGAGGTGACGAAACACCAGAACTTTAGCCATGTCCAGGTAACTCCTGGAAGAGGACAAGGAAACAAATACCTTGTGTCAAAACATCTACATTGATTTGATCTACAAAGTAGCTTTTACTGGAAGAAGTGAGCAAGAGAGAGAGGGACAGAGAGACGAAGTGAGATTTAAAGTGCAGGTTACAACTTAAAATTAAGTGGCACTTCCTGTTGGCCATTTTGCTAGCCTTTGTGACAAGGTTCTATTACAGTGATTCAACCAACAACTAGATCATGAGCCCAACTTCTTCAACAGCCTGGCCGATATTATCATCTGATTTTTAGCTTATTCCATATGTTGGTATCATGAGTATATGTTGAAAGAAACTGCAGTACAGAAATACCAGAGATGTCTATATTACATAGATTGTCTAGAAGAGAGCTAAAATGGCTTAATATTCATGTTTATGACAGTTCAGAGAGCTTCATTATAGTTACTGTTTTTTGTTTTATAGGCTGCATTTTCATATATTTAAATCTTTTTACATATATAACACTTTATGGTAGGGTACATGAATAATCATGTATTCATGTATGACTTCATGCATGAAAAAGGATGAATTCATTCATGTAATACCTCATGGTCTATGAAGAAGGTACAAGAATGAGCAGTATCTCATTCATGCCTTAATGCAAGAACAGTATATTAATTAATACAACTAAGGTATTTCACCATGATTTCTAAGTTATTAATGATGTTCATGTCCTCTTCATAGTCCAGAGGGCCAGTGACAGTAATGCTTACTGTCACTGGCCCAGTAATGTACTGTCACAGTGTCACAGTAATGCATACTATCACTGGCCCACTAGTCCCACTCAAAATTTAAGAGTCAAGAAAATTTTTATTTATATAGTGCCAGATCACAACGGAAGTTATCTCAGGGCATCTTACACAGAGAGCAGGTTGAGGCTGTACTCTTTAATTTACAGAGACCCAACCTTCCCCCATAAGCAAGCACTTCATGACAGGAACAAGGAAAACTCCCCATTAACAGCAAGAAACCTTGATCAGAACTGGGCTCTGGGTGGGCAGCCATCTGCCTTGATTGGTTGGGTTGAAAGAGAAAGAGGGAGAGGGAGAGGGTAGAGAGAGACACAGAGAAGTACAGCAACAACAATAATAATAGAAATATGACTAATAATAACTAATAAGTGGGCAAAAATGATAAATAATAATAGCAGCAGCAGTGGGCAGCAAGCTGGGCAGCATTTGGTCCACAGCCAAAGGTCTCCTGCCAGATAAGAAAGCACAAAGATACGGGGAAGATCCCAAGTTAGTAACATACATTAATGGTACATGGTACCTCCCAGATTCCAAGGCAATGCCACCTAGAGTAGCTATATCATTAGATAATGTGTTTCTAAAGTGTGTAGGGCCAGGCACAATAACTCAGTTTTGTCTGAGTTTAGTAGCAGAGCATTGCAGGTCATCCAGGTCTTCATGTCTTTAAGGCATGCTTGGAGTTTAGTTAACTGACTGGTTTCATCTGGCTGCATTGATAAATAAAATTGGGTATCATCTGTATAACAATGAAAATTTATGGAGTATTTCCTAATAATATTACCTAAAGGGAGCATATATATGGTGAATAGTATTGTTCAGAGCACAGAACCTTATGGAACTCCATGTCAGTACAGACTGAAATTGATCTGATAAATAGGACTTAAACCAGCTTAGTATGGTTTCTTTAATGTCAATTAAATGTTCCAGTCTCTGTAATAAGCATTGACTGTAAAAAAAATATGGTAGTGGTCACCGTGACGTCACCCATTGGTTTGTGAACTGCCGTTTTGAAGCCTTGAGTTTGAGTTTGGATTTGTTTGATTTTTGGAGCCAGAAGTGACCATATTTGGATGAGAGGGTGGTGCTGACCATAGTGCTAGCTGCTAGCATGGCTAGCATGGTGCATTTACAATCTATGGTTAACAGTGATAATGGTAATGTTAATTTCCACTAGCGCAAAACAGGGCTAAAACAATTAAAACAAAATGTGCTCACCGAAAAAAACTGAACATACGACTCCTTAGAGGATCTTTTATCACAACCAAATGCTGGACAAGACTTTTTTAGGCAAACAAAATGTTACAATTAACTTTCATGAACTGAAAACATGCTGTGAAATCACAGCAGCTACGCCTATACTCTGAATCTGTGTTACGCCATGGTTACGTTACAATCGTTACAATCAACATTGTCACCGTGGTACTGACTTGTCAATCACAACGTAGCCCCACCCTAAAGCATATGCTGCTTTATCATCTATTTTACTCTAAATGGGTCCATAAATTACAAAATGAACATCATGATATATTGAAGAAGACTTTAAACTAGTGATTGAGACCATAAACTCATTAGGAAAGTGTTTACTAGGATCATAAATCAAGTGAGAAGTAGGATTATTTTCTCATAGACTTCCATACAATCGGACTTCTTTTTGCAGCCAGTGGAGTCATCCCCTGCTGGCCATTAGAGAGAATACAGGTTTAAGGCACTTCCGCATTGGCTTCACTTTTCAAACCGGGAGCTACCCGCTTGGTAATAAGATGTGATGGTCAATTCATTCATTTTTCATTCATTCAAACCTTCATTTAAACAGAGTAGGCCATGAGGTCTCTTTCTCTCTTTTTCAGGATGCCCTGATTACAATACAAATATAAAATAAAAAATATAAATATATATAATGGTGTCAAATGCAGCTCTAAGATCTAACAAGACAAGTACAGAGGGAAGTCCTTTGTCCGATGCAGTTAGGAGGTCATTTGTAACTTTCACCAGTGCTGTCTCTGTGTTATGATGCACTCTAAATCCTGACTGAAAATTCTCAAATAAACTATTGTTATGTAGAAAGCCACACAACTGACTTGTGACTGCTTTCTCAAGGCTCTTAGAGAGAAAGGGAAGGTTAGATATAGCTCTATAGTTGGCTAAAATGCCTGATCAAGAGTAGGTTTTTTAAGAAGAGGTTTGTTTACAGCTACTTTAAAGAACTGTGGCAAATAGCCTATTACTAAAGACAGATTGATCATATCTAGTAAAGAAGTGCTAACTTCTTTACTAGACCTTAAACAGCCTAGTTGGGATGGGGCCTAAGAGACAGGTTGATGGTTTAGATGATGAAATTGTTGAAGTTAGTTTAGGAAGGCCAATTGGAGAAAAACATTCTAAATATCTATCAGGTTTTACAGTTGTTTCCGAGGTTCCTGTGTTTGAGGATAAATCAGTGCCAGTTGAGGGCAGGAGGTGATGAATTTTGTCTCTTATAGTTAGGATTTTATCATTAAAGAAGCTCATGAAGTCATTACTACTGAGAGCTATAGAAATACATGAATCATTACAACCAACTGAATACCCCTCCCCTCATCCAACTGTGTAGGAGAACCTACGGTGGACATGAAACTCATGAAAAATGTGAAAGGCCCTCTCTAGAGACAGTGTTTGGTTTGTCCATTCTGGGCTACTGTAGAAACATGGCGGGCTCCACAGAAGGGGACCTGCTCCCTCTGTAGATATAAAGGGCTCATTGTAAGGTAACAAAAACATAAAGATTCGTGATTTTATGGTATTATACACTAACTAAAACAGAATTATGAATATTATATTCCATTTTTGCCAAGTCTGTTCCACTAGATGCCACCAAATTCTACACATTGGACCTTTAAGACTATCTTGCCAGACTGTAAGTGAGATTCTCCCAGTTTGGTGAAACATCATATCCTTCCAAGTTGTTGCGATATTTGCTTTAATTTGTGGGTTTGGGAGTTACACCTCTTTTGTTTTATTATCTTCTTTTTTTAAAGGGGCAATGGAGTTGAGTGTCATTCGCAGTGAGTGGATTTATTTACACTCTGAGAGAAGATGTTTACATGAATATTAAAGTCACCTACTATAATTACTTTATCTGTACTAAGGACTTAACTTGATAAAAACTGAGAATTCAGATAAAAGGTAGAGTACGGGCCAGGAAGGCAGTACACTATAACAAATAGAATTGGCTGTAAAGCTTTCCAGGTTGGGTGTGAAAGACTAAGAACAAGGCTTTCGAATGAGTTATGATTAAGTTTAGGTCTAGGGTTGATTAATAGGCTTGAGCTGAAAATGGCTGCAAGTCCACCTCCTCAGCTGGTGTCTCGAGGAATGTGATGCTGCATTCCAAATCGCATACTTCTACTTTTTACTTTTAGTACGTACTGCAGCAAAGTACATACTGTTGCATGCAGTATGCATACAATTGGGACATACTACTTCATCTGCTGTTGCAGCTTCTGTCATTGCACTGGCTATTGTCGTTGCACTGTCAATGCACTGTCATTGATCTGTGCTCTCTCGGCGCCTCAGTCGATGTGACGTATTTTCCTCTGTGCAGAGAAGCATATTGGTTTGCATACTGCAACATGCGACCAGATGTAGTTCGACATCCTGGTACTTTTGGCATACTGCATCTGACATACTATGTATAGGGACAGACTAAATCTTTTTCTGCCATACTAAATAGTATGGTAGTATGGGTATCAGAACGCACCCTGAGTATGAATATGACAAGGAGGAGTGGGTTCATTTAGGTTAACATTTTTTTTCATGACACAGCCAGTAAGACAAAGTAGATCAATATGATAGATATTAGATCTTTTACTAATACGGCTTAGGTGACAGAGATATAAGAGTCCACATTTAATTCTCCCATTTTGTTATACTATTGCAGTCAGGGGCAGACAGCTTCCATGGGGTTTTGGGTGAGTAACTGTTCTACAGGAAACACAGAGAAGCATGTAGGACTGCAGCTCTGCCTCCTTGTCTCAACTCTGGGATGTCATGCTTTTGGTCTACTAATAAACTCAACCATATTTCTAGATATGAGAACTGCTCCATCCAAAGTGGGATGTACAGCATGTCTCCTAATCAGTCCAGGTCTTCCCCAGAAAGTCAGCCAGAGAAAACTATGGAGTCTGACATTATCTTTACATATGTACACACCGATTCAACATTAATTTTAGTGACCTCCAAATGGCGTAATCTGGAGGCATTACTGCAGACATGAATAATGATTTTACAATATTTATGCTTATCCTTAGCCAACAGTTTTAAGTGGTATTCTATGTTGCCCCCTCTGGCCCCAGGAATACATTTGACTATGGTCTGTAACTTCACATTTCTCACTATGGAGCTGCCAATAATCAAAGTTGGTTTCTCAGCAGGTGTGGCACTGAGTGGGGAGAACCTATTAGAAACATGAACTGGTTAGTGGTGAACCATGGGCTTCTCCTTAGGGCTATGTTTCCTTTGGACAGTCACTCAACCACCCTGGCTTCCTGGCTGCTTGGGAACTACCGGGGAAGTAGGAGCTATGCTGGGTTGGCACGCACTGGCTACTAGGGGCTGGCTCACTATAATAGCTAATGATTGGTTTTCCATGGTGCAAAGCACACTTCCAATTAACTATGCCTTGCCTCCAACACTGCAAATAAACTACATTTATTACATGTACCATTATCACTAAAGGAGGCAGAGGAATAGCTGAACATACAAATCACCGAGCAGGAGAAGTAAGAGTGCTTGAACAGAACTAGTGTTAATTTAAATGTACAGCAGGTAATTAGCTGCAGTAATGAAGAATAAATGGTGAATGGACTGTACTTGTATAGCCTTTCGACCACTTAAAGCGGTTCTTACGCTATGAGTCACATTCACTCATTCACACACTGAATGGGTACAGGGGCTACCATGCAAGGTCCCAACCTGCCCATCAGAGGAATCTAATCATTCACACACACTCACACACTGATGGAGCAGCCATCAGGAGCAATTTGGGGTTCAGTATCTTGCCCAAGGACATTTCGACATGCGGACTGGAGGAGCCCGGAATCGAACTGCCAATCTTCTGATTAGTGGACGACCCGCTCTACCTCTTGAGCCACAGCCACCCCAGTAAAGCTAAATGAAATGGGTTGAATCCAGCAACGCTAACAACAGCACAGAGAGAACAACACAGAAGCTCATTTAACTGGAAATGAGACAATATTCTTACTGCAGCACGTCGGCACACAGCTGTGCTGGAGATCTTTATCAAAAATGTTTCTGAACACAAAATATTGTCAAATGATTTGTCTCTCGGAAGTACAGGAAATAGAGCTTCTGTTGTACAGTATTTACCTGCAGTTGATGAAGTTGGGTGCAGGGTTGAACAGTCGACCTTCCATTGGTTCAGGGTTGTCTGTGTTTTCTCCTGCCAGAACCATCCACTCCTCCGTGTGCTCACTCTCAAACACCTTCCACTGCTGGGACGCACACATCAGCAGCACAAAGTCCGCTATGGACACATCATCATCACATCATCATCATCATTGTCATCATCATCATCATCATCACAATCATCATAAGCCTGGATCATTCACTGCTGCCTCATAACACTGACACTAGTGCTGAGACAGAATTATGGGATAAACTCATGTGACACTGGATGAAACAAAGATTAATAAAACCGGTAGGTACAGAAGGTCTGGGAAGAAAACAGCTCATTGACAGGGCGGTGTCACACCTGTCCCATTGGTCAGATTGGTTTATACACATTAGGTTTTTCATTTCAAAGTTCAGAGCTGCTGGTCTGTGATCAGATTTCCTTAAAGAACACTTCAGGTTAAAGATGAATACAGAGACTTGAGACTGTTTGTGAATCAAACGACCTTAAAAACCTCCTGCTGTGAGTTACATGTTTGTTCTTCTTCTGGTTGGTTTCCTGGTTGAAGCTGCTGATTAATTTCACCTTCACTCATCAGCTTGATTCAGATTATTTTCAGCATCTAAGGTAACATAATCAACCATTTTCATCATGTTTGTGTCTGCGGGTGTTAAAATGATCTGATAACAGAAGAGATAGTAGTTATAGTGATGCGTTATGTTACATACTTGACTGCATTGGTGGAATGAACGAAACACCAGAAGAAAGAAATAAGAATATTTATCAATACTCTTATCTGTTCTTTTTCATTACTAAAGAATTGGGGGTTTTTGAATTATTATTTTAAAAAAAGAATACATTCACAATAGGATTAGAATAGATTTATATTTTGAATATGACAGAACATTGTTTCTTACAGCAGCAAAAGCAATGTTTCCATCAGCAAAGTCACTATATAAATTGATTATTTCACTTGAAAGAAATAAAAAATGTCAGTAAAATAAATAATATTCCTGACATTAAAATACTGAGTGAAGTTTAGAAAGAATGAAGAACACAGACAAATTTTAATACGTTACAAACTAAGCTAAACACAAACACCGACAAATAGAGAGGACTAGCGCAACCATAAATGATGGCAAAGCACGGTAGAGACTCAGCATAGTTTCCCTGTGTCTACACAGGAGGCGTTCAAGTACAGTGTTGAGTGTAGGTCACCCGCATTTTCGAAGCGCTCAGAGCCCAATACACAAAATTTGTATGTAGTTAAAGGTAAGGTAAAGTCAGTGATTCTAATCCACTACAATCTTTGTAAATTTTAGTTAATATCTCCTCACAGTCTGCTAGCTGTCCCCTCTGTGAGGGAGAGAGAGACGCCGTGACCAATTCACATAAAAAACGTTTTCTTACAGAACAGACACACTTCCATTTTATCAAATGTATTAATCCACACTGAATCTGAGACAGTCACGGAGACCCCCCACGTTTTTTTACTGTGTGTGTGGGTGCCCTGTATACTCCAATGTGGAGGCTCCTGTCCTCTTCAATGTACATGGCACAGTCCAAAAAGGCCAAGCTGTTGTTCCTGACATCCTCTCATGTGAACTTGATGTTACTATCTGAGTTACTGAGTTAATGTGTTCTGTGAAGGCTTGCACTTCCTGGGTTTTGACCCATGTGTCATCCACATATCCAAACCTGTGGCTTGGTACTGTTTCTCTGAAGGATTTCAGAGCTCTGCTTTCTACTTCTTCCATGTAGAGGTTGGCCACAAAGGGAATTATGCTGAGGTTGGAAGGGGCTGCCTTTGTGTTGGAAAGGGCAGCTGATACCTTTAACCTGAGCTGTTCTGCCTCCATTTCTGTTAAGTTGTTTTTCATTAGTACGTTATATGTTTCAGCCAATGTGAAACTATCTTTCTTTTGCCTCCAAGTAAGTTCTTCTGCTTTCTTAGTGTTGCTGGCTTGGGATTGTAGGTTTTGGAATTTCCATGTCTGTCTTTCCTTGCTTTTGGTATGTTGATGTAGTTGTGCCTTCTTAATGAAATCAGTAACTTTCTCCAAGACTGCACTGGGCAGATGTGATTTCAGTTTTTGGAGTAAGCCATCAACCTCTATTTCAAAGCTTCAGTGGTGAAATGGACCTGTGTCACTCTCTCATTCAATAGCTGGTTCTGTGCTTTCTCTATGATCATCTGAGCTTTGTGGCCTTTCTCCATAGATCCTAGATGTAGGCTGTTTGATAAGAGTCTGTGTTGTCTGCATCTCAGGCTAAACAACGGGTGGTTTCTGTAATCTGCAATTTTCCTTGCTGTCCTTTCATACTAGCACACCATTCTGAGGGTGTTCATCCCAAAATGATTCATGAGATTCAACCCTCCTTGGATAACCATGACCTGGGTGACTGAGAATCTTCACATTTCATGAATCATTTTGGGATCAACACTCAGAATGGTACGAGAGTATGATAGGAAGGAAGGAAGGAAGGAAGGAAGGAAAAATGCAGATTACAGAAACCACCTACAGTTTAGCCAAGCGGGTCTGAAAAGTGATGCCTTAAACCTGCATCCTCTCTAATGGCCATCAGGGGTGACTCCACTGGTGCTAAAAAGAAGTCTGATTGTATGGAAGTCTATGACAAAATATCTCTACTTCTCACTTGATTTATTACCTCAGTGAACACTTTCCTAATGAGCTTATGGTCTCAATCACGAGTTTCAAGTATTCTTCAAAACAGCATGGTGTTCATTTTGTAAATTATGGTCCAATTTAATTTAAATTTCAAGATAAAGCAGGGTATGATTTAGAGCGTGGCTATGTTGTGATTGACAAGTTGCTACCACTGGTTAGGTAATGTAACCATGGTGTAACCCCAGATTCACAGTATAGGTGTAGCTGTCGTGACTTCAGTGTGTTTTCAGTTCATGAAAGTTAACTGTAACATTTTGTTCGTCTAAAAAAGTCTTGTTCAGTGTTTGGTTGTACTAAAAGACCCTCTAAGGAGTTGGATGGATACTAAATTTATCAGTCTTGTATCTTAATTAAAAAAGATAAGTTTTGGACATTATTACATGTTAAATTAAGTAGGTGTACGCTACAAAACAAGGTCATAAACTTAGCATAATTGTGGATCTGAGCCACTGTGTGAAACAGTTTTGTCAAAATGGAGGTTGTGGGGTAAAACGTGCCAGTGATGTTGGGACAAGTTGAGTCAATGGCTCAATTTACCCCAAAAATTATTTTCTGATATTCTAGAGGCTAGAGACACTGTTCATGTTTGATCCATGTTACAAGTGCTACAATGTTGATGAATAAATACCTAATTGTTGACTAATGTTAAATTTAATCCACAAACAAACATGCTGTACATACAGACAGGTGACAAATTTAGGAAAAGCTGACATAAAGTGTCTTAGTAAGGTGTCGGGCCACCACATGCTGCCAGAACAGCTTCAATACACTTTGGCATTGATTCTACAGTCTCTGAACTCTTTTGGAGGGATGAACACCATTCTTCAAAAAGATATTTCCTCATTTGGTGTTTTGATGATGTTGGTGGAAAGCGCTGTCTAAAACCTCAGTCCAAAATCTGCCATAGGTGTTCAATTGAGTTGAGATCTGGTGACTGTGAAGGTCATACCATATGATTCACGTCATTTTCATACTCATCAAACCATTCAGTGACCCCGCATGCCCTATGGATAGGGGCATTGTCATCCTGGGAGAGACCACTCCCATAAGGATAGAAATGTTAAAGGTGATGACTCAGAACAACTTTTGTATTGATTTGCAGTGACCCTTCCCTCTAAGGGGACAAGTGGACCCAAACCATGCCAAAAAAATGCCCCCCACATCACACCCCTTCTTTAATTTGTCACCTGTCTGTATACACAAAAGCACATTTACACACACATTCTTTCTGTAGCTGACACACAAAGATCACAGCTTAATCTTTACTGAAAATGTTTAGGTAACATGTTGAACGACAAGACACAAACATATGATTTTACTTAAAAGTACAAGTTTTTGCCTTTGTTGAATTGATGGCATTAATAAAGTTCAAATTATTTTTAATTTTATAATTAATTTGTTTGATTTTGTGTAATTTTTATATCAGTATATAATGGCAGCACTATTTACCCCATCCTTATGCTCATTTTACCCCTACCTTGGGGTAAGTTGTGCCATTGGACTAACTTTTTTGATGGCTCATTGTTCTTAAACCATAATAATTAGATAACTTGTTTTAATTTCCATGGGTACACAACAACCTGAGGTATATATAGTAACTATACTACTATACTACTATAGTAAATATACTTTCATTTTGCAGTAAAATCATCATATGTAAAAAGTGGCTCATGTTGCCCTGTTTTCCCCTAGACTGTAAATGCAAGATGGCAACAGCCAAAATACCAAATTTGAGGCTTCAAAATGCAAGTCCAAAAACCAATGGGTGACATCACATTGACCGTTATTTCAATATGTCCATTAATTCTATACAGTGGCTTTAACCTTAGATGCAGACAGCACAGATTCTTACCAAACTGCCTACATGTAGGCTCTACAGTGAAAGGCCACAGAGCTCGAATGACCCTAGAGAGGGCACAGAACCAGGTACTGAATGAGAGAGTGAGACAGGCCCATTTCACCTTTGAGGCTTTTAATACAGAAGCTAATGGCTTGCTCCAAAAATTGACCAAAGACCAAAACATCACCAACCTACCAGCCGATAAAGGAAGGTGCACAGGTCGTCACACAATGGACTACCATGCCAGGATCACCACACTATTCAGTGACACTAATATATATGAAACACTGAGGCAGGATCCTACCAGTGGATACAAGAAAAAGGTCGTAAAATGTTCACAACAGCTACAGAAGGAGAAAACAAGCAATATTCTGAGCTCTGGAATGCTGGAGGCGTGTCAGCTGAAGGCTCTCTTCATCTTCTGAACCTTTGAACTTAATAACGCTCCTGCTCCTGCTTCTATATAATTTGAAATAGACCTTGTTTGTATGTTTAAAGCCATATTCAGACCAAATCAAGCAGTGAAGCGAAAACCGCGAAAGCAAAAGCCAGTCCTCCCATTCATTTTAAGGGGTAGTGCGTTTTGGCTGCGGGCATTTTGGCCGCAGTGGTGCCACACCGGACTGCGGTCAGAAAGTTGATGCAGAGTCAACTTTTGGAGAAATGCAACCCGATGTTACTACGGCTGAAGGCTGCGGTGGCCAATCACAGCCGGATATCAGACTGATCAGAGCTGTAAACTGTGCCATGAGGGAGCACAAAGATGTCACTAGGTGGAGGAGAGGACATTTCTCTTTGTTTGATAACGTTAAAAGTAAATTTAGACTTTGCTGTCTGCTTCCCGTCTCATTTTAAAAAAGACAAGAGAAAGAGAAAGAGAAAGAGAGAGAGAGCTGAGTGCACCAGCGTGAGAGAGTGAGTGAGCTGGAAAGTGAATGAAGAGAGGGAGTACTGATAGCAAGAAAGCCGGTGAATCAGATCAATAAAACGTTATTTTCTAATTGTTTCGCAGAGGTTACGTTCTAGAGCACAAATAAACACGCCCACACCTCCGCTCAACCCTGCCGCACCACCTGATTTGGTCTGAATACGGCCTAAGACAAGCAACATGGATATTTCAAAAATAAATTAACGCTCAGACCCATTGTTTAATTTGGTACCTCTTTTGTAGGTAAATGTGGAGTTATTTCAGTAAAATAACTTAAATGAGTGGTTAACAAGTGATCCATCACCAATCATCATTTTGTTTAATTGTCAATTTTTTCAATGAAGTTCGGTGTCAACGTTACTCGCTTCTTTGAAAAGCGCCAACAAAGGTGCTGGAACCGCAGCCGCAGGAGTACATCTGTAGTGACAGTGAAGGCATCGGAGTAGCTTCCTCAACACAGCCCAAGACAGTGAGGGTGAGACTGGACAGAGGCAGAGAGGGCAGCTACACAGGCTTGGCTCCTGCAGCAGTGCTGATCACAGTCTTTTCACATTTTTTCAGCAATTATTTTCTAACATGTATAATGTGTTTTAAAAGAAATCTATGATTTTCCTTTACACAGACTTTAACAACTGTCGTTACAACAGCCAGGAACACTAACAAACCAAGTGGTATCTATAACTTTGATAACGACCCCACAGAAGTTAAACACCTGGACTCCCCAAAAGTCAGTTACAACTGAAGAAGCTCCTTGGATAAGAGGCAAAACATCTTCAAGTATCTTCAACCGAGTCCAGTTGTTCTCGATTCAACCTTCTTGGATAATTGACACTGACAAAGACATACCAATGCACACACAGACCCAGAGACGCATGCACACAAACTGACCTATGAGGTTTTTGGAGTTAGGCACAGTGTAGAAGTCAGGCAGATAGATCCATTTAATGAGAGCCGAGTTCATCAAAACTGGAGTGTTCCATCGCCATGGGTAGTCTATAGGACAACAGAGACAGGAAATACAGATAGGTACAGACAGGAAGGTAGACATAGGTATGGTATCCACATACTATTCAACAATGGTCTAATAGTAATATAATTTACAAGATGTACTTCTTTGCTACAATAGTTCACCTTCAGCAGAGTGCTATGTGATGCCATGTGGGCCATGTGGGGAATCAAAAGCTTGCTTTGTATAGCATTCAATGTATATGATATTTATTTTGGTTAAAATATCGAGATGTTCAACTGTTCACAATTTTGTTCAGCTTAACTAAATGATGGTGTAAACCATGGTCTCATTTAATATCTGGCCTTTGTTGTGTGACAACATAATCTCTGATCTTTCTCCTTATTATTGTTCTAATATTACTGTTTAGTAAAAATATAATAATTTCTTCTGACATGAGTGTGAGCAGTCTTTCTGCAGCCATGACATCCACCATAATGCATCACAGGGAGTTCTGATGGTAAAATTGTTTGATTTTCATTGAGGACGTGAACCGCTATTTAAGACGAATTTCAGAAAGACACACTGTGGTTTTATTAATGCCATCACTGTGAAAGCTCTTCCTTTTAATTCAGTAAAATGTTACAGTATGTTACTGTACTGCTGTTTCAGCTTTGTATTCATTTCACAAATACTGGAAATTCATTCTAGGTAGGAGGTCAGAGCAAAGGATATGTATTTTGGGAGATTGTGGTTGTGTTGGAGCTTTAAAATATTTTTATCTATAAAAACATTCTATTGTCATCTAGTTGCACTTAACTTCATATCAGGACTCACCTATACAGAGAGCGGGTGGCATGCCCACACACAGTATATACTGGTAGATCATGAACATGGACAGGAAGAGACAATATTTGGGCCAGATCCTGGCAATAGCTGCTCGCCGCCGCCTCACCAAGATGGCTACCAACCAACAGCCGTGGATTATCACCAGGAAGTTCATCCGCTGGCCGATCACATTCACAGTCATCAGGAAACAAATCTTTTAAAAAGAGGGTAGGTTTTAGAAATAAAAATAGAAAAAATGTCATTTTAAAACTTTATGATCTTTTTTGCAGTCAAAACACTGATGTTGATGCAAAACAGTCTGCTAGACAAGCTCACTTTATTTTCTTATCTTATCAATCATATCTAAAATGATTACAATAAAAAGCTCAGTTCTCTTGTTCAGTGTTTCCTCCTTCATTTGATGAAGTGATTTTTCACAGCTACCTCTAATCCAAACTTGTAGAAAGTGTAGTTGAGCAGGTACTTGAAGCAGGATATTAAACCCTGGTCTAGTGTGTCCCTGGTGGCAGCAGGGAACAGAGCAGGGATGGTTGGAGGAGATCGTTGGAGCTGACGATAGTGGTGAGCCTGGTGTCGATACACTGTCGCCTCAAACACCAACAGCATCAGCACTATTAAATGGTTCTGCAAAAAAACATTCATTAATTCACACTCAGCATATAAAGGAAAAGAAAACTTTTAAGGGCTGGATATGGAATCTCAATACTTTACGTACTGACCGAACTGTGTCTGTAGCAAAGGGTACTGAAATCTGTCAAGTACCAAAAGTTGGTGCAGACATCTTAAGGGTTGGTTCACCCAAATGACAAAACAAAATCTTTTATCACGTACCTCTAGTGGTATTCAGTCATGCAGATAGTTTTGGTTTTATTTATCTAGGTTTTGGAAAATAAAACAAATGGAAATTTCTGTCTCCATCACAATACAGTACAGCAACATCTCTCACCAGAAACAGTGGGGCGGAGGCCAAAATCTCAGAGATAGTTATTTCGAAACTTGGAAAAATAAAGGCAAAGCTATTTGTAGTTGGAGAACTGACCCCCTTAAAAAATGTTTTCCTTTATTAACCTAATACAGGAGTATCCTTATCGGAGTTAACTTGACTGTCTCCATCTTTTCACTGACTAGGAAACATATACTGAGTATACCTTGCTGTAACCCAGTACAGTGGCATCTTTCCTAATGCCAAACCATTTGGCTGGATCCACGGGGTCCTTATACAGAGAGGAGTTCATCATTTCCTCTGGTAACAGGTTGGTTTCATTTGTTATAGGCTGTGAAGAAAAGGAGAAAGATACAGATTCATAAGCTGGACAGTCAACACCTTATCACTCCAGCCCCAAAATGAAACCTGAGCACATTACTATTAAACTGTGTCAGGTTACTACAACAACTAGACCTGTACCAGATAGTCAGTGACATTAGAGAACCAAATGTGGATTACTCTGCCACTGAAAATAATCCCCAACAATTTCTTCCTGTTTCAGTAACATTTGCTAAAAACTATAGTGTCCAGCTCTTTCAGGTAAATGACTTAGCGTTTTTAAAAATGAAACTACTTAAAGCTTCCAGATTGTTTTTTCACATAAAAAATGAGAGAATTCAACTGATTCCCTCTCTTGTCCATCTGGCCTGTAGCTGTTCAGATATCTTGCTGTGGATCAAAAATATATGGACAGACCACGTATAAAGCATTTGTCAGGACCCCACTGCTAATGGGCAGAAAATATTTGTGAATCACTGCTCACATCTCTGAATTCATCAGTGACTCAAAAAGCTCTGGTCCTGCTCTGGTGAATGGGTTTCCCCAGTTGGAGAAACAAACAAACCTTTCAGAGCCTTGGTGAGCAGGACTACATTTTTTTGATATTATGAATATGAACATAGTTATTATTATGAAAATAGTTATGGTTAACAGTGTAATCACCCATTTATATTACTGCTAATTACGGTATATATTATTCATTCATTTATTTATTTGTTCTGCTCATATCAATGCATAGTTCTAGAACAAGTTGTGATTCATAAACAAAATACAATTCAATTTCCTTGTACAACATCCAACCCCTCCTCCTTTCCATGACTGGGAAGGAGCAGGGGTACTTAATACTGAAACACAATGCTTAAACAGACAACCAAAATAGCACAGCCAAATGTAAAAACTTGCTGCAAAAACAGAAAGTATAAATGTGCTACAAAACTCAAGCAAATAAAGGGAAACACATCCACTATTTGATTATGTTTTTTGGTTTTGCAGCATTTTTCTGTATTTAGTTGTGTTTACAGCATTTGGTTGTGTTTCCTCTATTTGCAGCATGTTTCTGTATTTGGTTGTTTAAAAAAAGCTGCACACTTCTTGTCAAATTGGTGATGTTTTCTTCATTTATGTTAAAATCTCACCAACAACTTAAAGGTTGTGATGTCTTGCTCTACTCCTGCTGTTTCTTCTGTTCCCTCATCCTGTTGGTATTAATGACTAACTGAAATATAATATTATGCCTGTTGTAACAGATATTATGATGCAGCATGTGTGAGTGTATGCATATCTTACCAGACTACAGTTACTGGAGTACTCAGCAGGGTTGACAACACTGAGCTGGTACAGCATCTTACACACTATGATAACACACACCCAGACAGTAGACAGACAGGAGGCCATGGGCCTGAAGCGACCATATGGCATTGCCAGAGACCACAACACCACCAGGACCAGGTTCATCACCGATGGCTGCAACAAACACAGGAACAGAACAAGATGAAGGCCATAATGCACCCTCACAAAATCAACATGTTTAATAGCTAAATTCAAGCATCACATATGTGTAGATCATTCAACTCTGTTGGTGAACACCAAAACATGCCATTCTGAACAAGGATGGGACACTGCTAGATACATGCTGTACCATTCATTTCAGTGAAAGTTGCATATTCAGCACATTCACCAAATACTGTTTTTCAGGCACCCACAGTTTTGTGCCTATAGCACGTGCACATTAGAATCCTTGTGTGGGTGATCCCTCTCAGACGTAAGGCTGGCTCATTGTTGGCGTTGTGAATGTTGGATGATGCCTCGTACAAACGTTTCTAGAGTTTTCTGGTCGGTCCACTAATAGTTGATTACAGTAGGTGAATGAGATGATCACATAGCTATTACACTAACTGCAAAAGTCAGTTAAAAAGAATAATCTTCCAACTTTTGTTTATTCAGGTTATTATCATAATCCATCATTGTGACAGACAAGGGTTGTAGAAATTCTTGTCAAAGTTGAACTTAACCATATTTATTTTCATCAGATTTTATTTTGCGTGTGTGTATGTGACCAACACATCAATGGTTTTAAAATTCTATAACTTAGTTAAAACTGATGGTTTTGCTCAATTTATCTAGGTTGAGAACAGTCTCACTCAGTATCATTCTCAATAAATCACCTTCAAGTTATAGCATAATTGACTGGGACAATACAAAGACTCAAAATACTGGCATCTGATTATTGTGCAGTGTTTAATTAATTCTTTGCCTCACTCCTTTCATACACACAACATACCAACCCATAAACCCTGGTTTTACCTCCTCAAGTGCAACCCACACGGAGAAGAAGGCCACCATCTTAAGGATGTGAAGTTCCAGAAGCCCCCAGAGAAACACTTGAACCTTGGTGAGAATGTCAGAGAACCTTCTGGACAGAACCAGTAACCTGTCCATCACCAGACCCCACTTACTGGGCATCAACTCCACTGACAGAGGGAAAAGAAAGGATGAATTAACATAGAGAGTGGGAGGATGAGAGGTGGACGGGAGACACAAACAGAAATCATTTGAGAAGAGATCAGTCCAGGAGAGTTTATGAAACTTTTGCGACCTTGACTGGACTCGCATAGAAATATACAAGGCTAAAGACCAACATGGTCAGATGAATAGAAAATATTTTTCCAAGAATAAAACTCATGTAAGCTTCATTTCTTACTCAAAATACACATCAGCAACACTTCAGTGGAAGTCTCTGACCCACACCAACTCCATCTGTTACCAGATGTCATTGTTATTTATCAATTTTTTATCTTCCTCACCAAAGCTTTACCATTAGGTATTAAACTTCAGACATACAGACTGCCAGACATACAGCAGGTCTCTCAGATTTGGTGTAGATCGATAACTTTGTAAAAATAGAAGTGTATTTGTCATGAGACAGACAACGGAAGGTCATTTAAAACACCAGACACTTTAGTAACCACTGTCAGTGTGGCTTGGTGGATTAAAATGTGATTATTTTCCCACTTCACATAACGTGTCAGTGAGTAGTTCGTAATCATAAATAATGTAACAATTACTGATATGTGTGTCAATAAGCAATAATTGTGAAAATGTGTCTTTAATATAAACTGCCAGTGTTGTTTTTTTTACCTTCATCCTCAGATTCATCATCTATGTTGGTCACCAGGTCTTCCTCTTCAAAGTTCACTCCCACATTACTAGAGCCAATCTGCTCGGTCTTCTCACTGTTTTTCCTCCTAGAGGCAGATTGTCTCATTAGTTCTTGCAAAAGGATAAATATAGAATTCCCAGGTAATACATGATGATGGGAAACACCATCACAAAAAGCAGATGCTTGAACAGAAAAATTGTGACCCCATTCCACACTGACAATTTGATCACAAAAGGAAAAAAGTGATTTGTAATTTTTTGCATTTGTTTAGAATTCATGAAGAGTCAGCATTTTAAATGAGAATATGCCATTTTATAAAATTCGCTGTACCTCCATTCATAATAGGGTACATTTTCTTTTAAGTGAAATGAATACAAAATAAATTCAAACATTCAAACAGGTAAATGTTGCCTGAGATAAGAAGGAAAATGGAGTGCCTGTTTAGGGCATATCATTTTTCTTGGGAACCTAAAGGATTTCCTCTGGAGTCAAACACTAAGGACCAAAACCACAAGGACTGTGTGGCTTTTGCGGCTGCTAAACCTGTGCAAATGAGACAAAAAGATAATGTGTAACTAAAAAAGCACCCGTAAAAGGGTGAAATGCACTGCAAACTGCGTGGCTGAGCAGATAGCATCATGGTGCACCTGTTCCATTTGCATTTATGTAAATGAGGTAGTATTCATACATTCAGTGCAAAATTGTCCCCTTTCTATGAAAATAAGACTCATTGCCAAAACAGTCTAATTCACAAAAACCAGCACTAATAGGCACATGCAATTAGGGTGGAGTTATTAGCATCTTCAGATAGCTGGTGTTAACTCTACTCTCTCTCTCTCTCTCTCTCTCTCTCTCTCTCTCTCTCTTTCTCTCTCTCTGTCTCTTCTCTCTCTCTCTCTCTCTCTCTCTTCAAATCTTCAAGCTTGTGAGGCTTGAATGATATTGAATTGATATTCAATCATATCAAGGGGGGGGGGGGGGGGGGGGGGGGGGGGGGGGGATTAGGTGGGTTTGTATGGAGGATATTTTTGGTCATAATTATAATTAAAAGTCCAAACAGAAAATTGAAAGAGATAAAATTAAAAAAGATGATTATTTTACAACACTACTAGGAATAATCAGGCCATAATTAAACTTAAAAAGACAAAAGAAATTGAAAAATCAAATTTAAAACATACAACGATAATTTAAAATTTAAAGTGACAATGAAAAAAGTGAAATTTAAAATGCAAATCTTAAATGGAAATGCTTAAACTGAAAGCTTACACTGTAAAGATGAAATTAAAAATGCCAATGGATATGAGAAAAGGGAAACATCAAATGTGAAACTCAAAATGGGAAATAGAAAAGCTTAAAAAAGGAAATACTTAAATTAAAAGGTTAAATAGAAAAAATAAATTCTTTTTTTGCATTTCTATTTGTATTTGCACTTGCACTCTATCATTTGGCATTTTAAAATGTATCTTTTCCATTTTCCATTTGTCATTTTCCATTTTAAATTTAATCTTTTCCCTTTCCATTTGGCATTTACCATTTGGCTTTTCAAGCTGTATGTAAAAGAGGAGGCGTGGCTCAAAGGCTGGAGGGAGGGTTTGAAACGGCTGGGGCACAGAGGCACCTTATGGCCAGCAGAGAGCACAGTGAGTTTGGCAGAGCAGTATGAGTCCAAACTAAAAGAGGAACTGACAGCTGCAGATGTGCATGTCTGATGGAAATGAGACATAGTTGTGTGGTTAGCATAATCGACCACTGTCTGGGTTTGAGTCCTAGTGTGGGAACCCTCTGTTGCTTTAATAGTTAGTTGAAGAACACTTATTTTAACAATTTATCAGCCAAAAAGGAATATCTATTTCCACTTTTACTTGAATACAAATTTTGCTGCCTCAACAAATTAACATTCCTCCAAAGACAGCAGAACAAATGACTAACTCTACATAATCATAACTGAATTACTGTAATAGTAGTTAATAAAAACCTGTGGCTGTGTGTTGGCAGCCATATGAGCCATCATATTTTTCTTATTTCAGAAGCAGATCTGCCAAAGTAGAAGCAAATAACGTAAAGCACAACAAATGTGTACTGTTACTGTACAGTCATGTAAAGTCTGTTCATTCTCCAGCACCTGTCTCAGCAATGAGGCTAGCTCTGGCTTTGCCATTGCTAGCAGCCAATGTGGATGGCAGAGCACAGTGCGGTTCCTCTTCTAGTTCAGACTCATACCAAACTCACTGTGCTCTTTAGCAGTCAGCTCCCCCTGCTGTCCATAGGGTGCCTCTACACCCCAACCATTTCAAACTCTCCCTCCAGCCTTTGGGCCATGCCTCCTCATTTACATACAGCTTGAAAAGCCAAATAGCAATTGTCAAATGAAAAATGGAAAAAATTAAATGTCGAATGCCAAATGTCAAATGCCAAAATTGCCAAAATGTCAAAATTTCTATTTAAGCTTTTACATTTCCCGTTTTGAGTTTCCATTTGATGTTTCCCTTTTCTTATTTCCATTGCCATTTTCAATTTTATCTTTACAATTTAAGGTTTCAGTTTGAGCATTTCCATTTAAGCTTTTGCATTTTAAAATTAACTTTTTTCATTGTCACTTTACATTTTCCATTTATCATTTTACATGTCATTTGCTTTTTCAATATGCTTTTTCTTTTTTAGTCTAATTATGGCTTGATTATTCCTAGTACTGTAGTAAAATATGAATCTTTTTAGTCTTTTAAGTTACCTTTCAATTTTCTATTTGGGCTTTTAATTTTAATTATGACCAAAAATATCGTCAATAGATGTGGGATGGTAAGCTTATCTTGGACTATCAGCTACTTAAAAATAAAAATGTCAGCTGACATGCACTGATGGAGCTCAGCATTCATCTATAAGGGCTGTTTTATTACAACAGCCCCACTGTATAAACGTGGAATCTGTGTATTAACAGCTGATCTGTGTAAAGGTGTAGCAGAACACTGAACATTAATTATCGGAAGATCCTGACCGATCTGGTGTTAATGAATTTACCGCTGCTGTGCCATGTGCATAAATGTGCACAGCCCCTTTCTCATTTTGGAGACGTACTTATCGTTTCAGCTGCTGTGTTATGCCACAGCCAGCTGCGGACAGCAAACAGAACATCAGTATTGATGTTACTGCGAAATCCTGGATACATTCAGTAACACCTGAACAACATTATTGTAAGACTGAGACATTAATCTAACACATTTCAAACCTGTCTTAGTCACATTAATAGCTATAGCCTATTTTGATGGACATTTCAGTAGATTATGTTATAGATGCAAAATACCAGAGGAGTAAAATAAGCAAAATAAGTGAAAGTTGGTTTGTGATTGTGGAGAACTCTGTGTAAATGGTAAATGGTACATAGGCTGTACTTGTATGGCACCTTTCTAGTCTTCCAACCACTCAAAGCGCTTTTACACTGTGAGACTGACTGGAGAAGCTGGGAATCGAGCCGCCAATCTTCCGATTAATGGATAACCCGCTCTACCTCCTAGAGCGGCTGTGTGCGTACCTCTGCTAATTGAAGATAGGCAATTTGAGGCTTTTGTGCTCTCTGCAATTTTCATTATGGACCAATCTGTGTGCTGAAATATTAAGAAAAGCCTGAAACACTGGAAACCACTGCACTCACTCACTCAGCTGCAAAACTTTATGAACGTGTTTGCGGTGGCATATCATTAGGGCAAAATCTTTTGTGAATAGAACCTTAAAACAGGGCAGATTGCTGGTGCAAATGCTACGCAATTCATTCTTTGTGGATTTGGGAAGACCAATGTAATGTGGAGGTAATTTCTGTACATCCTGCACTCCATTGTGCTTAAATTATGTCAATTTGTTGTAATAAAATGAAAATTAGCTTTAATGTTTTTAGGGAAACATCATCAAGTATTTTTGGGTTCATTCACTTGCTTCATATTTTTTGTTTTTTAATGACTTGGAGAGGCTGTGGCTGATCCCCAGCATAATCAGCTGGGAGACCCTGTTTTCTTGTAAGACACAGCAAAATAAAAAATACATTTTCAAAGTTTTAATCTTGTGTCTCTGTGTTAATCCTTCATTTGTCTGAAAACAATGTGACAGTGTTTTAATATCAAATCTCTCTCTTTTCTCTTCCTGTAAAATAATATGATTTTCATGACTCATTCTGAACTCAGGGGCATATATATAAATTGGTCCAAACAAATGGAATTTGGAGTGACTACATAAATCTCGCCCAAACTTAAACATCAGCTTGTGGGTTTAAGCAACTATGTGTTTTTATTTTAGTTTGGCAAAAACATTGTTTCCATTTCCAAAAAAATATTTGAGATCTATTTGTTCATTTCTCCCCTATCCTCCTCCTGATCTAAGAACACAGGTGAGGGAGGTGTGAGTAAAGATCAACAGTCCTCTATGCTATATATCTGCAGCTCCATATTGTACTGCATTTGCTGTGCCTATTTTTTAGCTACCCAATCAAATCTGACGGATGTGATAAATCCCTCTTGTGGCTAAACCCTGCCCACTAATTCCGTTTCACTCAGAAATATGTCATTACAGAAGATAAAGACACTCCAACTTCCATTTCACTGTGACTTCAAACAACACTGTTCACCTGCAATATGTAATATAAAAGCTTTTTCATGTGATGTGTAGTAGGAGTGTGGAGGTCTGTATTGAGGGGTGGGAGTAATGATTACATTTACGTTTTTTGCGGTAACCAAGGTTTTTTTTTGTACTTTTTTATTATTTGCAATAATTTTACTTTCACTTAAGTATTTCTTAAGTATTGTACTTAACTAAATTTCAAGTCTCATTAGTCAAATTGGAGTAATGTGTCACAAGAAAAAGACATGATAAACAATGTGAGAGTTTAAAGCGTATACTACAAGCATGATTTGTGACATCATAACTATTTTGGAGCCAATCATGGTCCAGTACGTAACATACATAAGTGTGATGTGGAAACTTGAAGCCTCCAGTGCACATACATTTTCTGTTATTTATATACTGTGATGATGTCGGATGTTAAATAAAACGTGAGGGTAATATATGTAGAAATGCTCCCTGCAAGTCAAAAGCCAGGGTTTCAACCTGCCCTAAACGCTTTGTTTACAACGTTTTTTGCATCATCAGCTTGTTGTGCATGTCCATAAATAGATGTATTGAAATCCTATACTTTGGAGCCACACAAAGTCTCCCGAGACACAGCTTCTGGAAGCTGGCCAATCAGAACAGAGTGGGCTCCTCAGGAGGGGGTCCTTAAAGAGAGAGTGAACTGAGGGACTTCGTAAAGGGTAAATATGAGTTAAATAAGGAGGGTTTTTGTTTTTTTTTTGTTTTTTTTTACTGTAAATCATGTATAGATATTCCAGTAGAGCCCCAAATTAAAAAATATAGACCTGGAAATGTGCAGAATATGTCCCCTTTAAGGATTTTATCAAAGTGATTGATTTTTTTTTGTCAACAAACAAACAAACAAAGAAAAAGTGTCAGATAAAAATTATTATTTCTAGCAGAGTTTTTTCATCTGGAGGGGTTCTTTAATAATGACCTGCTGTGGCGTCCACAGCCCTTTTTATATATTGTTGGTCTTTTTTGTGTAATCTGAGTTTTGTCCTCTCTTCTGGTTAATCTAGTAAGGCTACACTGAGTTGGGTTGATTATCAGTTTACAGAAAAGGACTTACATGCTAATGCACTTTCTTTTGTAGCCTACAGGTGCTGTTTAATTTATTATGTTTATTTTATTGTATAATATTATCATCATGACATAACATTTTTCCTTTACCTCCCTCCCTCCCCCAAACACAGTAACATTTACCCAGAGTACATTTTAGCTGACCTACTTTTTTACTCTTATCTAACTATATTCTACACAATGTTGTTGTGTTACCTGTGTATAGGTGTAACATGCTCCAGGTCAGTGATTTTCATGAAGGGTTTGTGGAAGTAGTGCAGCTGCAGAATACAGGCCAGCAGGAAGAAGCCAGGGATCAGAATACTACTGAAGAGCTCGGACAAGGCAAATGTCTCCAGACCAATTGCTGCCAGCCTAAGGATGACAGGGGAGCATGATTAGACTTTCATTATATCAGCTTTATACTTATATGTTGCATATTCCTAAATTAACGTGTTTAATTACCACCTGGGGGGCACATAGGGACTCAACAGTTTACTTTTGCCTTGAGTCCCGGGTTAATCCAGCTGTGCAGTTGACCCATGGATAGGTTTTTCTCACCAGTGAGTGCTACTGAGCTACAGTAGTGCTGTAGATGCAGTTTAATACACTTAAGTATAGCCATCTAAAGCCAAAAGTGGCTCCAGTATAAACAGAATATACACTGAGGTGCTGGATGACATTACATTACATTGTACAGGAGTACTTAATAAACTGGTAACTCAGTGTATTTAACACCATTTTCTATCAGTGACCCTGTATCTAAAGCCCTAATTACCCCCATTTCCTAAAATAGGGTTTTTTTAGTGTTTACTTGATATATAAATCACAAACTACAAATGAATGCTCATAATGACAACAGAACCAACCTACAGCTGAAAGAGAAAGAAACAGAGATAGAGAAGTATCAGTGATTTAGAGAAAGGCACTTGACAATCTCAAGCTCTTGTAAAAGAACATACTGTTGTTCTGTGAAACCAGTGAAGTTTCTCCAGTATCCAGGGAAGTCTTCAAACTGATAAGTGTAGATGGAGATCAACACCAGCATGGTGTAGGCCACAACAAGCCACCAAAAGAGCTTCAACAGACGCCTCCACAGAGGGTAGTACACCTGGGAAATAAGAGAGTCACTCATTACAAGAGATTTTTCGAGTTAACACTTAATATGAGTTATGTTCAGTAGGTATAATGTATAGATAACTACAACACTACAAGAGAATTTAAAGCAAATTTGTCACAACCCAAATACCAAGTAACACAAAAAAATGGCATGAGATAAGATGTCTATATATTTGACCCTTCTTTAAAAATGAACACTGAGGGCCCGACTTTCATGTTGGTGCAGAGTGCAGAAGTATTTCCTTGACTGTACTGGTTTCGGATCTGACTTGCTTTGCATGGTAGAGAGTGTGATGCCATTTCAGCAGTGTACTTCAATCTGGGTATTAAGAAAGAGTGTGACTTGCACAGTCCGCCAGCTTAAAGCAGGTTGAAAGCTCGCACACTTGTTTTCCATAATACTTTTATTATTAATTATTTGGAGAAGGCACAGCCATATTAAGATAACATAAACTCCTTTATTCATGCTTTGCTCATCTTTTCAGTTAAATTTTATGTTCTTTAACCAGCTGACATGTGATCACACAGAAGAATTACAGTTTCATTCTGATTATGGCACTAATGCAAGACTGAATAAAGATTAATTAGCGATTCTTCCAGGCATCTGTCATCCACAACAGCAGGCATCCTATACTGACAGCCTTTCCTTTACTCTGATGACTCTCTTTACAGAGATCTGCAGTCTCTATTGGAATTATGTTGTGCATTGTCAAGACCAATTATGCACGTACTAGACTGTTGCAAGATAACCACAAAAATCTCAGTGATTATGTGCACATAAAACATGTTAGGGCGGGGCACACTATGATCTGCACCATGCCACAGACTCTACAAAAGTAGAGCCCTGAGAACCTGAATCAGTGGTTCGTAGCCATGTTCCTACCTGATAGAGACAGAGGCAGAGCAAGAACAGCAGCATGTAGATGATCTTGTATCCAACAAGTTTTCCAGCAAAGGAAACCATGATGAACATCCCTCCACACACGTAGATCCAGTATTTGGCATAACAGCTCATCACCATGCCTCCCAGAACCTTCAGCACTGATTCATTACCAGCCCCCTCTTCTGACAAGGAGAGGTTGGAGAGGGAGGAGAAAAGAGGGATTGGATAGTGACAGTACAATGGAAAAGAAAAAGTCACCAAGAAGATACTGTATATGATAGAAAGGACTGTTAAACAGAGACAGACAAACGTGTCATCCACTGAAGACCAGTATTCAAAAGATTTCATTTGTCACTTGTAGAAGGTGTTTGTGTACAAAGCTGGCAGTTTCACCTGATGGTGGAGTTTTAAAAATTGAAAGGGTTAATCCTCTGGGGAGGATATTCAGTTTTTAGACAATGAAAAGAACACTAGTGCCAGAACATGGTCTCAGGAGGCCAACGTTCACCCCAAAGGAAACCATGACCTGCTGAAGGAGTTCAGATTGTTGTCTACGAGAATTTTAATTCAGGTGGAATTCAAGTTTTGCTTAGAAACCTGAATACTAAATACTGATGGTATTCAATTCTATTTTAAAGGTCCAGTGTGTAATATGTGTGGTATTTAGCAGCCTCTAACAGTGAGGTTCTAGATTGAAACACTCCGCCACTCACCCCTCCCCTCCCTAAGACTTTTAGAGAGATTCCAGAAGCTACGGTGGCCTTCAAGGACAAGAAGCTATTTGCTGAAGTCCACGACAACTTCGAGCATTTCTAACAAGTCAAGTGATGAGGTGAAGATGTTACTTAATTATTTAGTCTATAATACTATAGGTTATAGCTCACAAGTAAGATAGCAGTTATGAGTGTTTTATTGTTTTGGTAATACAAGCTAACATAAGCAACGTCATGCTAAACAAAACTTACATTATTTTATTCTAACGTTAGGCATTATTGATAGCGAGATAGCGTTGGCAGGATAACGTTACATATTTTATTATCCGTTTGCAGAGTCAAGTACTGGAGGTTAGAGGAGGAGGAAGAGGGCGAGAAAGAGGACGAGTTAGCGGTTCTGCTGCAGGCAGGGCCAGGCGAGGGAGGAGAGCAAACACCGGCACCGGGGAAGCAGAGCAAGAGGCTGGAAACCCTCCAAAGGGACCGAAGCAACTGAGGTTTGTGACGTTATTTATACAATTATTTTATCATATTCCTACCCGTTCTGCACGATATTAAAAATGCCAATACAAAACAAAGTGGTATTTACATAGCAGCTCTGTGCTTTACATTACTGTAGTCTGTATAGTTTGATGTGTTATCAGTGTAATGTGAGTCAGTAGCCCCTTTTACACAGTCCGTTCAAGGCGGGAATACTGCTCCTGTAATCCGCCTCGCTGTTCTGTTTAGCCCGTATTCAGACCAAATCAGGCGACACAGCACACAGCTGCAGGGTTGAAGAGGTGTGTGGGTGTGTGCTTTAGAAACTAACCGCTGTGAAACAATCAGAAAATAACGTTTATCGATCTGGTTCACCAGTTTCCCCACTAACGTTACTAGTGCTCCCTCTCTTCATTCACCCTGTAGCTCACTCAACCACAGCTGCTCTCTCTCTCTCTCTTTCTCTCGTCTTTTTAAAATGAGTCAGGAAGCCGACAGAAAAGTCTAACTTTACTTTTAACGTTACCAAACGAAGAGAAATGTCCTCTCCTTGGATCCTTTTTATGGCTATAATGCGGGTTCTCTGTATAAAAGAGGCTACTGAAAACATCAGCAACACTACTGAATGATTATATAAATACTATATAGGAATAGTATTGAGCAGCAATATTTTGACTTTTTTTAAAAATCATGTTATTGTTGTAGACATGTTTGGGAACACTGGACAGCCTACAATCCATATTCTGCACTACCATTACAATATTTCCAACATATTATGAAACTTATAACCTATAAAGCCTTATCTGTGTTTTTCCTGTGTTTTATTTTTTCAGAAACTTCTTGAAGAGATGACCTTGGAGGAGCACAGGCAGCTCACCAGTGAACTGCTTCAGAGGCAGCCAGGGTTCATTTTTGATGCTTTGATGATGCATCAGTGCAGGCATGGTGTCCCACTGTTTACTGGAGTGGCAGGGGTACCATAGTGTACTTGTAGTAACTGTACAGACATGCCTACGAACCAGGAGAGGAAATGCTGTGGCCAGTACCCTGCAGATTGTGTAATAATAATACCGCACTTCTCCCAGTACTGTCTTGAAAATGCTTTTTATGCATTCACAGGTGGTACTGGGAGGACATTATGGTATTTGGCCAAACCAGGAAGCCTGGGGATGACAACCAGGAGTACCGTTATGCTGCCTATAGACATTTCATCTATTGACAGCATGGCTCTTTAGGCCAGGGAAACCGACTTGTCATCCCCAGTTGCTGTGTTTGGAGGATCAGGGACAAGTTCCCTGGTCCTCCAAAGACATCACACTGGTTTCACACCTGGCCTCTGAGTTTCCCTCCAGGTCCTCTAGAACGTCCACACAGTATCTCAGGTACTCACACACCTGCCTGTTCATCATCAAGGCATCAAATCATCTCATATTTATTTGTTACATTTCTGATATTTTATTTATTTTATACTTGTTCTATACATTTTCTATATTTATATGTTTTCTGAATAATTATTAAACTTTTTGTTTATATATATTCACATTTGTTCAACTTAAATGTGCAAGTTTGCCAAATAAAAGATATTCATCAGATGTGCTGTGATAATTGCAATGATAAACATAATATATACTTATACAATGACAGTATTTCCCTGCAGTCAGTATATTGTCATTACCACTTCCACCATTAATTTATATTGTCATTATTTATATTTAGAAAGCAACATAAAACAGTAGTGAAGTTGAAATACCACTGATCCTCAGAACAGGGCACTGTAGTACATGTTATGGATTAATTTTCATTGCCACTTCAGGTTATGTTAACTGTAATTCACTAGTTTGAACCACAAAATAAAAATATAAAAAACAACACTAAGAATAATGACATTTGTAATAAAAATATCTTTTATTTAACAGAAACATTTTTGGACATCCTTTTCAATCTGGACAATCAAAGGATAACATAAACATGCAGCTTTTACTGTTCAAACAAACATGTTGACAGCTTATTCTGTGTTCTTCAGAGAGAGATAAAGACAGAATAATCTATCAAATCATTAGTCTATTTGAACACTAAAAGCAGTAGCTGACAAGGGTCAGACCAAAACCACACCAAAGGTATTCAATTTACTGCTCTGGCTCAAGATGCTCTCATGGCAGGAACAACACCCATGATTCACTGGCACTGCTGTTCCTCATCTGCTCTAGGAGCTGTGTGTAGAGCAGCAGCTGCATGGAAAACTGTTTCTGTGTAAGACAGTACCATTACACATAGAGATAATTTACTATTTCATACATTTTATACAGTTGTACATGTGAAAATAGTGTTATTTAACAAAGAGTAGGACTTACAGGGTAAGTTAATATGCTACATAGGCAAACAAATGTGTATCACTTACCTAGACCTCTCCTGACTTGGTCTGCAATACTCCTGAATATGGCGGGTGTGAATGTCACATGGTGAAATGGTGAATAATGCCAACCCATAGTGCCTGAGAAAAATAAAAAAGCACAAATGAATTAACTTACTTTTATCTATCTATCTATCTATCTATCTATCTATCTATCTATCTATCTATCTATCTATCTATCTATCTATCTATCTATCTATCCATTTATCTAATGTGCTCACCAGAAACTGTTCAAACTTATTCCATGCAGATTTTCATCCCAACAACAGACTAGATCAGATTATTTAATTGATTAACACACTTTCAGTCAGAGACAAGTAGCTATTCAGTGACCTCTCTCATAGCTGGAGAAACAACAGCAACATCAAGAAAATAAGTACTACATGACACAGTCACAAACCCTTGTAATACACTATGTTACGTCCTAAGATGCTGGGAGCCTTGGCTGGCCTGGATAAACATGCCAAAATAAATAACAGAAAAATTCCACTTCTGACTGATAAATGTAAAATAAAACTCTGGTAGCAATTACATGTTTTTCAACATTGAAACAGGGAAAACATCACTTGTGTTGGTCTATAAGCTAACTTTGCCCCCCAATGTGTACATGTGCTCCTAAATGACAAATTAGGAGCAAACACTGAAATCATGGAGCACTGTGAAAAATATAAATTTAAATTCACAGGATGTATTAACTCGGTGATGAGAAGACTTCTCCTCAGTTTATCTTTCACACTAACTCATTACTCTGACTTAATGTCTTTAGCACATCACCAGCGCTAAATATCTTAGTTATCAATCAATGTGTTGTCTCACTGCCACAGAAAATGAATAAATCGTTGGGTTATCAGCACGATGTTGTCTCCCTGTTGTCTCTTATCAGACCACCAGCTCTGTGAGAGGCACAAACTGAGGCTAAAGTGTGCTAATATTTAACATTACGTGGGGACGTTTCTTTTCAGGGAAACTAATGTACTGCTAATAAACATTGTACATCATCTAGGTTTTGAACCATTACCAGCTGGGCAAAATAAATACACATTACACTCTTACCTGTCCAGCAGTAAACAGGAAAATTCGGCGTCAGTCTGCAAACATTTCTCTCATCAGGGATTTCCATCTGAGTTTATCCTTGTTTTATGCCGTTGCTTGTCCCGATTTAGTTTAGCTTCTTCCTGTTTTCGTTTCTTTGACGACGACAATTCACGCTCCTGTGATTTTCTAAATAAGTATGATCCTCCATTTATCAGATTTTGGTTTCAAAAACTTCTCACAATACAAAATGTTTGGTCCGTTCTTCTTCTTCGTTTTAAAACTGGTGCATTTCCGGTAGTCGCCCACTGTATCTAAAACGCGTAAGGCCCTCACTGGAGCCAGTGTTAGGTTTGTCCGCTGTAGAAACATGGCAATGCAATATGGCAGCCACCGTGGAGGGGGACCCGCCCCCATGTAGATATAAAGGGCTTATTTCTAAGGTAACAAAAACACAACAATTCTTATTTTCAGCTGATTAGACACTAATTAAGATATACTTATAAATAATCTATTCAATTTTTACCAAGTCTGTTCTTTTAGATGTTACTAAAGACTACACACTGGACCTTTAATTTATACTCATTATACTTCTGGAAGAAATCTTAAAGAATCAGTTCACCCAAATTAAAAAAAAATAGGTTTGAAAAATAAAATGAATAAAATTCAACATGTGTTTCCAGAAACAGTGTGTGTATGTGTGTGTTTGTGTGTGTGTGTGTGTGTGTGTGTGTGTGTGTGTGTGTGTGTGTGTGCGTGTGTGTGTGTGTGCGTGTGTAACTATAAACTGACCTCCTGTTGTGACTTCCTGTAGTTGTATGGTCATTTTCCTTTTCCTGCTAAAGTTTTCCTTCACTGACTGACGTACCAACAGCCAGAAGGTTAAAGTGAACAGAAGCTGGAGAGAGAGACACAGAAAAACAGGGAGATTAAGAACTCAATCCATTTGGTTTCTGAAAAGCTGAGGAAAACATCTCTAACCAGCAAAATGACCCATCCTTTTACTCTGCTGTTAAAATCAGTAGAACATCTGAGGGTCTATTTATTAAACCTTCTAAAAATTACCAGGGGAAACAAAACTTTGCATTACTGTAACTGCATTTAAATGAGCTGCAACAATATAAAACCTGCTGGACGGAATATGACTGTGATACTGTAGAGAGATGAACCCTACTATATAAACGTCATGGACAAGCTCGAGCTTCCAACAGCCAGGAATCAGTGAGGAATTGTTATATTTACTGATAAGTATGATACAGAATATCATAATGGGTCATAAGTTTAAATTCATCATCATAAAGTCACCTAGTATCTATCATCTCATCTTACCATAGCTCCCAGTCTTAGGCAGGGGTACTGGGCTCTGTCTAGTCCTAGCTGTCTGAGGCTCATGGTTCCCACAGTGGTGGGAAGTTCAGGCTGAAGCTCCATGGCCCAGACGTACTGCAGACAACACAGAGCCAGGCCGTACAACAGGATGAATGGTGAGCACAGTGTGGCTGCATGCCGTCTGCAAAGAGAGACAGCTAAGTGAACACAGGTCTAAATCTTGAAACAACACATCAGTGTGGGTTCAGTCAGTCAAGCCTGTGAAATCTAGTTAACGTCTTTTTAACTTAAAATGTGTATTTGTTTAGTTCATTCAGCTCCATACAATAGAGGCGAGACACTGACATAACACAGCATCTGTTACTTTTATTACTTTTGAGTTACTTTTGCGTCTTTATCATGCAATCAATCAATAGGCTTGCGATCAAAAACTAAATTTGAGAGTAAAATTAACAACACTTTTTGCTTTTATTAAAATAAATTTGTAATTCAAATGCAAATCAAAAACTTTTCTTTGCAAATCCAAAAGTTTTTTTTGCAAACCCAAACATTTTGTTTGTGAATCCAAAAGTTTTGTTTGCAAATCCAAAAGTTTTGTTCATGAGTCCAAAAGTTTTATTTGCTGTTGAGCTGAATTTCATGGGTGGGACCTACACTGAAAGATGTAAGACTCTATTGGCCAGTCTCGAAAGGAGTGACAGCTTGGTAACATCCATGTTAGTAAATAAGAGAGGGAGTTTTGAAGTCCATGGAGAAGACAGAGTTGGAGCGGAGACAGAAAAGCAATGCACAGGTACGTTTTTAATGGGTTATGGGCAAGTGACTAGCTAATTGAGCTAAGCTAACAGCTACAGGATGACAAAACAATATGTATTTTTAACCCATTACAACATCACAGATTGCTAAACAAAAGCCATCCACATGCATCAGTTCAAACATAACTCTGTCTTCTCCATTGACTTACTTACTGTGGATGTTGCCAAGCTGTCACTCCGTTCAAGACTGGCCAATAGAGATGTGACTTATATCTTTCAGCGTAGGTTCCGCCCATGAAATTCAGCTCAACAGCAAGCAAAACTTTTGGATTTGCAAACGAAACTTTTGGATTTGCAAACGAAACTTTTGGATTCGCATTTCAATCACAAATTTATTTTACTTGCAATAAAACATTTTTTGATAGCAATGTCAATAGTTTTGCTCTCAAATCTATTTTTTGATTGCAAACCTATTCTGTTTGATTGCAGACAAAAGTAACTCCATATGTCTGTAGTAATTAATTCATATATTCACGGAGCATCTATCAAAACTTTTCTCTATCAAAACTCACATTTAAAGATAATCAGATTGTTTATCAGATTTCTGATTTGCTCTGTCACAGCTACAGGTGTAAACAGTACCTGGCACGCAGGATCCAAATGAGACAAGCCCACAGTAGCAGCACAAAGGTCAGCCAGCTGTGGTATGTGATGCTCCAGACCTGAGAAACAAGGAAACAGCACATAAGAACAGGAACAATCCCACTCTATAAGATGAATAATATGCTTGCTGTTTTGATATGCTGTTACTGTAGGTCATTTTGTGTCATTTTATAAATCTACAGTATAAATCATGGTTTATTCTAATAGTTACCATCATTGCTATAAGAGCACAGACATAGCTCTGTTGCATGACGACTTTTCCCAGCAGGAAAAACGGACTTTCACTCTGTTGGCCACTGGGAGTGTCACTAACACCTGCCAAAAATAACAACCATCTTAGTATACAGAACATTACATAGAATAATGAGAGGGACTGAGGGAGGCTACTGAGGGACATCATCAAGATATGATATGTTCTATATATCGTCAGAAGTCCTTTTGTCTCGATAAAATTGTCTTTAAATGATAATTCCAGTTTATTTTAGCTTGGCTCTTATTTTTTTTTATAGTTTTGGCCATCATTCCTATCCCTTATCACTTTGGCTAGAGTCTTCAAACAATGACATGCGTAGTCATTGCCCTGGTTACCTGGTGGTTTGGAGAGAGAGCCCAGGAGGAATGGTTTGAACAGAAGTTATTAGCAGAGAAAGAAGTTTTAATTGATCTACAATTTTTCATAAAATTGTGTAAACTCTTTTCACTGTGTCAGTATCCAACACTGTTGATTCGCTGACAAGTTTAATGTGCACATAAGCACTGAGGTTTCTGTAGTTACTTTGCAACAGTCTGCTGCTGGTTGCACAAAATTTAACCAGATGATCTGACATTCGCAATTGCGCCTTTACAATGACATCATCACTCCAATTCAGTGGTGGAAAGTAACTAAGTACATTTACTTAAGTACTGTACTTATAGTACAATTTTGAGGTACTTGTGCTTTACTTGAGTATTTCCATTTGATGCTACTTTATACTTCCACTCTATTACATTTCAGAAGGAAATATTGTACTTTCTACTCCACTACTTTTATTTGACAGCTTTAGTTACTTTTCAGATGAAGATTTGACACATTGGATACTATAACACCCTTTTAAAATACAACATATTGTTAAGGATTAAACCAGTCTACTGCTTTTCTCTGAAGAACACTGGAATATAAAAGAAAGAATGCCACATAAGTGCCTGGCACAGTTTTTTAGTGGCCTGCCACCAATGCCATTGGGGCCGGACTTTTCCACTCCTTAGTGTGTATGACAGATTTCAGCACTTTTTTCTCATCAACGATAATACTGCTATCAGGGATTCTAGTATCATCCCTAAAAGCTAGATGTTCATTTTCAAAATTATGGTTATGAAAACATAAGTAAAAATGATTCAGTTCATTGGCCAGCACTCCATCAGGTTTGTCAGACAAAAGCTTTCCTCCCTTTCTTCTCCATCCCCACCATTGCAAAATGGGAGTTACTCTTGCCAAGTTCCTTCTCTACTTTGTCTTTACATTTCAGCTTAGCTTTCTTTATTTCCTTTTTCACATTTTAGCTGCCTCTGCTCATTGGGAGATCTTTTTTTGATTCAAAACATTTTTGACAGATCTAGTTATCCAGGGCTTGTTGTTAGGGAACACTGTACACAATTTATGAGGGATAACATTTTCTTCACAGAAGGTTATATAAGCAGTAACAGTCTCAGTCAATTCATCTAGGTTACTGCAGGCATCCTTATAAATGTCCCAATCAGTACAATCAAAACAACCCTGGAGGATCATAGTGGAATCCTCATTCCAAAAGGAAAACTTCCTTTCCTCAGTTATTCCCCTCTTGAGAGCCATTCTGTAAGTTGGAGAAAGGACAACAATATTATGATCAGAGGTACCAAGAGGTGCTTTAGAAATACACTTGTAAGCTCCTTTAATAGAGCCATAGCATAAGTCAAGGACCCTGTCGTACCTTGTCAGGCAAGAGACATATTGATGAAAGTTACATAGAGTCTTTTTTAATGTATAATGATTGAAGACACCCATGATCAGATTAGGTGCATCTGGAGCAATAGACTGCAGGCACTGTGCCAACTCCACTATAATCTCTGCTGCTGTATCTGCATTAGCATTAGGGTGTTTAAACAACAGATACAAATAGCTGTGAGAACTCACAAGGTAAATAAAAAGGTCTGAGTAAAACAGAAAGCAGTTTAATGTCCTGATTGCAGATAGTCTCTCTGACCACAGCAATCTTACACCACCACTTGTTTATGTATAAGCACACCCCTCCACCCAGCACTTTACCAGTCTGTTGTGCATCATGGTCCAGGCGCACCGGAATTCAAAACCCCTTAATCTTCAGGTCCACATCCAAATTGTGTTCTTTCAGCCATGTTGCAGTGATAACAAGAATGCATTCCTGTACTCCGACAGGAATTTAACATTTGCTTACAGTTCGTCAGTATAATAGATGAGCTTCCTTCTTTTCCATGAGGCCTTCATTCTACTGATTTCAGAATGTCCCACATAATGTCTGTGAATTTCATTGGGAAAATCATCAAGTTGGTATAGTGGGTTAAGTCTTGCATATTGACATTGCAGGAGAAACTCTCAACTATATGCAATGCGCTGATTGTTTGCAATGCATTTCTTGTTTGCCACACTCATGCCCAACTCAGTCATATGGCCTATCTGACTTTGCAAAGCCATCAGAAAGACCAAGACGAATCGTAATCCACAGTTAGTGTTAACCATATTAATGATTAAGCATTGTTGTCCATTAAACTATTTGTATTAAGACAAAAACCAGCCAAACAAAGCTAATATAGAAGAAAAAGACAGACTGCTGCTGCTGGTCACTACAGGTGCAGTGCCTGGAAGTGGAGATACAGGTGAGCTGGTGGAGATGTACATCAAGACATTGTATGTGCTTGCTGAACACTTTGAGTTCAGGGAAAAAAGAGATGAGCATATAAGAGATCCCTTTGTGGGCATAAAGGACAAAGAGCTCTCCCAGTGGTTCCAGCTTATGGCAAACTTAACGGTGGTTCAAGTCATCGAACAGGTGCACCAGGCAGAGGAGATAACAAAGCAGGTCAGTCTCCAGAACAACCAACCAGAAGCCCAGCTGGCTAATGTAAATGTTGTTTGATGATGTGAAGGCCAACAAAAGAAAAAAGGTGGGCAGTGACATGGAAGCAGCGACATGGAAGCAGCAGCCCTGCAACCAACAAAATGGAGGAATGTGGGAGATGCAGCAATAGCCAATAGGGATGCTCAAATTAACATATCATTTGACTATCCAATCAGGAATATAATTTCACTATCCAATCATGGAGCCAGGGGGACAAGCCTTTCTAGCAGTTTTTCCTTGCAGTCTGTCAAGGGGTAGATCGCTAGTGATGTGCAAAGCAGTTCTTTTCCATGTACTGAATCACTAGAAGCAGTTCATTAAAAAAAAAAAGTTCACCCAGTCATTCAGTGCTTGACCATTGCTCCAACTTCGTAGTCCCACTCGGTGAGCTGAAACATGTCTGAATGGTGTATATACCTCATGATCCCCGGTGCTAGCGGAGCTAATGGCTAATGCCAGAGATAACGGCTAACCTTCACTCTAAAAAAGCCTTCCCTAAACCACACACTGTGGCACTGCACACAGTAACGTAATAGTTAGCTTATGCATATAATATCAATATAGCTAATGTTGTCAAATATCAGGATTGCAGTCCAAGACCAATGTTGTTGAGTCATTGCAGCTAAATGTCAACAACTGGAATCACTTTGCAGAGAAACTAACTCTAACCCTAATCCCCTAACCCCAAAAAATGCCTACTCAACCATCAAAAGCTAAGACTACTGAACCTCTGTACTGAAAAGACTGTAGTATGGGGGTTTTCAGACACGGCAACAGTGACACTTTTAGAATGTTTTACTGTGTTACTTAAAGCTGTTGTGAATAAGATCTTGTTAACTTGCCTGCCATACCCTTCACCATGGAACTGGCATTAAAACTAGAATAGGTTCCTGGGTGCCGGACTGTGGCTGCCCATTTCTTCTAAATAGTTAGGATGGATTAAAGGCAGAAGGAAATTTAGAGTATATGTAAGGTCTATGTAAAAAAGATATTCTTGAGTGTTGATACAATTTCTTGTTTTAATGCCAGACTGTTATGATTACCCTGTCACAGTACATGTTTAGGGATAAAAGAACAGTTTAACATTGATGAGGTAAAGAACAAAAAAACCCCAAAACAAAACAGTAAGGCATACGATTATATAAACATGTAAATATAAGCACGAAACCCTTGTCAGGTATCTGTCTGTGTGGTATGGAATGTAACAGTATGTATGCACAGGATACAGTAATTTATGTAGTTATATACAGGAACATGACAGTTCTATACACTGTGTGTAAAAAGTTAAATGTACATAGCAGATGTGCAAAAGACATGCATTCAGGTTTGTGCAAAAAGTTCAGTGTCAATCATGCATTAAACCAGGGGCGCTTCTAGGAGTTGACTAGGTCTGGGGCTAACACCTGGGACACACAGCCTGCGTGAACCTGCGTGAAAATGATTTCAAAGCATGTACTCAATTGTTAAAAATAAGTAAAAAATATGTGAGGTGAAAACGGCTTTCTTTCTGATGGGCATGGTGTGGTTTGATTGGGGCTACTGTCAGTCACACACACTCCTAAAAAATGACTTTTTAAAAAATTGATTATATTGCTGAAGCGAGTGTCACAACTCTCTGTATTGGAGTTCCCCGCTAGAGAGGCTCCCTGCCCGGGCGTGAAGACTGACCCGCAGTGGTGACACTTTATGTCTAATACATATTCTACAGATATAGACATTGAAACTAGTGAAAGGTGTAATATTGCTGGTATGATGTCATATGACCGTCAACAGATCATTTTTCCTGTTTATTTCTGCTGAGAACCGTGCACGTCTAGATGATGCGACGCAGCAGTCACACGTCTCATGTGGGCTGTGTGGCTGCTCTAACCTGTTAACATGGGCGCCGAAACGAAAAGCAAGAGGTTCTGCTGCCAGGCGTTACGCCTGGAACATACTGGATGCTTGAGCAGCGCGTGTGTGTCGCAGAACCTCTTGCTTTTCATTTCAATATCAGATCATGCTGAGCCTGATAGCTGACACACAGTATGAAGCAGGAGCAGCATGCACACCGTGAGTCCATATCATGGTGCAGGTGAGGGTATTAGTACACACACAGCACCTGCCAACTTCCTCAGTCTCTCCTACATCCACAGATCCACACACAGGCAGCAGCAACCAGGTGTAACTTTGGGTTAGCAGTAGCAAACGTCCTGTTGGGAGGAGATTTTTCTCTTTTTGTTGTTAACCAGTCAACAACTTAAAATTGTTGGTTGGTCTTTTGTCGCTCCTCTTTTCATTTTGTATCTAGGTTTTCTATTGCTTGCACTGGTAGTTACTGCTGCTGCGGGAGGATGGGTTGGGCGCGATCAAGTCTCACAATACAGGGGCAGGGAGGGGTTGAAAAAAATGTATTCTTTGCTTGTGAATTACATTGAATTGAGAAAATCAACCACTATATCATGTTTTATAACATTTAATATTTTCATTCATCATTATGCCTATGGCAGCGAGGGTTCGGGGTAGTTGGGAATCAAATTAATTATATTTCCTCATGATTATAGATTTTTTCCTCTGTTAGAAAGATTCAAGGCTAGTCAAAAAACATTCCTGTCTAAAGCCCAGAAACCCGATGTTGACGACACCAATGCATTAAACCTTTATACTGCAAGTGATGAGGGTAACTGCATTGAGATGGGTAAGGTAACATGGGTTGGCCTTATTAGCACACAGCATCCTATGTAAATAATAAATTGAAAGCACAAATATTCACACTACCTGCATGCAGATCAAGGCACTATTAACCAGTATACACGCAGCTTGATTTCTGTCCCAAGGAAGCAAAAATGTTCATACAACATGAATACAATTTCTATGAATTTTTTAAAAACTGGGTTCACTGGAAGTTTTTGAATTCAAAATGAATCAGCTGTGTATTTGCTGTCTTAAACACACCCTGTTCCTCCTGTGAACGAATGACTTGAATCACTCACTCAGTGAGTGAGTGTATGCTTGCGAAGTGATTTGGGTTGCTAACATTTAGCTGCAATGTGGGACAAAAGTACTTGTATCCATAGGTTTGATTTGTACTCATAGATTTGATCAAAGCTGTAAACTTGGGATTCACACTGACAATTGAGTTCTGTGTGAAATTTTTTCACCCACAAACAGATAGATGTGTAACTGCAAACCTGTGCAACTGCAAAACTTCTTTGTAATTGCCAACCATTGTGCAAATCTTCTTTATGCACTCATACACTGGAAATTATATGTGTAAATCTTTTTCATTTGTTCACAAAACGTCATGAACAGCTACAGATCTCTCTGCTCTACATGTTTTTCTCTTCACTTTTTTTGGCTGGACCACAACAGTGGGGCCAGCGCTATAACCGTGGATGTCCGAGACTGACTGACTGACTGACTGAGTAGCTGAGTGATGAAGTTACACCACTGGTGTTGGAGTTTCCCAACACTAATGTGTTGGCGTTGGAGTTGAGTGTTGGAATTTCCCCATTTGGCACTGCTCTTTCAAAATGAATTGGCACAAACAGTTTTCCATTCCATCTCAAGGGGAGTTTACAGCAGTCCCACTCATTGACTGCAGCTCAGTCCAAATTTATTGCACACTAGAGCACCCTACAGCCAAGCCAGCAGATGCTCTACCTCGGTCTACACCTGGACCCCCACGCCATGATTGCACAACTGTCATAGGAGTGTGTGGAGACGTTGCTGTAGCTGACCTGGCGCGTGAGGTCCACAGCCTCAGTGCCAGCGGGGAGTGTCACGTCATTCTTTGGGATGATGACAGCAGCTCATCCGGTGGTGTGCCTGGGGCTGCTGTACATGAGAAACCTCCAATATTGGTTCGTGCGGCTTTAGCTGCATCCGCGCCAGGACAAACAGTGCAAGCTTTCAGAGTAGGAGAGAAAACAGCTCTCCATGCTCCAGGAGGCATGAGAGAGAGTGCACAGTTAAAGCACCCCAAATAACAATCTCTCTGACACAACACTCAGTACAGAGTGAGTTTTAGAAGATTATCTTCATAGAAACAAGAACACAGCATTAATCAATGCCACACCCATTTAATAATATATAATGTACTGCAAAGTTCTGTTCACATGTTGACCTTATGCCATAGTGCAAGAGTGCACTGTCAGGAATCCTGTCAAAAATGTCACACTTTCAATATCAGTTAATATGCATATGTGAAGAAATTACACTGCACACTACAATTACACTTTTATCTAACTATCAGGGGGAGTTTGAGAGCGAACAATTAGTTATTTTGATATAATAAGATAAGTAAGTGGTGATTTTGAGTGAATTGATCACTTCTAATGATCACAGTCACTCTGACCTTCCCCCAAACTGCCAAATTTATCTGTAATAGTTGAGGCCTTGTTGCCTACTGGTTAAGATGCATGCCACATAGTTGCAGCATATATGGTTCAATTCTGGCCACGGACCTTTGTTGCATGTCATACGCCTCTCTCTACACCTGTCACTCTACTCTATTAAATAAAGCCAAAACTCCTTAAATAAAGTATTTGTAATCACCCGAATGCTGAATATGTTTTCAATTGTTTTAATCTTTGTCTTTTCTTTTCAGATTTTTTCTACAATAATGATGCATACTCATCATTACTGTTTTTGTTACATAAACAATTTTGAGAAAAACTGAGCATATCATACCCAGGTCTGGCTGACTCTCTCCAGCCACAGGTCCTCCTCTACTGCTTTCTGTTCCCATAGACAGGAGTATGAGCTGGAACATGAAGAGTAAACATACACACAAACACATTAACATACAGACATTAAATTGTACATATATAGTGGACATGAGAATATAGTTTTATTAAAGAATGATACTTTGTCACATCAATTTGGTCCACTTGATATTATTAATATGAGCCAATTTAATTATACTCATTATGGTTTCTTAAAGTTATCAACTTATTACCTTAAAGAAGGCCACATTTTTTAAGAGAATCCATGTGTCTCAAAAAGTCTCAAATGATGTGCTGAGTTAAGACCAGTGTATTATTAAACGGCAGTGTGGAGAGGAGAAAACAGAGCAACGAAAGAGAAAGTGTAGAAAGTTTCAGGGTGACTGCAGGAAAAATTCAATTTGATTTCAGTTTGACTGAACTACATACATGAAAGGTATTTCTACATTGATGTATGATGACAGAATAGGCATTCAGAAGTACAGGGAAGAATAATAATGATAGGAGTAGGAGTGTTTGTGAATGTTGAACGTCGGCATAATATATCAGCCTTGGGCACTGGACTGTGAAAATCTCTATAGATTGAACTTTAATGAGTTGTTGACATAGTCATGAGTATTTACCTGTGTGTCATCGTCATTCTGTTGATTCCATGGTCTTAACTCCACCATCTCCTCCTTTGATTCCTCCCTTTTCTGCTGCTCCTCCTCAACCTGTTCAACACAAATACACAAAACACCTGAGAAAATAACATCCAAATTGACAGCTTAAAAACAAGAAGAAGCTACATCCATCATTATGTAAAAGTTTTGTTCCATTTTAAATCCTCAAATGCCTCTTTGCTCCAACAGTGACCAGCTGTGGTTTATAGTGCTAAAGAGAACAGTGAGCTCAGCAGATTTGCAGGCTCCCATTCATTGACTCCCATCATTAATTATTCACTCACACTTGGATAGCCTGAAGTAAGAGACAGGTGGAAGTTCAAACAAATGAACTGTCACCTGGAAAGAATGGAAAATTGTGGCATGATGTCCAATTACACCTGACATTTATGATAATCATTCCTACTAAAGTTGGCGTTTACTATTTCACAACACATGATCAGATGCAGATCCTGCATCAGTGTGTATACCGAAATAGCGACAACAGTCAGCAGAAATTTTGGTTTGGCAGCTCAGTGTATCTGCCTGGGCAGTCCAGTGCAGGTAGTGTTGGAAGTGCAAAAAGGTGTAAAAACAAAACAACAACAACATTCATTACCAGGAGAGTTTTGCTTGAAATTTTTCAATATTAGGGCCAAGACCGTAACTTTACTTACATCACTTTGACAAGTTAGGAAATGTTTTTCTACAAAACTCTTTTATATTTACAAAGTTCTCAAATGTAGAATGTTGCCTAAACACAAGAAGCCATATATGAACATTCCCAGTGAAATTGTTGAAAACTGGCAACATTTTGAAATTCAGATCAAAGCACGAGTAAGCAAGATAAAGAATCTTCACATTTCAGTCAATACCAATAAAGACAATAAAGTAGAGATAGGGGTAGCAGATACCTGGTTAGATGTTCCATGACATCCTGTCTTGAGAACAGTTGTTATGGTGATGTAGAGGAAGAACAGTATTCCTGGGTTGACATAAACTGGCCATTCATGACCAGCATTAAGGTTGAGGTCATAGGGCGAGGAGCAGTTTCCTGGTATGATGATATCCTTCAGACCAAAGAGCCTGGTCAGGAACAGAGATGTAGAAATAAAGAGGGAGGGGGGGGGCATTATTAGTTAGCTTATGGGTTGTGTATTTGAGTTTATATTTATGTGTATTCTTGGATGTGTTAATGTATGCTTGGTTGTATCTGTGTTTCCCTCCTATGTTCCTGCACTCCTCTCCAGCCCATTTCCCCCTCCACACCCGCCCTGTATCAAGCTTGTTAGCTCTGCCCTGCTCTCAGTGTTTTTCTCCAGCCTACTGTTACCTTCACACATGCCCTGTATCAGTCCCATCAGCCCTGCCCTGCTCCCTGTCAGCCTATCAGCTCCCAGCCTGCCCTTGTATCTTGCCAAATGTTCCAAAAATTAGTCAGTCTCTGCATTTGGGTCCACCTGCTCCACTACTTATGACACATGTCAAGACCAGAAAGAGTAGAAATTTGCTGCCCCCCATAAACCAACTATCTAACCTCTTCACCTCTGCCACTCTCCCCATATAGACCCACAGAACGTTGGTGTATGAGGGAGAACACCTGATAATACATACAAACCTCTTTGCTTCAAAACATTCCTTGGTTCATGCCTCTGCCATAAAATTGAGTAACAAAGACCCCAAAACTATTTTCCTCCAAAATGTCAGAAAACGTTTTTCTGATATGAATAGCAGAATTTCATGTACTGGAATGTTTTTTGCATGCTAATTTTACTATGGTTTTGTGTTTAAGTGATATATCTGATAGCAGTAATAATTACTGTCCGGACAACTTGTATTTTCATTGTGGTAGACATGTCATGTTTATGTCATTTAATAGCATATATAATGATGTTTTTTGGAATTTATATCTGGTATGACATACAAGATATGTCCAAGTTTGACTATAGGAACCTCTGTTAATAGAAGTGTTACCTTAGATTTCGTGCCAAGACAAGGGTTAACTCCCCTGGTCTCCATCCCTTTAACCCAAAACTATAGCTGGTGCAGACATCCTTTGTCCACATACTCTTAGCCATGGCAACTTTTGTCAATTATGTTTTCCTTTTAAGTATATCTTCAGTGCAACAGTTTTTTTTTCACATTGAAACTACACTGGAATAAGTAAATCAACTCGAGTGAGTGGACGAAGTCAGGCACAACAGACTTCTTTCTCCTCCGGAGGCGAAGCTAAAAAGATGGCATCCAGGCCTTCTACTCTAACACTGGAAACACTCATTAGTGTGCTGGAAAAATCCAGAAAAGGCATGACTGCATAGCTCACCACCTCTCTGAACGCTGCCCTTGCCCCAATTCACTTGTTCCTTGAATCCATTACTACCACTGTGGCCTGACTCACCTTTACTATTTTGGAGATGGACATGGCCCTATCAACTCACTCAGACAATATTATAGGCCTGGAGCAAGAAGTAGTGGAGTTTGGTCCACGATGGTCTTTGCTGTACTTGCTAAGACACGACTATTATGTTTTTAGTTGAATGTGAACAGTAAGTTAGGTCAAGTCATGCGCTGTCTGGACTACATGTCACACATGATATTGGTTTATTGCACTTGTGTTATCATTTTACTTTCATTTTGGGCTATTATTGTGGTCCCTGGTCTGAGGCATTAATAATTTAAACATTCAAAATGTTTAGCCCACCTGTGTGTCTCTGTGTTTTGTTTTTACTGATTTTTGTACTGGGCTTTCTTAGTTCATTAGAAATTGCCTCTATATGTGAGAATATTACTTACACATCTGGATATGTGGGCTATTGAAATTCATGCTTTCTATGTTGGACTTTTTTTTAATGCAACTTTTTTTTTCATTATGTGCATTTTAGCTGGAGGAGTACAAACATATCCCCTTCCTTTTATACTGTCCCCGCTTCCAAGATAACTTTATGGAGTTGAACTCCAGAATGTTTCTCATAAGCATTTTTGTAACAGAAATTAGAAGCAGGAATGATTGAAATGTTGCTGTTTTCTGGAGAAGGGATTTAAGATAAGTGGCTGTAGTGGCTTTTTGTCCAATAGCCTATGCCGTCTCAGATTAACAGCAATTTGTGTGTGTACATGGGTGGGCGTTATACAGATAAACATGCTAGTTTGTGCCTTTTACTTTATTTTATTATTTATTTATTTCTATCCTTTCTTCTCCCCTTATGTAATACATTCTCCATGTTCGGTTGGCCTACTCTAACCTGCCTGCTTTTCAATTCCTATTACAATGTGTTTCTAGTTAATTGTTACAAGTGTTCATACAGTTTATAATCTGGACCGCCAGGAGGCGAAATACACTGCATGGTAAATCTATTGTGTGTAAGCTATCCTGAAACTTGTCTTGTTCTGTTAAATCATTGTCAAAATTTATGTTTATGTTTTTGGGGGAATTTGTTGGATTTTTTTACTATCCACTGGGAAGTTTTTCATGTTTTCTCAATCCAATATTATTATCCTTTGGGTGCTACGGGGTTGTTCACATCAGTTCTACTCTTGGTTTGGTCATTTTCCTTGATTTTTGTGCTTGTAGGCTGTGTAGTTAACTGTGTTTATTGTGGATATACAATCGGGAGTATGCATGAGGTGTTTTATTTAGAAAATTGACCAGATGCTCTATGCTCTTCCTGTATCTGACTTCCTACTCAGCTCGATCTGCTCTGTGCAGCTTGACGCAGCCTCCGTCAAAAAAGGACTGGGCATGGATGTTTAGCAGACTGGAGCAGAGCTGAGGACCATTTCTGGGACGCTTCTGAAACACGCTGCAGTGCTCCTGGTGGGATCACAAGCATTCACTAGAGTGGCCACGATCAGCAAACATGACAGTAGGATCAAGTCGTAAGTGGCACTTTATATCAGACTTCAGTTGGTTAGTGTTTATGCCCCGAACTGGGACAACCCAAATTTTATGACCTCCCTTTTTTCCAGAATTCCAAGTCTGGATACCTATCATCTCATTTTAGGGGGGGACCTGAACTGAGTGATAAACTCTTAGCTTGACAGCTCACACTCTAAAACACTTACACCCTCTGCCATGTCGAAGACACTGTCAGCCCTTATGAGTCAGTTAGGTTGGATAGATCCCCGGTGCTTTCTCCATGCAGTCACAAAAGAATTCTCTTATTTTTCCAAGGACCACCAAGCTTATTTCCGTATTGGTCATTTTTTGCAGACAGGGCTCTTCTCCCTCCTGTGAAATCTACTGAATACACTATCATTACTATCACTATCATTATTTCCGACCACACCCCACACATTTTACACTTTCACCTAATACTCAGAGACAATAAAAGGTCTACACAGGGCTACTAGCTAATGGTGAGTCCTGTGACTTTATCTCAAAAAGAATCAGTGTTTTCCTTGAAATTAACAGGACTGAGTCAACTTTGCCCTCTCTGCTATGGGAAGCTGTAATACAGGTAGAAATGATCTCATACAGCACATATTTGGTCAGGAAAAATAATCAAAAACAGCACGAGCTGATTGATGCAATTCTCAGGGTAGATAGAGAGTACTCCAACTCCCACAGTCCAGACCTGTATATCAAAAGGGTTAAACAACAATCTGGGGATTGGGCAAAGCAGAATATAATTTAAGAAGGACTAAAGGGACATACTATGAATATGGTGACAAAGCCAGCCACCTCTTAGCGCTCCAACTTAAACACTGGACAGCCTCTCATTTCATATCTCAAATCTATGACTAACCTTGTGCAGACGTATCCTGTTACAGTGGAAAAGCCCAAATCCACCTTCTACTACATCCTGGCTAAATGATTCAATGTCCTTTCTCTCACTAGAAAAGGTGAAATATTCCCTAAGAGGTTCAATTGCCATTTTTTACAAAAGATGACAGCACATCATCTCATGTATAAATTACCTCTGTGGACCCCAACTGATTCACAGTACATCCAGTCCTTGAAGTTGGCACCCTGAGCATACTTATTATTGTACTTCCGTCCGTATTTTATTTAATTTTACTTACTTTTTGTGTGTGTTTTATTTATTTTATCTATTTATTTTATGTGTGTATTTTCCATTCAGTTTCTTTCTGAGAGTTTGGGATGGGTGGCGGGTTTGGAGGAAGGTGTTGTTTTTTTCCTCTGTTCTGTTACACCAAAAAAGGCAGGAAAAACAATTTTGAAACACAGTTTTGCATTCTGTATTTAGTATTTGCATAACACCGGTTTCCAATTATAATAATAAAAAGTGGAGGCTGGTCCATAGAGGCAGAGGAGGTTGCTCCTCCTCTATTTTTTGAGAGGCAAGAGGGAGATCAAAATATAAAAAAGAATATTTGGTTGAAATAAACCATTACCAAATCTCAGTATCATTTATAAAATATTGTTTCTCTCTTCTTTGGAAAAAATCCATTATTGAAGTTCTGGTTAAAATACGTCAACAGCGACACCTGCAGGGCGGGAGGAGAAAGAGCAGTGTGTGTGAAGTGGTGGTGGGGGGCAGTGGGGGGCAGAGGAGGATGGGTGCCTGCTGTCCTCCTCAGGGTGGGATCTCTTACATCAATTTAATGTACTTCATTTTTTTTCATGCTAATCTATGATTGGCCAAGACACGTAAAATGACACTCCAAGGGAGGACGTCCTCCCTAACCAATCAACAACCAGAATGCAATATTGACATTGCGTTGGTCCAATGATAGTTTCCAGATTTCATCTTCAATTCTCTTCACTGTAAGGCAGAGTAGCAGCAGTTGATAACGAGCAGTAGATAGCTCCTTACATTAGCCAACGCAATAGTTGGCTTGTTGTAGTAGCCTGAAGGACTCTTTATACATCCATGGAAGGACTGTTAAGGACTGTTGTTAAGCTAATGGGAGAATGGATCTGGACTGTGCGGTGCAGCAGCGACAGGACGCCACCGGGGAGGCTGGAGAGAGAAGCATCCAGAGAAACAACCAGGAGAGTTAGCTTGTTTGTCATTGTTGCTAATGATATCAGATTGGTTAACTAGCAGCCACAAAGTTCTGTTACCTAACAAACAAGATGACTAACAGCCACAAATGGACGTTATGACATGAATACTTCATCTTTATGAAAGAAAGAAGAAGACATCAGATAACGCGAGTAAGATACAGCTTCTCTCTCTCTGTCTCTTTGGTCGCTAATTTCATCTCTGATAGTTAAATGTCTCTCTGTGTGGCTGTTGTGTGAATTTATCTCCTTAACAAGAATGCAGCAGAGATATATATATTATGTGTTGTGGGTAGTTTGCTTGTTGAAGTTACAGTGAGCTGTCTGTACTCATTCATTAATTTGGAATTGATCCCGTTTTTAATTGAGTGGTTGTTCAGTCACCTGTTGATGTTGTGTGATTAGTGAATGAGTGTGCAGGAGGTCTGGCTGCTTGTTGTGACAATTTCTTCAATTTGTTTTTAAGCCAATCTGTATATTGAGTAATAAGCTTGAAGTAACTAGAATAACAAGTGTTAACATGTCAGCTTTGTAGAATATATTTTGTATGTGATGCATATAGATTAGAGTGTGTAAGTTATGTATTTGATACATTCATTAATACTTTCTGATGTGAACCTACACTTTTAGATCAGTGAATGTTTTTAGTGTTCGATCTTTCTATTTCTTTCTATTCAGCACTGATCTGTACCTGTTTCAGACTATAAGCTTTGTGGTACTTTATATATCCCTGTATACTAAGAAAATATATAGGAAACACATGTAAATTATGTGATATGTTGTCTGTTTTTGATGAGAACATAAATCTGTTGTCACAATAGAACAATACTATAAATTTGAATTTCACTTTGTTGGTAAAATGACACTGAACCACTCCACAGCTAAAATGAGCACTTCTTTGTTTAGAAACAATATGTATATGCTAAATGTCTTTAAAGAAGCAGCCTTTTCACCACTCAGGGGTTTTTGTTTTGAAAGCAAACTGTTTTATTGGCATATAAAATTGCAATATATATAAGTGTGGTCGGATGGTATCGAAGAGAGGGAAGATGATCAGGACCAAGGGGGTTGAGCTACCAGAAGGCAGCATTGCAGATGTTCAGGACAGCTACAAATACCTTGGGATCCCACAGGCAAATGGGAACCTTGAGGAGGCTGCAAGGAAGTCAGCCACAGCCAAATACCTACACAGAATATGGCAGGTCCTGAAAAGTCGGCTGAATGGGAAGAACAAGATATGGGCCATCAACATGTAAGCTCTGCCAGTCATCAGATACCCCGCTGGTATAATAAGCTGGCCAAAGGAGGAGATAGAGGCCACTGATATCAAGACAAGAAAGCTCCTCACAATGCAACACTGCATGGAGGGTTTCATCCCAAGTCCAGCACCCTGAGGCTGTACACTAAGTGGAACGAGGGAGGCCGAAGACTGGTGAGCGTCAGAGCCACTGTCCAGGACGAAACAACCAACATCCAGGAATACATCAGGAAGATGGCCCCCAAAGATGAACTGCTAAGTGAATACCTCATGCAGCAGAAACCCGATGATGCAGAGGAGGAGGCCTCTGCATCATGCCTACGGTCTATCTGTCGGTGGTACATGCCTGCATGTACCACCGACAGATAGAAGAAGTGGCTGATATCAAGAAATCCTACCAGTGGCTGGAAAAGGCTGGACTGAAGGACAGCACAGAAGCACTAATCATGGCAGCACAAGAACAGGCATTCAGTACAAGATCAATAGAGGTGGGGATCTACCACACCAGACAGGACCCCAGATGCAGGCTGTGCAAAGATGCTCCTGAGACAGTTCAGCACATAATAGCAGGGTGTCAAACACAGGCAGGAACAGCGTACCTGGTACGCCATCACCATTGGCTGGCATAGTGTACAGGAACATCTGCACTGAGTATGGGTTGGAGGTCCCAAGGTCATGATGGAAGACACCTCCTAAGGTGATTGAGAATGACCAAGCCAAGATCCTGTGGGACTTCCAGATCCAGACTGACAAGCTGGTGATGGCTAACCAACCGGACATCGTATTGATCGACAAACAACAGAAGAAGGCAGTGGTGATAGACGTACCAATCCCACAGCAACATCAAGAAGAAGGAACACGAGAAGATCGAAAAATACCAAGGGCTGAAAGAGGAGCTAGAAAAGATGTGGGGAGTAAAGGCAACAGTGGTGCCAGTGGTAATTGGAGCACTGGGGGCTATGACCCACAAACTGGGAGAGTGGTTCCAGCAGATTCCGGGTACAACATCTGAGGTCTCTGTCCAGAAGAGCGCAGTCCTAGGAACAGCTAAGATACTGCGCAGAACCCTCAAACTCCCAGGCCTCTGGTAGAGGACCCGAGCTCGAGGAAGACACACCACCACCACCCCCCCATGGGAGGGGGGTGAGAGGGAGATTTTTTTTTTTTTTTTATGTATATATAGGTTCCCCCGAAAATATTGGTACCCTTCCACCTTTTTTAAAAAAAACAAATTTTCTCTATATCAAGTTTAAACGGACAGAAGTACATGATACCCATCATTCTTTATTTCACACTGAATACAACTGAAACTTTGCTTTTGTTTTATAACTTAACATATTATTTAATACCATAAAACAAATGAAAATGGCATGGCCAAAAATGTTGGTGCCCTTAACTTAATCTTTTGAGCACAGCCTTTGGAGGCAATAACTGCAATCCAGCACTTTTTTATAACTCTGAATATGGTTTCTACACTGCTCCACTGGTAGTTCAGCTCACTCAACTTGAGCAAACTGCTCCAGTTCTCTCAGGTTTGATGGGTGCTGTCTCCCAACTGCAAGTTTCAGCTCTTTCCACAGATGTTCAATGGGATTCAGGACTCATAGCAGGCCACTTCAGAACAGTCCAATGTTGTCTTTTCATCCACTCTTGGGTGGAGTGGAAAGATCATTATACTGTTGGAAGACCCATGACCTGCGACTAAGACATAGTTCTCTGACACTGGCCTGTATGTTTCACTCCAAAATGCCTTGATAGTTTTCTGATTTCATTGTGTCATGCACAGATTCAAGGCACCCAGTTCCTGAGGCAGCAAAGTAACCCCAAAACATCAAAGAGATTCCTTCATGTTTCATCGTAGGTATGGTGTTCTTTTCTTTGAAGGCTTCATTGGTGCGATTTACCATCAAGCTCTCCCAGAAGGACTGTGGCTTGTAAACATGCATTTTGGCAAAGTCCAGGCTGGCTTTTTTGTGTCTCCCTCTTAGAAGTGGGGTCTTCCTGAGCAATCATTCTGTTCAATCTTGGACCAATTTTCGTCTTGCAACTATGTCCAGAGATGTTGGCTACAGTTCCATGGGCCATAAACTTCTTAATAATATTGGCAACAGTGGTCACAGAAACATCAAGCTCTTTGGAGATGGTCTTGTAACCTTACATTGACCATGCTTGGCCATTACCTTTTTTTCTAATGCCCTCAGACCACTCTCTAGTTTTCCTTCTGTTTTCCATGTTCAATGTGATGCACACAGTGGCAAGAAACAGCAGAGTGAGTAATTTTCTCCTTTTAAACTGGCTGCATGACTGACTATAAGATTGACCTGTGATAGTATTTAAAACACAATACTCTACTTAAGGTATCACTACAAATCACTACAAATAACTTGTAAAGGGTACCAATAATTTTGTTCAGGTTATTTTAGAATGTCTTTGTAGAATAAGCATGAATTCAGTTATTTTCACAACTTTTTTGTTTTGTTCCACTGCAAACCAAACATAGGCATGCACTGATAATAAAATATCTTTTAATTTCAACACTGTTCAGGGCGAATGGTGCATTATTTTAATAATATACAAGGGTACCAATAATTTCAGCCATGTCTGTAACATGTAATGTAGTTATAATAATATTCATTTTTTAATTTAATGTCAGTACACAGTATGCTACAATCTTACCTGGCCCACAGACTGTGGGGGGGGAACAGGGCCTGGGCCAGTAGACTCTGGTATAGGTACAGACAAACCATGTGACCAGCAGTGAAGAAGCCCACCATCACACACAGTGCATTGAAACCCAGGTGACTGATGGGAAGGTGACATGCCCACCATGTAGACACACCAATGAAAAGCAGGAAGTAGATGGCTGAGAAGGCAGAGGGCTGTGTGATGCCTGGGAGGAAAGAGATACCAGAGACAAACATTCAATATAACACTAATATAAAGATAAACAACGTGACAGCTAAATACTTGCTGTAAAAAAAGTGTAAGGAATTTAGTATTTGATTTTAATGAATAAAAGCAAATAAAGCTTCATTCACACTACCTTATTAGTTAGTTTTTGTTTTATTATAATTTCAGAAATTTAAAACACAGTTTAAGACAGACATAAAACGGCACTGTGTTCCATATTATTATTAGAGATTATTAGAGAGAAATATGTATGTCACATTCAAATGCAAACACAGATACCAATTTCATCCCTGTGCATCCAGCACATTCATACTGTATGTTTGTGACCTGTTTAGCCTTAACTTAGTACAAAGACAGGAAGCCTGGGACAACTTGTCTTCTAACACATCGAAAGCTGTTCTATTTACATGCTGTATTCTGCAGGAAATGTCTCACTGAAAATAGCTTAATGCCAAGACAGTAGGCTTAATTAGAATTTACCAATGTGTGAGAACTGACTAATGCCTTTTGGACATAGGCTGGGAATTGATTGCTCCCGGTGGTCGGGTCTGAAGTTCACAGACCGGAAACACCCGATTACCCCGATACTATCACTGATGATGTGTCCAAGTGCATCCGCAGATGTGCAATACCAGAGAAAAGTTTGGACACACCCTCCCATTCATTTGAATGAGAAAGTGTGTCAAACCATGAAGGGGAGGGGGGCTGACAGGAGACTCCAGACAATGACAATCATGATCATCAGCCTTGCTACTGAGATGTTTGGTTCAGTGGAGAAGGGTGGTACCAAGGGTCAGCACACCAAGATCCACAGGGCAGTGAAGATCATGCAAGCTGAGAGGTGAACTCCAACTTTTGAAGAGGCAGTTCAAGGGGGCAAGTGAGAATGAGAGGAACAGACTGGCAGAACTCTGCAACATACAAGAAACTTATGACTACCTGTAGAGCAGAATGGACCAGAAGGCGGACTAAAGAGAGAACCAGGAAACAAACTGCCTTCTTAGCAAATCTCTTTGGTTTTGCCAAACAACTGCTTGGCCAGAAATGCAGTGGTCACCTTGGAAGAGGAGACCTCCATCTCCGTAACATCTACAGTGATGCAGCACAAGAAGAGGACTGCAGAGCCTCAATCAATCGACTTGGACCAACCACTGACTTTAACACTAAAGAGCCCAGGTGGAAGGAAATTAAGACTGTTGCCATGGCTGCCAGAGTCAGCTCAGCACCTGGACCCAGTGGAGTGCCTTAAAAATCAAATCAAATCAAATCAAATCAAATCAAGCTTTATTTGTATAGCACCTTCAGTACATGTTCATGCAATTCAAGGTGCTTTACAGATGACTGACAAACTGATAATATACAAGAAGTGTCCTACGCTCATGCACTGACTGTATAAGATACTGAGGTCTGGAGGAGGGGAAAGGAAGCCCAACAATTTGCAGAGGGTGTATGGTTTCCATAGGAGAACCCAATGACCATAAAGCAGTTTAGGACCAACTTGCTGCTCAGTGTCGAAGAGAAGATATTCTTCAGTTCTAGTTGCCCAATGGCTTACAAGAGTATCTCCTAAAGAACCCGTACATCGACTCCTCTGCACAGAAAGGAATTGGAGGGCACAGGTGTGCTCTTAAATCTGATACAAATAGATATCTTTTCATCACTTATTTGTCATGAATCTGCAGTGATGACTGCTTTGCTCTGGTAAATTATGGTGGGAGCACTAGTTAGAAAAGTTGGAGGTAATTCTATGGATTGGCGGATGGCTTGACCCAAACTAAATTAGAGGTAACATATCACCAGTTAACAGTACTTGAAAGAATTGCAAGAGCTGCAGCAGTAGCAGACCACTGTCTGGATAATGTTCTCTCTTCTTTCCGAAATGGTGTGGAAACCTGAGAAGGAAATGGTATGTTATACAAATCCTACCAGCTAAAGCCAGCAGGCTGATGGCAAGGATTCTCCCCAAGTCCCGCAGAGCTTTCCGGGCTGTGGCCTTCAGGCGCTCAGCCAGCTGCTTGGCTCTTGTTGCTGTTGAAACCTCCTCATCAGGGTCACCAGGTGATGACCTCTCTTCTTCATCTTCATCCTCTGATGCCTCCTCCTCTTCATCGTCTGCAGTTTTGTCTGCTGGATCATCTTCTAGCTGAGGTGAAAAGGGGACAAAAAGAAAAAAAAGTTATCATCACATATCTAATTACAATTTTGTGTGTTTTTCTGCAGTTCCAGAAAGTTCAGGTGCAGTGACTGCACATGAATACATTTCCATGTAGACTTCATGAAAAATTTTGGCTGACAGTAGCTCCTGGTAAAACTCTGTCACAAACAGACCTTCAAGTGTCTATTAATAGCAGTCTGCCATCAGATCAGTGATTATGACATTTAATGACATTAAGGATAAGGGGGAACATGAAAAAAGCATGACTGGGATACTGTTGTTTCATAAGTCCATGACATAATGACAATGACAGGGATGAGTAAATAGCTGCAGCAGTGAATAGGCTTGTTTGAGAAACAGAAAGTTGAAAAGGCCTAGAGCAGGGAGCTGCAGCAGAGGGAGGAGATAAATAACTGCAGTTAACTCATACAATTCAGATGACAACTGATGAATTGAAGATCTTTTATTCCATGATCTAAATGTTTTTAATTGATATGTTATAATGCCATGTTAGAAGAACCATATATCATTCTATACTGTGATATGACACATTCTAACAGCATTTCATCCTATTGATTTTGTCTTACTGATTAAATTATTTAATTTGAAGACACCCCAAACCTATTCCCATCACATTTTTTTTCCTTTATTTGACAGTGAACGGTGTAGAGAGGAGCAGTTTCGGTGGCATGACAGCAAATGCATGGTCATCCTTGGTTGCAAGTCTAGTATGTCTAGTGTGTGGCCTTAGCAGGTCAGAGATACATCTTGGAGCTAATCCTTTTAATGCTAGAATTTTCAACTGTATTCTGTAAATTATGGGAGGCCAGTGAAGGGTTGCTAAAGTTGGGTTAATGTGTACTCTTCTCATGGTTCCAGTTAAAAAGCCAAGCAGCTGCAGTATGGACTAATTGCAGACAATTTTGTATTTTTAACTAAGTGCAGTATATGGAGAGTTACAGTAATAAAAATAGGATGAAATTTTGATGATGGGGGTACACTGAACTGACCAGTTTAGTATGTAGAGAAATACAGAAGCATATGTGGTTACTACAGCTGCGTGTAAAGCAGCTGTAAATGACAAATAACCATTAAAAATCCATTCAGTTTTAGCTAATTGCAGAGTATTTTGACATTCCTATTATAATCATGATAGATGTTATTTTTTACAACGATCTAAATGTATGCAATGTTTGGAGAGTGTTTAACTAAAATTGTTGATTTACATCACTCAGCATTATTTTGTAATTGCTGACATTCAAGCATTTGGTTTGTGCTTGTTGACAGAATCAGTATATGACAGCACAGTCAGATGAGTGACATTCCAGAAAAATTCTCAGGGAAATGTTTAAGACCCAATTCCTACCAAAATACTAACAGCACTCTTTGCACTGTATCATGTGAATGAAACTCCCATCTGTTCATTCCTCTCCTATTGCCTCTGCTCTAACTCCACCCCTGTGCTGTGCACCAAAATACCAAACAGCAAAGCGCCAACTTATTGTAACATTGCCTGTACTAGGTTTTGTGCTGCTGTGAACACAGAGCTCTAAACTGCACATGCATGTGCATAAGAGTGTTTATATTTATGGTGAGTGATCAGAAAACAGAAATCCCTAAATATGTGACACAATGCATAATCCTGTGATAAATCCTACTTTAGTAAAACAATGTTTGCTCAGACTGTTTTCCAGAGGGGCAACACATAAACACCTATATGTACAATATGTGTACCTATAGGCAAAGTTTGTCCAGATAATAAGGATCACGTTTTTCTTATAAAACTTGTATATGCGTAAAAAGGGTTCTGGAAGATGCATACAGTATTAGGGATGAGCAGAGAGCTTTTACGCTTTTAATTTTAGAAAATTAAAGTGCTACAATAAGTGTTTATGAATAAACTACCTTACGAAGGAGGTCCCCACACCGAGTCTCGAACTGGAGTCTCCCAGATCATAGATGACTGCACTGACTACTGAGCTAAAACTTTACTCATCACCTCATTGCAGACAGACCTCTACCTATTTATACACCCATAACACAGAGACAGGTAGGGATGAACTTCAAAGGTGATTCTTGCTTTGTACTTTTATTGCCCATTTTTTACGACCTAACTTTGTGGAAAGGAGAAGGGAAACAACAGGTTATGGAGAGTCCCTTGCGAGCACTTCGCATGTGTCAGTGGCTCAGCTTTATCTCTGGGGAACACCCCCAACTCCGGGAGTGTTGTCCAAATAAGGAAATGTGTGTCATGTAGCAGGTGGATGTGACTCCCCTCATTGAGACCTGCTGATAGATGTAACAATGAAGCAGAGGAGAGAGACTGAGATAGCGATGTAACCGACTTTTGCGCTAGTATTTGACATGGATTTTTTTTCTTCCTGAAAACAAATAATTTTTAAAATATTTGTATGAAACAAATATTCGTAAAAAAAAAAACACTATTTGTGCTTTGCCAAATAGTGTTGACATGACATGGGATTTATATAAACAAACCAAATGAGCATGAGTGTTAGCTTTATGACATTAAAATAAGACAAACATTTTTGTTTTGTTTGTTTTTGTTTGTTTGGTGTGTGTTTTTAGTAGAAACAACATATGACATGATAAGTTGCTTATATACTGTAATGTGTGGTATGGTCTGTGTGCACATGAAAGGAATGCTGTTTACCTGGCTTTGCTTCATCCTGCTGAGCAGCACCACTAACAGAGCATTCCCAAACACAGAGGCCAGATGGCATGTAGTGATAGGCTTTTATTACAGATACTGATGTCAAACCACTTCCTTTTTAGATACTTGCATGTGTGCAACATTTCAGATTAGAAAAAAAAAATGGTTAAATAAATTTGAATATTTGTTTTTACTTCAGTAGTACAGAAATGTTTATTGAGTCTATGCCAATGGTTTATGCCAATGTTTAAGTCAATTATAGGTCCCCTGATCTCTTACACACTGCTTATACTGCAGTATACATGTAGTTTATGGGACACTGAACACAGACACAGATTGTACCACTTTTCTTTACTACATGTTAATGAAAAGGTTAATAGATGCAATACTCCGGGCTAATTCACCACATTATCAAAACATCCAACTAGGATAAAAAATAGAAGCTCCCCCTCCTAATGTGCCATTGCCAATAACTGAAGATACACATACACACAGAGTGTTCCAATATCTTTGTGAATCTAAAAATACAGTTGCACCAGTAAAACACATGTTATGCAGTGACAGCTGGCAAAGATCCAATGTTTCTTATTGCTGAGACAGAAATATCACACCAACTACCCCTCCTACAAAACTTAACTGCTGTGTGTAAAAGTATCAAGTCACAGAAGTGAGTAATTGGCTTGGGGTACCCTCTGAAATATCCCAATGCATATACTGTAAGAACTGATTATTCTTCTGGTTTGTGTCTACATGATGAATCTTAGTCTGATATTCACACTCCACCAACTCCTGAGGAAAATATCTGACTCTTAAGCTGCTAAATGTTCCACTATGTTCACCAGCTAGTCTCTAACTTTGTCTGCTGTTTGGTGCTGAGCATGTAGTGTACAGTGGGTCACTGAAAACAGCTTCTGGAAACACTGCTGACAGCAGTCAGAGTGAACAGTCAAACTGTAGGGCTTAAAACCAAAACTATGAGTTAAAATATCCTAAAATTGTTGTTGTTGTCATTGTTAATATAAAAATATTGATAAGTGCAGCTTAAAACATTGTATCATGGCTGCAAAAACATTTTCAAGTCACTGAACATCCCTTCAAATCCAGTTATATCAATCATTAAGAAATGGAAACAGTATGACACAGCTGTACATCTTTCTAGACAATTACAATGTACAACTTTCATTTAATCATTTAATTTTCATTTTATCCAAAGCGACGTACATCTGAGAGCTGATACAACACAAGCAGGGATGTAGTCAGGAGAGAACAACACGAGTAAGTGCCATAAAGCTAATTTTGAGTCTGATAGGACGTAGATGCCAACAGGCGGTGCAACAAAGCAATGCATTGAGTGCATAGATTGCATAGAAGTAGATTTTTTTGTTTTGTATTTTTGTTTTTTCTCTACCTTAAGTCCATCAAGTGCAGAGGTGTTCGCGAAAGAGTTGGGTCTTTAGTCTTTTCTTAAAGATTGAGAGGGACTCTGCAGATCGAACAGAGTTTGGTAACTCATTCCACCACCAGGGAACTACAGAAGAGAAGAGTCTGGCTTAGGGCCCTGTTGTGGTGGTGGTACCAGGCGCCTTTCATTAGCAGAGCGTAGTGAGCGGGAGGGAGTGTAGACCTGAATGAGGGAATTCAGGTAGGCAGGAGCCTTTTTAGTTGCTGTTTTGTAAGTGAATGTCAGGGTTTTGATTTTGATGTGGGTAGCAACTGGGAGCCAGTGGACAGATATCAACAGCAGGATGACATGTGCTGTTTTGGGCTGGTTGAAGGCCAGACATGCCGCTGTGTTCTGGATCATTTGCAGAGGTTTGAACGTACATGTGGGGAGGCCTGCCAGTAAAGAGTTGCAGAAGTCAATGCATGATATTATGAGAGCCTGTACCAGGAGTTCTGCTGCATGCTCAAACAAGTAGGGTCTGATCTTCCTGATGATTCTAGAGCAGGCCATCATCAAAAAGAGTGAGTAAGAAGGAGACTAGTGAGGGAGTCCACCAAGAGACCTGTGACAACTCTGAAGGAGTTTCAAACTTCAGAGGCTGAGTCTGGAGAGAGTGTGCATACAGCAACAGTTAGCTGCAGTCAGCTGGAAGAAACTGCAACTTTGGTCTGCCATCATTAGACTCTGCTGCTAGAGGGGCAAAAACTGCCAGAAATACTACAGTATTTATTCCCTCTCACTATCATATCATCTCTCAAAACCTTAACTGGAAAATGTGTTTTACTAAGATTCCATTGTCTTCCCCTTCCTCTGACCCATATCTGTACCTTTTGTTTGGGTGGTTATCATGGAGACAGAAAAGAATGAAAGTGAGACAACAACAAAAAAACAACAACTTGAAAGACAGCATGTCTGTCTGTGTGTCTGTGTGTCTGTGTGTGTGTGTGTGTGTGTGTGTGTGTGTGTGTGTGTGTGTGTGTGTGTGTGTGTGTGTGTGTGTGTGTGTAGAAGCTTTGGTGGAAATAAACAAGGAGAGTTTGTTGCTGTATGAAGTAGATGTGTTTGCAAGATACAGTTGCTCACCAAGCCATCTGATTTTACCACTGTAAATTGTTTGACACAGCTGCTAGCTGTGTCTACTGTCCTCAGGTCTGTGAGAAGCCACAGGTGGAGGAAGTACTCAGATCCTCTACGTAATTAAAAGTACCAATACAGCAATATTCCATTACAGGTCTTGCATGAAAAATCCTACTACAGTAAAAGTACATAAGTATTATCAACTTGATGTAGTTAAAGTATTGCAGTAAAAGCGGTGGTTTGGTCCCTCTGATTGGTATATTATTATATATGACATTGTTCAATTATTAATACTGAAGCATCAGTCTGTAAGCAACTTGTTACTGTTGTAGCTGTTGGAGGTGGAGCTAGTTTGAATCAGTTTATATACAGTTAGCTAGTTTAGTCCAGTGGTTCCCAACCTCCAAAGGGGTCACCAGACAAATCTGAGGGGTTGTGAGATGATTAATGGGAGAGGAAAGAAGAAAAAACAAAGTTCTGATACAAAAATCTGTTTTCAGTTTTTGAAATTTTTCTCTAATCTTTGATTTTTGGTGAAATATTGGATAATTTGAACATGTATTGAAATGAAACCATGTGAGAAGTTTAGAGGGAAAAAACCCTATTTGGTGGAGCTGTTAACTCATAGACACACACACTGCTTTTTGAAAGAAGAAGACTGGTTTCATCTTTAACAATGTGTTGTATTTTAAAATCTTGTTATATTATCCATTGTGTCAAATCTTCATCTGAAAAGTAACTAAAGCTGTCAAATACATGCAGTGGAGCAGAAAGTACAATATTTCACTCTGAAATGTAGTGGAGTGGAAGTATAAAAAAGCATCAAACGGAAAAAGTAAAGTACAAGTACCTCAAAATTGTACTTTAGTACAGTACTTGAGTAAATATACTTAGATACTTTCCACCACTGGCCACAGATGCTTGTTATCAGTGATTCTACCACTGATCTCAACATGGAGCTGGTCAATCTGAGAAGCATCACACACAGGGCTCACACACAACAAATCCTGACAGTCTTAGCAAAGTTCGGTCCTGCACAATACAACAACAAAAGTCATATATACATAAATAATATGCAGACATAAATACATATCATCCAGGCTAACAATGTAACAATACCATACCATTTATTTACTTAGGCCAGACTTTGTTTGTTTGCAAAGGACACTTTTAAATTAAACATCAGATAAGGTCATAAAATTTTCTTCCCCTCTTATTTTCTTCCTTTATTGTTTTCTCCTTATTCTGTTTCTTTTTACTTTAATTATTCCATTCTTTATTTCCTACCTTTTTGTCCTTCCATATCTCCATTTTTTTTTAGCTTTCCTTCTGATCTGAAATCACGAAAATCCCCCAAACTGGAGATACAACAATATCACTTTGATAAACTAAACTCTACTTCACAATGAATGTTCTAACTCAAGGTATTATAGTACATTTGACTACTATTATTGTTAACTGTTACCTTTTACAAAATGTGAATGTAGTTTTGTGAATTTGAATGTTGTAATTTGTTCCATTTATTTTATTTTTTGGCATTATAGCTGAAAGTGCAGAGAGACAGGAAACAGGAGTAGAGAAAGGGTACATGCAACGAAGATCAGATCGCTGATGTTAAATTATGTGGTATGCATGTGCAGTGATATTTCAAATCTCAGATAAGGATTTCACTACTTCTCCCAGTTTCATGATGCTATAATGCAAGTTAAAGGTAAATCAGTATTACAACTTTAAAGCTAGAGTGTGGGACTTTTGTTTCCCCCTTCTGGCAGTGAGAGTAAAGGGGGCTGTGGTTGCCTGAGTACAAAGACGTTACTATGATGAGTGGAAGACATATCTCTTTGTTTGATAATGTTAAAAGTAAAGTTAGACTTTTTGGTAGGCTTCCCGACTCATCTTAAAAAAAGTTGAAAGAAAAAGAGTGAGAGAGAGAGCTGAGAGCACCAGCAAGCAAAGGAGCAGCTGTGGTCGAGCGAGCTAGAGAGTGAATAAAGAGAGAGTTGGTAGCATGAAAGCCGGGAAATCAGATAAATAAAACATTATTTTCTGATTGTTTCACAGCAGTTATGTTCTAGAGCACAAACCAATCATTAGCTACTGTAGTTAGCCAGCCCCCAGCAGCCTGGCTGACCTAGCATAGCTCCTACTCCCCCAGTTGTTCCCAAGCAGCCGGGAAGCCAGGGTGACTGTCCAAAGGAAGCGTAGCCACAAGCAGAAGCCCACAGCTCACCACCAACCAGTTCACGTTTCTAACAGGTTCTCCTCACTCAGCAATGCACCCACTGAGAAACCAACTCTGATTATTTGTAGCTCCGTAGTGAGAAACTAACTAACATAGCAACACCAACGGCCATAGTCAAATGTATTCCTTGTGCCTGAGTGGTCGACATAGAATCAAATTTAAAACTGCTGGCCAAGTGTAAATATGGTAAAATTATTATTCACGTCGGCGGTAATGACTCCTGATTACACCAAGCGGAGGTCGCTAAAATTAATGTTGAGTTGGTGTGTGCATATGCAAAGACACTGTCGGACTTCATAGTTTTCTCTGGGCCACATGGAGCCACATGTCATCATTCAACTGCTGGCTGTAAAGGTGATATCCAGTAAACGATGTGGGCTTCATAGACAATTGCCAGACTTTCTGGGGAAGACCTGGTCTGATTAGGAGAGATGGCATACATCCCATTTTTGAAGGAGCTGCTCTCATATTTAGAAATATGGAATATTATTATTATATGACATCGAATAATAGTCATAAATATTTTGAGTTTGTCAAATGGTTTGTGAAGTTTTGCAGCTGTATAAATATCTTAGAAAATATCTTGTGCATGTGTGAAAAAGTTTTGTGCATACAGATATATTTTGCACATGTAAAAATGTTTTGAAGCTGTAGAAATATTTTGTGCATGTGTGAAAACGTTTTGTGCTCCCAGATATATTTTGCACGTGTGTAAAAGGTTTTTGTAGCTGTAGAAATATTTTGTGCTTGTGTAATTGAAATTTGTGCAGGATTTTTTTCCAACAGTGAGGTTTCACAAAGTCTGAGAGACAGACACACAAATTTCCTACCTTTGTGTGTGACAGTGAAGATCGCATGAGAGATGAACACAAAAATTTCCTACCTGTGTATATGACACTGAAGTTACAACTACAAACTGCAAGTAATGAGCACCAGTTTTGACCCTGTTTTTACATGTGAATTTTGAGTGGTCAAATGCAGAGTCACTCTGTTCAATCAGAGGACAGATGGTTCCGTTGCATTCATCCCCCTGCAGGTCTTGAAAGATGGATGACAGTACAAGCTCTCCTGCAGCCCAGGTGGGTTTAATTGTACTTGAGGATGCCGTAGATATTAATAGCAAATATTTAATGTGTTGTATATTTAGCTTGTGGTTAGTTCGCTGTTACTATAAGGCAACGCAGTTTTCCAAATGCATATTTTGAAGTTCAGGAAAGCTGCTTTATGTACCCAGAATAGCTGTTATTTGTTTTTGGGAAGAAAAAAAAACATGTCAAATACCAGCACGCAGGTCGTTACATCACTATCTCAGTCTCTCTCCTCTGCTCTGCTGTTACATCTGTTATGGAATTTTCCATCTTTAGGGGTTACAAATTGGGTTGCATTGGGTCAAGCCTGGGCCTTGAGGTCACACTGTAATTCTTAAGCAGGACGGAGGCATTCTCTCCTCTCCTTGAGACTCCTGCTGTCCAGATGTTTTGGGAAAAGCAGAAACCTCTCTGATAAAGGGTAAATTAGCATTGCCATGGTCACCAGGGTCGGAGAGGGCCTTCCTAGACAACACAGATAGGTAGGATGTGTAGCCAGAATGTGCTGACAGTGACCTGAAGTTCCATGCAACGTGACCTGAACTGACACAGGTAAAACGCAGTTCCTTGTTTAGAAACTAGTGAACCAATTAGACTAATTTTTCATGTTGTAGGCTGATTTGCTTAGGTTAAAGACTAAGGGTCAGACCTTCAGGGGGCAGAACGGAAAGAGACAGCATCCGAGTTGCAGATGACTTTGATGTTCTCTATTTCAGTTCTCCTTGATAAAGTGCTTCAATAAACATTTTCAGCTTTAAGACATCAAAGGCTAGTGTTCGTTTTTCTCCACTGTGCTGACCATCGCTCAAAATATCAACAACAACATCTGTCAGCAGATCTGAACGAGGGGAATCACATCACATCCTGCTACATGATGCACATTTCTTTATTTGGACATCACTCCTGGAGTTGGGGGTGTTCCCCAGAGATAAAGCTGGGCTGCTGACACACACAAAGTGCTCCCAAGGGACTCTCCATAACCTGTGAGCCACTTCTCCTTTCCACAGTTAGGTTGTACAAAATAGACAATAAATGAAAAGTGCAAGAATCGCCTTTGAAGTTCTTCTCTACACATTACACACTGCGCTGTCTCTGTGTTACAGGAGTATAAATAAGTAGAGGTCTGTCTGCACATTTGTGATAAACTTGGTTTTAGCTCAGTAGTCAGTGCATTCGTCTATGATTGCGGAGACTCGAGTTTGAGACCCAGTGTGGTGACCTCCTTTGTAAGATGTTTTATTCATAAACACTCATTTTAACACTTTAATATCTGATAATTAAAAGCATAATAAAAACAAAAACTGGATTTTTATGCATATTTCTTATTATTTCTTATTATTTCCTATTACTTTTATTTGAATACAAATATAAATAATTTTAACCTTTCCATATAGAATAATCATAGCTCTGTATCCCAAGTTTTTGATATTGTCAGAATCTCCCATTTATTTCTGTTTGAGCTTTTTGCTCTGCCTTTAATAATCATCTTTTCCTGCAAATAGTAATGTTTTAAAAAATAATATGAATATATGAACTCAAAACCTGCTTTTTTGGAGAATCAAATATATAAAGTTTGCCAAGCAACACAACAGTATTCAATAACATATTTTTATCATCTTGATAACCCCAAATAATATTGAGATTGGACAAAGGTAAAAGGATTGCTTGTTCAGATAACCAATTTGCCATGTGCTGCCAAAAGGATGCAATGACTGGACAATACCAAAAAAACAACCCATTATATCCTCCTCCTCATCACCACAAAATCTACAGATATTATTCTCAGTTATTCTCAATATCTTAAGCATTTGTCTTGTTGGTAATATCTTAAAAAATGTTTTTACTGGAAAGCCCAAAAGTAAGTGGAGCAAGATGACTAGTAAATAAATAAATTCAATATTTACTTGTGGATCTAGAGTCTCCAGAAGTAAAATGGGAGGCAGAGCCTTCAACTATCAGTCTCCTTTCCTGTGGAATCATCTTCCAGTTGACAGACACTCTCTCAATGTTTAAGAGTAGGCTTAAAACTTTTCTTTTTGATAAAGCTTATGGTTAGGGCCAGCCCAGGCTTGCCTTGGACCAGCCACTAGTTATGTTGCTATAGGCCTAGACTACCGGGGGACTTCCCATGATGCACTGAGCTCCTCCCTCATCCTACCCCTCTCCATCTGTATGCATTCATGTACCATTAATGCATGTTACTAACTTAGGTTCTTCCCTGGAGTTTTGTGCTGTCTCGCAGGTTCCTATGGATAAGGGTTGTGGATCCCCTAGTTGTGGATTGCGAGCTTCCATGGACCATGGCTAGGTGGACCAATGTGGTCCTGCTTGTCATCCATGCCTGCTATCATTATTATTATTAGTCATACCTCTATTAGTATTATGGCCTCTCACCTAAAGCCCGATTCTGCTTGAGGTTTCTTCCTATTAAAGGGGAGTTTTCCTTGCTGCTGTTGCCAAGTGCCTGTTCATGGGGGAATGTTTGGTCTCTGTGAAATAAAGAGTACAGTCTACACCCGCTCTATGTGAAAAGTGCCCTGAGATAACTTCTGTTGTGACTTGGTGCTATGTAAATAAAACTGAATTCACTTGAACTGAATTTCCATCCATGCAAAGTTCACTACATAAGCAGTATATATTGCATATATATGTATATATATATATATATATATATATATATATATATATATATATATATATATATATATATACATATATATTATGCAAGTAGTTGTAAGTATAAGGTAGGTTATTCTTTTAGAAACCATAGACCTAGGCACAATAAAGATATTGTATTATAACATACAACATGCAGTTTAACATACAACAACAACTTTAAGTCTGCAGAACTTAGACTTGTTGTTAGTAGTTACTAGTAACTAAACCCAGATTCTTCCCTGTTTAATAAAAAATGATGTATGAAGTGAATACTAAACCTGGATAATCCTGTTCATGGGTGCAGGAGTTATGATGAAAAAGCAGATTTCATCTATGTGATCTTTGATTAATGGCTGTGTACTTTGTGTAAGAATCAAATCAAACTCAAACCAAAATGACTCACTGATGTAATGTTGGCAGCAGCCACCATTTCTCTGTTCCTGACCAATCTGCTGCAGAGGACTATGGTTACCAAGGCAACCACACACACACCCAGGTCAGGACACAGGAGGCGTGACACACTCCAAGGATCATCCAAGGGAAGCCTACAGGACATACACACACATATATATGGAAAGGTTAAAGGAGCAGTGTGTAAGATTTAGTGGCTTCCAGCAGTGAGGTTGCAGATTGCAACCAAATGAATACCTCTCCCCTCACTCGCCAAGCGTGTAGGAGAACCTACGGTGGCTGCAAAACTTGCAAAAAATGCAAAAGACCCTCTCTAGAGCCAGTTTTTGGTTTTTCCATTCAGGGCCACTGTAAAATCTTGGCAGTGCAACACTAGGGGGCCCACTCCCGATGTAAATACACTGTCAGAAGTAAGGATTACAAAATGGTTCTTCTTGAAGGGCTTAGGTTTTACCCAGAACCATTTGCTTTTGAAAAACCCCTTTCTGAAAAAGGGTTCTTCAAGGGTTCTTTGTAAGACTAAGGGTTTCAGTAAGAACCCTTTCCATCCAAAGAACCCTTTTTGGAAGAAAGGGTTCTTCAAGGATTGTTGAAAGCATGGGTATTAGAAGATCGTCACCCTCAAATATTAAAATGTTTACCCATGTTTCAAATAGTATTTTTAAATGAAGATGTATCTGGAATCCCCTTAATCAATTAATTTTACTTGTGTTCTGCCATAGTCTTGTTGATATTGAAGATCTTTTTTGATGTATATATATATATATATATATATTTAGTATTTTCTAATTCATGATGTACAACACTTAACTGGTGCTTTTATAAAAAGCACCACCACCAATAGTGGCAGTGCACCTTATAATGTAGCTACATGATGTGCTTTCTGGTGAGAAGAGCTTGTCTTGAACCCTCAATCTTCAAAATAGCACTGCTGTGCTCTTACCTAATCAGCCACCATGTTAGCTTTGTTTTTACCATTGTAACTACAACCTCCGGAGGGAGGAACTCATGAGCCAAAAAATTGCCCTTCCTTATCTATTTTTCCTTTATTATGGATGGTGGGAGGGCTGGGGGTATGGAGGGCTACAGTGTGGAGGGGTGTTGGAGCTCGGAATTGAATCCCAGTCTCCCAGGGGAAAGGCCGAGTGCATGATGCCTGGGAGCTGGCTGCCCTGTTGGGGTTAGTATGTAGGAGCTGAGAGATGGTTTCCCTACAGATTGCACCACATGGTCTGCCCCTCTCTACAAAACAGGTGTGAGATATCAATAGTGATTACTGTTCACACATTGTGTGATCACCTGTGTATGAATTGATACTAGAGGTTGGATTGAAGTGACAGAAGATCAGAAACTTCAGAGAAGCCAAAGGATTTTTATGGTGAAAGGTGGACTATTTTAAATAAATTAATGTGACAACCTTGTGGGGTTCACTCACTGTCACCTAATTGTGTGCCAGCAGAGGCTCTTAGAATAGGAGTTGGAGGAAAGGCTTATTCAATCTGTTCCACTGTCACCATTATTATGTGCCCATACTCTGATTGCTCTCATTGGACCATGCATTACTTTGTTGTTTGTAGATGGCTTACTGCTTCATCTGGTGTAGTAAGTGTACCTAGATTGATGCTACTGTCTCTTCCCACTCTGCTTTGTCGACATTACTGGAGATTACACAAATTCACCTGCTACGGACAGCCTGATGTGCCTGGTTTGTGTCCTATTTGCCATCTTGCTAATTCCACTGGTCCTATGCTCACTTTTGACCTGTTCCCCCCAGGACCTACACAGCCTCTCCTGTTCTATTGGCTTATCCTCAGAGAGTCTCCCCTCCTTATGCATCATTGTTCCAAGACTATTAAATAAATCTTTTTCTCATTAAAAATTATTTGAATATTTTCTCAATGTCAACATGATAAACATTGGTAATTGTAATATAGATTTTCAAAATGATGGATAACCACAATATACAATATATGGGATCTGTAGATTACAATATGGTTCTTCATAGAACTCTCAGAAGACAAGAGGGTTCTAGGTGAAACCCTTGAAATATAAAAGGGTTCTCTGTTCTCGATAAAACCCTTAGAAGGTGAAAAGGTTCTGGATAGAACCCCCAGTGAGGGTTCTGGTTGAAACCATTCAGAGACAATTATAGGTATAACCTAGTGGCAACTTCCAGGGCTGAAAAGTGATGCCAATACGGAAGTGCCAAAAACCTGCATTCTATCTAATGGCCATCAGGGGGCGACTCCACTAGCTGCAAAAAGAAGTCCGATTATCAGTATGGAAGTCTATGAGAAAATGACCCTACTTCTCTCTTGATTTATTACCTCAGTAAATTGTTTCCTAATTAGTTTATGATCTCAATTGGTAGTTTCAAGTCTTCTTCAATACAGCATGATGTTCATTCAGTAAAATTTGACGATAAAGCAGGGTATGCTTTAGGGTGTGGCTATGTTGTGATTGACAAGGCGCTACCAAGGCGACAACGTTGCTTACATAACGTAACCATAGGCCTAGCTGCTGCTATTTCACAGTATGTTTTCATTTCACTAAAGTTAATTGAACATTGTGATTGCCTAAAAAAGTCTTGTTAGAGTTTGGTGACAATAAAAGACACATCAATGAATCGGATGATCAGTTTTTTCTGGTGAGTACATTTTGTTTTAACAGTTTTAGGCCTGTTTTTCACTAGCAAAAATTAGCATTAGCATTAGCATGATCACAGTTGACCATAGATTGTAAATGCACCATGCTAACAGAGCTAGCAGTTAGGACTATGGTCAGCTCAACCCTCTCATCCAAATATGGTCACTTCTGGCTCCAGAAATCAAATATGGCGACAGCCAAATCCACGATGGCAGTGGTCAAATTGCTACACTCCAGGCTTCAAATTGACAGTTCGCAAACCAGTGGGTGACATCATGGTGACTACGTCCATATTTTGTACAGTCTATGGGTATAACCCTTTATGTTGGGTTCTAGGTAGAGCCCTCTGTAAAGGTTCCAGGTGGAACCTTTATAAAAGGTTCCACAAGAAACAAAAAAGGGTTCTCCTATGGGACAAGCCAAAGAACTTATATGGTTCTAGTCAGCATCTTTATTTCTAAGAGTGTATAAAGGGCTCATTCTAAGGTAATGAAAACAACAATTCTTATTCTCATGGGATTATACACTAATTAAAACATACTTGCTCTCTCATATTCTACACAGATTTTCCGTACGTTTATTATATTACTTTGTACACAGTAATGTCATTCCTATTATTCCCCAGGCTTCCCAGTCATACTTTATTCTTAATATGCTCTGAGTTTTTATGGCTGTCTATATCTCCCATTTTCTGCTGTTGCAGTTCTTGTTCTGTACACTAGTGACTTCTGTACACTAGTCCAGATTGTTATGTTTATTCTGTGTGTATACTTATGTATTACCACACGGGTAGCAAAAAAGATCAATCATTAATTGCTTAAATAAAGAAATAGCTATCCAATTTACTAGACATTGGCATTGATAATTAATGTCACACCTACAAGGACTACTGTAGTCATGTGGTTTTGCTTACATACCTGGACAGTCCTATATGTCTGGTTATGCTGTCCCATTGTGAACAGTTATCACCGATAGCAATGTTGAGAGGAGGATAGGTGTATAGTACCGTCTGGAAGCAGATATGAGCCAGTACAAACAGTAGACTGGTACAGAATACTACTTTGATGAAACGGCCTGTGTGACCTGAAAGACAAAGAGACAAGAAAGTGTGAAGATCAAATCAGAGGAAATTAAATTGAATTTACTGTCAAACACAACTTTCAATCTTAGGCGTAGGATGTGTTTAGCCTAACGCATCAAAAGAGAAAAATATGCCTTCCAGCAACTTCAAAATGCAAGTGTTGATCAAGGCAAAATTCTGACCTGACCTGTCATGGTGATGAGGAGCAGGACATTCCATACAAAATATAATAGAAATCCAGCTGTTACTTTTGAGATGCTTTGCCATGTATGTTGCAAACAACAAGTATTTTCATTTTAAATTTGTAAATTGATTGTTTTACTGGCCCAGTTTCAGTTGATCAAGTTAAAATATTGATATAATATAAATGAGGCTTAATTTTGAGATTTGGATCTCTAGTGAGCCTCTGGGAACAAGGGAGGAAAAATTAAAATGTTGAGATGTTGTAAATATGTAAATACTCAACTCACTTTGTGAAAGCAGTTTGTGTTTGGGGTTACTGCCATTCTACACTGCTCCATGATCAAAATTTTAAGTTTGATTACACTGGTAGATATTCTGTTTATTACATTTATTTTATGGCGTCTGCATCACTAATGATACTGAATATGATATGGATGTGAATATGAATGTGTATGTGGTCTACATATGATGATTTAAAGACTTACACCTGCTGTCTCTGATTTTAAGGAACTAATTGTGAATTCCCCAGTAAAACTCAGAAGCTACTTTAATTTGTAGGATGATGTACCACTTTAATTGAGGGGGCACAAAAACAGTAACTACTGTTTAAAGCAGCTATAATCAATATTTTTCATTTTCATTTGTCTCAGGAGTTGGTAGAGAACAAAAAATGAACTATACGAGAGTGAATATTGGACTTACATTCACCAGGTGAACAGAAACATGATTCTAAATGAATGATAACTGCTGGATGTGGAAATAAGCAACTGTTTGCTAACAAGTTCAACACATTGACTTAAAAGTTGATGATATGTAAGTGTTGTGTTCACAACTTGTTTATGCTGCCCCCAAGTGGTCCAAAAAATAAGTTATTGCAGGTTTAAGGAATTAATAATAAATAATAAATTTAGTTAATCAGGAACAATTAATGAAGAAAGAAGTCAGTATTGATTCCCAGACATTTATGAATTAATTATCTAACGATTTAACTCCTAGTCTTTTTTGTAGTGACTCATCATTATCTACTGTATAGTCATTGATATCATGATTATACAGGAACTCGGTATTAACAATTTATTTATTATTAAGTCATTACAGATTCTTTATTCACTCAAGTATTTCCTTGGTTACTGCTCACAATTTTATGTATCATATTGTAGTATTACCATGACAAATGCCATCACAAGTTCCCAAGGCCCATAGAGATGTCTTCATATTATGATAGATTATCAAAACTCTTATAATTACATTTTCTGACAATTAACAATTTGATTAATGAACTAATCCTTTAAACTCCACGACACAATTTTGGTCCAGAGGAAATTCATTACAGGAATGGTCAGGGAGGTCACTGAAACCCCTGAAACACGTATGGATCATGAATAGCAAGTATTCTGGTCAGTAATTGTTTTACTTTGCAGTGTTGGACAAAATGACAATCCTCTCCATCCTTAGACACCACTGCTGCATTGCAAGAGGACTTGATGAGGACTGATTTCCATGTTATGTGTCCAGAAGGTGTGAGGCCTGATCCCATCTTTACTTCTATTCAATCACGACAGCCATCAGCTCCATGTCAGAGCTGCATTCCTCCAACCTTGTCCATTTTAAAAATCACCCTTTAATGTGGCAACTGGGAAGGCTAAAACTTGTGCCAAGCTCACTATTCTTTCTGAGTGTGTCTCCCCTAGCACGAACACATGATACATAAAGGTGTGGGGATGGCTTTAACAGGATGAGGTGTGTATGAGTAGAGTTATCCACAATAAAGTTGTGATGAAACCTGTGACAAGCTGTCAGTCGATTCACAGTGGAGGCTTTCAGCAGCCTCATAAATAAACAAGGTCGTACCCCATCAATTCTGAAGAAGTTTTTGCCTGTCAGCTCCGCTGTGGCAGCTGTAGTATGGATATAAAACACAGCAGGCTTAACACATAACATCTATGACAAGCTCCCTTTCAGAACACATGTGTAGGATAGTGAGGACAAATATGCCTGCTGCAAAATCAAATAACAGTAGTAAGGCTGCAACTAACAATCTCAAAAGATAAAACACAAAGATATTCAGTTTACGATCACACGAGACAAAGAAACTGATGTTTGGCATCTTTGCGTGGAATTGATGTTACACAATTAATCAGTGATCAAGAAAGTTGCTGATTCATTTTCTGTCAATCGAAGTGATTAATTTACAAATTGTTTAAGCTCTCAACTGCAGTGACTTCAGGTGAAGGAGAGAAATCATACTCAGAATAAACAAATAGGACATTTTTCCACTTGACTCAAAGCTGACATTGGCTGAGCAAAGAGAGTATGTGGGTCACAGGGGTGCAGACCGAGCAGCTTCCTCTGCCACTGTTTATATTTCCAGCCCAACCCTCTCTGGATCTCAGAGACACACACACAGCTACATCCATTCTTAATTTCTGTCCAAGGAAGTGCATTTATGTGTGTCTTTGTTTGTCTATGCATGTTCGTTGACGTGTGTGTGTGTGTGTGTATGTGTGTGTGTGTGTATGTCTGTCACAGTGTGCATGTGGTGGTTTCCACCAAAAGGAGTAGACAGGAATTCTTCTCAGTGTGACAAAAGCTTTGATAGTTGTTGCATGAATTTCCTGATTTCCTCAGGAGTCAACATGTAGGCCTGTAGGCTCTAAGATATTTTATTGTTGCCATCTTGGTGCAAAATGGTCATGTTTTTTCTATCTTTTTTTTTTGGTTTGAGAAAAGACAAAGCATTACTTTTGTCATGTTTCTATTCAGTTTTTCAAATTACCACCAGACTCATTTGGCACATTTGAAGTAGTAAAATTAGCTCTGGACTTCCTAATTTGTTGTTGTGTTGTTCAACTGATGTCATTCACACAACTTTAAGATTATGTTATGACCAAATGCTTCTGGTAGTTGTAGTCAACCTTTAGATTGGTAAGACATTCTCCATCCATTTCTCAACCTTACTGCCTTATCCATTGCATGATCATGGGGGGCTGGGGCTTATCCCAGCAGACCTCATGAGGGAGGTGATGTTCATCCTGGACAGGTCACCAATCAGTCACAGGGCCAACACATTCCAGCTATTGACACCTACAAGCTATTCAGATTCTCCAATTTACCTAACTTGTATATCTTTGGACTGTGGGAGGAAACATTTACATTTACACTTTAAATTATTGATTTATCCAAATCAACTTACAAGCGAGGTAAGACAATTAAGTATTTGAGAACAATGACTCAAAAGAGCTGTGGTACAAATTCTCAAGTAGCAGACCAGGTACAAGTACAATGAGAAGGAGTGTTAGAAACCAGGCTGTGGGTGCACCTAGAGTACCTGAAAGAGACCCACACAGACACAAGGGAGTACATGTAAACTCAGAAAGCCCTACAGAAAGGCTGGTTATCAGATTTGAACCCAGCAGGACCCTTCTTGCTGTGAAGCAACAGTGCTGACCATGACCACCATGCTGCCCTAAACCATTCTCAAAAGAATGATGCTTTGTGTAATTCACTCATGCATCCTCAAGGGGTAAAAGCTGTTATACCAAAGGACATTTAGACAGTCTGAAACAGAGAAAGGTTCATTTTGGATAGTCCAACTGCTGGTCACAATTATTCTATGCAGTGATCAGACAGGCCAGTATAAGTATATAGTAAATAGCCAGAGCTCCCACTATGCAAATACGTAAATGCTGTTCTCATTCCAACGTGAACCACATCAATCATTTTGTAATGGCAGTGATGAGGAGGTGTTCTGCATTCAGAAAAGAGATGGGAGGAGCGTGACTGTAACTGGGCACAAGTCCTGAGAAATGGCCAGGACAGACCTGCCCACAGCACTGATAAACCCATAATGGCCTTTGTTATGTTCAAATGTAGTTCTAGGACTGTTTTAGACTGACCCGTAATGCTTGTGCCATAAGGAGGTTCCGCACCCTTCACAATGGTTGCAACTTACAATTAATTTTCACCCAACAATTAATGTGGCCAAAAATATCACGGTACAATATTATCACAATATTGCTTCAAATTGTTCTGAAATAGACAATTAGAGCTGAATTAGAATTAGAAATATTTCACAATGTGCCTTGGATTTATAAGACCTAACAAACAATGATAAGTACAACTTTGCAAAAGCATTCATATTAAATATACTTAAAAGAACCATAAATAAGTACAGGTTGGTTGTTAAAAGTCTAGTCTACATTGAGCTTCTACAAGCTACTGGCACTGCCTGTGTCATGGATTCATCTTCATAGTGACTATTTTTCATGCTATTCACCTGCCTGATCACTAACTCTCCTGTCACTGCAGATCCTGCCACCCCCATCTGCCCTGCAATCACCTCATTCCCCTCACCTGAGTTTCCCCGCCAAACTCCTTACCTGGATCCCATTATGCTCAGTCACTCTTCATATACTGGCCCAGATTCACATACCCCTTGCCAGATTGTCTAGTGTTTCTGCCTAGCTTTCCAGCATTACCATACCTATTGGTTGGCTCTCCTGTTACCTGTTACCTTGTCTGTTTACTAGTCTGAAGATTTTGCCTATTTCCTTGGATTTGTCTGTCTGATCTGCCTGCCTGCCTGGTTTGTGACACCTAATTGTTTTTTTGGACTGATTAAAGAATATTGGACTCTGCTCCTGTTTCTGAGTTCGTGCTTTTGGGTTCCTAGGTTCTGAGTCATTACAGTCTGCTCTTCTGCATACTATGTCTGCAGTAGACCAATATGTTATCTTTATGTTATGATGCAGTATGTCTAAGAGCTGAAACTGACACATGAGGAAAAACATATGATATATATATATATGTGTGCAAACTTGACAGTGAGTTTTCTCTTTGTGTCTCATGTAAAATGAATGCTCTCTGTTGCTATTCATTGCAACTCAGCACCTACTGTACAAACTGGTCACACCCCAGTAGGTCAAGTACCTACTTTTAGAATTGCTACCTGTTGCCTGAACCAGACAGACAAGGAGCCTGGTTCACTGGCCCTGCTGTGGTTGTTTTTCCTCTGTTTGACCAGTATAAAGACAGTACCTTGTTGTTAGGCAAAATTAAACTGCTAATGAAGGTAGGAGTGCAGTGCTGTGTTCATGGTTCCCTCTGAAACACTGTTAGTCACAGTAATACTGGTAAAACTCCAGTTACTGCACTGAGGGAGGGCAGCAGACAGTGGGAAAACAATGTCATCAAAGAAGTGTTGAAACAGATGAGAATTTTTTATTTTATTGAACATATAGACACGAAGACAAGACATAAGCATGTACATAAAATAACAATACATAACCTATAACTACAGAATTAAACAACAACATAGAACACACCTCATCACAAAAAAAACAAAGCAAAATAACACAAACAAATACCACCATCTGCATACATAAAAAACAGACATAATCAGTAAAGTAAATCATCCCATTTCCCATTTGGAACACTCAATCAGCAGCTTAAAAACTTAATTATCAAAAAGAGAGGAAAAATAAACAAATTAAAAAAGTATCTACCTGTTGTAAATTAAAAACTATATTCAAGGGTACAAAAATTAGAACAATTATACTTTAAGGAACAAAAATTAGAACAACAAAAAATATAGTATATACGTATAATCTTCTTGTTCTGTTTTTAGTTCACCATGTTCTGTGATATTTTCTACTCCAACTCCATTTTACTCCAACTCTCTCCCTGATTCAAAATAACTCATCCAGTTTCAAAATTTAGCTTTTGTTCCTTATTCTTACTAATATCCTTTTCAAGAGTCTACTGATACTTCAGAAACATTTTAAAATATTCTGTGTTAAGCTGTTGTCTTTCAGTGACTTTAAATATATAAGCTTTTCTCATCATAATGATGATGTTATTCAGGTTTTTTCCTTCTTCATTTGTAATCCTCAAATCCCAAAGCATTATAGTTGAATCTGCAGTGCAGAACTTTTACATATAAATGAATGTCCGTTATATTCAATCCCTTGCCAATAGTTCACACAATGCTGATTAAGCCTATCACCGCCAGATAAATCTCTCTGTATTTCACAGTATACAGAGTTTTTAAATCTGATGTCAGGTTTGACATTTCTGCGCTGTCCAGATGAATGCATACTGTGCATGCTCTATGGGCAGAGAATGAGCACTAGAAACATCCGCCAGCCAAGCCACCTAACTTCTGGTTACCATATATGCCAATTCCATCCTGGCCATGGAACAGTGGACTATCTCTTCACCCTTGCAAGGATATTTAAGGAGTCATGGGAGTTCGCACATCCAGTCTATATGTGCTTTGTAGACTTGGAGATGACCCTTGGGGCACCTTGTTGGCGGTGCTGTGGGAGTATGCCACGAGCCAATCAGTCCTTATATAACCGCAGTGAGAGCTGTGTCCACATTTTCGGCAGTAAGTCAGACTCATTCTCAGTGGGTGTTGGGCCTTGTCACCAATTCTGTTTGTGATTTTCACGGACAGAATCTTAAGGCACAGCTAGGGGGAGAAGAGTGTCTGATTTGGGAACCTTAGGATTGCTTCTCTGCTTTTTGCAGATGATGTGGTTCTGTTGGCTTCAACACACTGTGTCCTTCAGCAGACACTGGGATGGTTTGCAGCCGAATGTCAGGACGAGTCAGCACCTCCAAATCTGAGGCCATGGTGCTCTGCTGGAAAAAGTGTGTGTGGACTGTTTCATCAGTGTCACAGGGGTGTGGGACTGTCACTCTGCATACGTCGGTGTTGTGGGAAGCCAAGCGTTGTGACTGCCCGCCACAAACACAGACTTCATTTTGACTTTTATCCACTTTTCAGCCTCTTTTTATGATACACCTTTTAGATCCTGATTGTTTTTATCTGTATCTTTTAACAGCACAAAGGATTTTAGTGATCGGACACTTGGATTTTAACTGATCAGAGAAATAAGTTGAGCATTCGCTCAGAAAGCCATGACTATTCCAACTATAAACTGTGAATACTCTGTATTACTCCAGAAGGCAAACAAAAAGCTGACCTTAAGGAGGATATCCAACAGCTTTTGGATGAACTTGAAAAAGACTCTCTTTTGTCCAGCTTCATGAAAGTGGCCTCTGGGCAATCCAAACGGATTGCCTCTCTCACTGCAACCATCCAGGACACAGTTATATTGGACCCCTCCATCTGTCCACAGCCTTCCTCTTTCTCGACACCTAACCATCAGTTGTTCTCAGCCAAAGTGGTGGTCCACGGTCAAAGGGGATACTCGGACAGGGCTGCCTCACCACCTTGCCTAAGCCTCTCCAGCTGTTACATTCAGGTCCACCCAGTTGATGCTCCAGCAGTTCTGACTCATCTGGATCTGAAACCAACCCCTGCTGACACTGCAGTGTTCAGGTGGCTTGCCAGTCCACTGTGAAGCATAACCAACAGCCCTCAACTCGACTAACAACTTCTGCTTCCCATCGTACGCTCCTGAAAAGGCCGTGATCATACGCTCTGGAGGTTTTCCATGCCCAGGGAATTCCTTTCACAAGTCTGATGTTGCAGCCTCACAACACTCGCCTGCTCAGACACCCCATCATCAGTCAGCAACTTAAACACACATGGTGGAAAGAGATCATGCACCGTGGACCTATTCCCGCACTGGCACGTGGAGCGGGGCATTTTAGTAGAATTCTCAGCCTCCACATTTGGCTCTAGTCTGCCTGCAGAGCCCACAACATAGGTTTCATTGACAATTTAAATCACTTTTGGGATCGTGTCTCCCTCTTCAGGACTGACGGAGTCCACCTCAACAAACTGGGCTCAGGAATGTTAGCTGTTAACCTACAGCATGTGGTGCAGTCCTCTCCACATGACTGACTGTTTACACCTCACATACCTTCCCCGGAACCTCCTTCTTTTTCTCCGGGTTCACCTTAGGCCACTGTTTTAAGTGCTATCCCCACCATTGTTAACACCTTTACCGGTCCATTTTCTTACTCAGACAATTGTTTCACATAGGGCCTCCCCCTGGTGAGATGTTCTGCTGTGAGTTGTGGATCAGAGCCTTGCTACCTGCGCCCCTTGGCCTGGGCCTCTGCTGTTGCCAGCAAGGGGTCTGTGCCCCTCAGGATGGCGCTGTTAAATGCTCACTCCATTTCAAATAAGTCCTTTATAATAATGATTTTTTCATCTTAAAGGCTTGAATTTTCTGTTTTTGACTTGGCAGAGAAGCTTGGAATATGTCCCCCTAATCGGACTGTGCCCCCTGGACTGTACTTTTATCAGCACTCCCAGGACCTCAGGCCAGGATGGAGGACTTGTCATGGTTTTCAGGAACTGCTTTCAAAGTCAGATGGGTGCTGGGGCTTTCTCCGCCTTTGAACTGCAGATGGGTCATTCAAATCTGTTTTATTGTATTTTAATTTACTGATCCCCTGGTTGTAATAGTTCTTTTATGTCTGAATTCAGTGTTTTTATCCTCTATCATTAGGTTAGACAGAGTTATGATTGGTGATTCATAGATGATGTTTCTTGTAGCTTTGCTGCTGATTTTCTTAATGTCACTGAGTCTTTTAATCTTATTCAACACGTGTCTGGTCCGACACACATTAGGGGTCACATTTGGACGTTGTTTTTACACTTGGTTTTAATATTGATTCTATCTGCTCTAAGGAGTTGCATGTTACTGACCATGAATGTGTTCTGTTTAACCTGTCTTTTAATTTAGATTCTCTGCCTAGTAAATGTGTGCTCTAGCATCTTAAGTCAGCTCTCAGCTGAGAAGTTTTCTGCAGCTTTTGACCCAAGCATAGTGTTGTATTCTCATGCTGACATTATTTGTCTGGTCCACTCCTTTAACACACATTGCTCTGCCATTTTGGATAAAGTGGCTCCTAGTAAAATGAGACTTGTTCCCTCTTTCAATTCATCACCCTGGTTAAATGACAATATTCATTGTTTCTGGCATTAATGTCGGAGGGTAGAGCAACTGTGGAAATCCACCAAGCTCCATGTGCACCATCTCCATTACAAAGACCTTTTAACTTAATTTAACAACATGGTTAAAGATGTGAGGGCTTTCTACTTTGCCAACCTAATCTCCTCCAGTAAATGCAACCCTTTAGTCCTGTTTGATACCATCAACAACATTGTCACTCGTGCACCTCCTGATGTCAATCAATCAATCAATTTTTATTTATATAGCGCCAAATCACAACAAAAGTCATCTAAGGGAACTTTTCACATAGAGCAGGTCAAGACTGTACTCTTTAATTTACAGAGACCCAACAATTCCCCCATGAGCAAACCCTTGGCGACAGCAGTAAGTGGGTTGAGAGAGAGAAAGAAAGAGGGAAAGGGGGAGGAGGGGAGTAGGATGTACCTTCTTTCTTTCATTCTTTGTGGATAAGATTAGAGATGTCAGGGCAAGCATCATCCAATCCTCTACCACCTTTTCTGCCTATCCAACCCGCCCGTCAATTTTTGGACTGCTTCTCACTTATTTCCTTGCAAGACCTCACTAATCTGGTGGGCAGTATGAAATGTTCCTCTAGCCCTGCAGATATTTTACCAACATCCATGCTCAAAAATGTATTTAGGTCTATTGGTCTATGCCTCGTCTCTATTATAAATAGCTCTGTATATGCTTCCCTTAAGTCATGTTATTAGCAAATTTAAAGGAATCTCTTATCATTTACACTGATGACATTCAGCTGGATGTCTCCTTTAAACCTGATGAGACTGATAAATCTATTTGCATTGTCTAACCGCCATAAAGGACAGGATGGCTAACAACTTTTTACAACTAAACGCAGATAAGACTGAGGTCCTTGTCATTGTCACCACTCCCTACATAAAGAAAATCTTACAGCTGTAAAAACTAAAGTGAAAACTGATCTGCAGAGATGGAACAGCCTACCCCTCTCTCTCGCTGTTAGAGTGCAATCCATTAAAATGAATGTGCTCCCCAGATATTTATACTTATTTCAGTGTTTACCCATTTTCTACCTAAACAATTCAATAATTTAAAATTTTAAATGGGGGGATAAAACCCCAAGAATTTGAAAATCTCTGCTTCATGGGGGGGGGGGCTCTACCAAATCTTCAATCATATTACTGGGCAGCTTACATGTACAAAATTGCGCTCTGGATCTTGGATACAGATAATAATTGGATTCAACTAGAAGCTAACTCTTCCTCATCCTTAAAACCCCTGGTGTATAACAGTCTTCCACTTAAACTCCTCTAACCCCACAGTCATTACCACCTTGAAAATCTGGTAACAAAATAGGCAATAGATCAATTGACTTCCCTGCCCCTAGCTACACCCATCTTTAACAATCAACTCTTTCAACCAGCCAAGATTGATTCAGCCAAGGCCTATCCTGCCTGGGTGACCTTTATGTTGTTGGCCTGTTTGTTAGCTTTGCACAATTAAGCTCCACATTCAACCTTCAGCACTCTGATCTGTTTAGGTATCTCAAAATTCATAAGATCAAGACAGGTTGGGAGACTGGACTGGGTATCACTTTGACTGATGAATGGTGGAACGGTGCATTACATGCAATAAACTCATCCTTCTCCTGTTTGAGGCTTAGCCTCATTAAGTTCAAAGTACTTCATAGGATCCAATAAAGTTATATTATTGAATATTTCTCCAAATCTCTCTGATATTTGTGACAGATGCTTTCAGATACCAATAGACTTGACTCATATGTTTTGGTCATGCCCAAGCTTGGTGGAATAATGGAAGTCTTTCTTATATTGGAGATAATGGAACTGACTCAGGACCCATCGCCTCAGATCACTATCATTGGTGTCCCTGAGGAGGGAGTTAGAATGATTGCTAAACAAACTAATGTAATCTCCTTTGCCTCTTTAATTGCCCGTCGTTGTGTGTGTGTGTGCGTATGCATATGCATATAGTTGTGTGTACATAGGTACGTATGGGTGTCTGTATGTATGGGTAAACATATGTGCAGATGTGATGGTACATACATCTTTGACTATGACCTTGTGGGGTGCAGGCAGTGCCTAAGGACGGGCTGATTTTGTATATGATTGTTTGTTGTCCATTCCTTCTTTTTTTTTGTTGTACAATTATTTTGTTATTTTTTTTGTGGTACAATTATTTTGCTATCTGTATTTACTTAATTTATAGCAAAGTTATTATTATCATCTATTTTATTCACTTATTATTTTGTTTCTATGAGCAGGGAAGGGAATGCTGGGGGACTAAGGGGAGATAATGGGGGGATATTACTATCTAAAAAGAAAAGAATGAATCTGTAATACTGTATCATCATATGTGCAGATTGTTGACTAAAATTTGGTTACAAAAAAACCCACTAAAAGCAAGAGAATACACTCACACGCATATACACACTCCACACATACCCATGTTGTCAGTCTAGGACTGGCTGTTTGTGTAAATAAATGAGACAAAATTCACTATAAATACTCTGTGATGGAGCGGTACTTCAGGGCCAGAATGAACAAAAAAAAAAAACGCTCCACATTCATGGCAGAATTACATCACTCAGCTCCCACATACAGCTCACAGATTCCATTAACAGGCATACTTGACTTGTTCAGAAGGCTCTGGAGAGGTTATTTTCTAAATTTATATTTTCATATTTCATAATAGTAAGCTATAGACATTACTTGACAAACTGACACTGTGTGGGATGAACCTGAATTTATATAACCTCATATGGGAGAAGTGTGGACACAACAATATCCCCTCATTACATGTATGATGTAATTTTTATTTCTTGCATGATAATATCTTACGGTACAGAGATGTTTCATCAAGTTGTATGATATATGTAAGTTGTAGGTATACATGTATACAGATGAGGCGGTAGGCTGAGGTTGGAGTAACAGATACACATATGTTTGTTGGGGTCTGCATAGCGAAGTGTGTCATGGATAACAATAGGTCATAATGGATCTCAACAGTGCTTTATGCAGACCTATTTTTATTGGTGTATTGGTGTATTGCTTCTGCTTTACACTGCTACAAGTACATTGAGTCGCTGCTGTATTTTATTTTCATGAGACAGTTCTTATAGATCACAGTTTTTGTCAGATCTGTGTGACAAAATCTTAAACAGGCCCAGATGTTTGACTTACAAGATGGCTTGTTCCTGTTTTTTCCTACTCTCCACCATCTTTACGTCATAGTTTTAGTGTCTGACTATGAGCACTTATTAGGTACTGAGGTATTAGGTATTGATAATCTCTTTCCAGACAAAGTATTGCAACATGCAATATTGCAATTGCAGCACGTACATACTGTACCTCTCAGTTGCTATATGAGCTGAGTTATTTATGTTTCAATGTATACAAACCTTAAAAAGTATCTGATTCTGAGTACCACATGTCCCATTTCCTACATGTCTACAGTTTAACTAATAGCTTTTAATCTGGGCAAAAATATATTGAACTAGTAACCACTCAACAGATTGTCCATGGATGTGAATGTGAGGATGATTGTCTGTATATGTAATAGTCCTGTGACTGTCCAGTCCTGCAAGACTGCAAGGAACAAGCTGGTAAGGATGGATGAATGATACTTCTCATCCCAAGCATTCATTTAATTCATTCATTTTAATCAGACCATGTAAACCAGTCATTGTCATTTTTCTAGTTTCTTGTTATATGTTATTGTTTATATGTAAAGCACCCTGAATTTCCTTTTTGCTGAAATGTGCTATATAAGTAAACTTGCCTTGCCTTGCCTTGCCATATAACAACTTATGTTAAAATGAGAAAATTTTGTTTTAATGAGATACGCTGATATTGTGAAATAAGAAAGTTTCATGATAAAACAAGGTAAAAAAAAGAAAAGAAAATGATTTTATAGCAAAGAGAAAATCATAATGAGAAGCTGAGCAGATTTTTGTCATGGTGGGAGCAATACACTTAAGTAATCTTGAACCAACTCTCATTAGACGTTCTTGCTAATGTTGCTCCTATATCAGGCAAACTGCTCATTCACCATTGGTGTGACCCCCTCGTTTTTCAGCCTTTCCTGAAGAGGTAACCACTTGAAGAAAAAACAAACAACACAAACCTAGATCTCATTGTAAATCCTAAAAGACAACTTATATGAAAACTTGCGCATTTTCTTTCACTGACCCAATACCCAGTTCTCCTGTCAGCTGAAAATGGCAGGCAGAACTGCAAGAGAGAACACTTACTACACCAGGCAACAACTCTCAGTCTCATTACAGGTCAGTCTCTCTCACTAGATTTAGCAGCACTAGGTCTGACAATCAGTCTAATCCACTGACTGTATATAAAGATGGATGTAGTGACGTGTGATGTCACCCATTGGTTTGCATTGGAGCCAGTTTGAAGCCCAGAGTTGCAGCTTATGGTTGGCGCCTTATGGAGTGTGGGGTGTTGTCTCTCACGCTCTGTAAACACACCCCGCTTCCTTGGACCAAAGCGAATGCTAGTTTACTGGGAACACTGAGTGGTGCACAATTGTGCAAATGTTAGCTACTTTTCGTCAACACCCAAATGGCAGACATCAAAGCTACTATAAGTCTTCATATCTTATTAACAGAGCAATAATTTCCAAAATGACCACCAGCACACTAATGAGAGGGCCAGAATTTAGTAATTGACACCATAATGACTTACTGAAAAAAATGATTGACTTAGTATTTCTAGAGAGAAGTTGACACTTTTTGAATGGGAGTCATTTGAAACCAGCATCTAGTGGCCGTCAGTGGCACTTTAGGATACTTCCTCAAGCTTTGGTAGTTGCCGCTTAGTCAGGTCCTAGCATTAAACTCATATAACCCAGTAATATCAAAACATAACATACACAAGCAAATTATGAGCAAAATGGACACCAGTGAAAGTTTATAACAGGACTGAGCACAGTCAAGTTCAGACTACTTCCTGAAGTTAAATGATTTGAATCACATTTTATTTTGATAAACTTGGGATCTAAGAAAAAAAAGGTATCAATGCCATGATAGATCTCACATACAAACACAAATGGTCTTACCTCTGATGGTGTGTTTGTTGGGACACAGGAACCACGGCAGCAGCAGCACATAGAGGAAGTAAACCAGTGACAGGACATTGTAGCGAAAAAGACAAGCTGCAAAGACAGAACAGTAGAGTCAAACAATATACAATATACATTTAAAGACACTAGCATTGATGACCTTGCATATTCATGATCACACCAAAAAACATTATTAACTCTGAAAAAAAACATTCCACATTTGTTCAAATGTTGAATAAAACAGCATGATGCCTTTCTCCAACATGCACAGTACAAGGGAAATTTTATGAGGTGTTGCTAGCTTTAAGGAATTAATACGATCTTCCAACATTAAGACCTGGAATTAAATGTTATTTCCTCTTGTTTAACACATGCAGTGATAATTAGCTCACCTAGGGTTAAGGTCTGCATTAATCTCAGCCTGTTGAGATCACAGTTTGCACATGGAGGTGAGAGGTTTACTACACAGATCTTTTTCTGGCCTACATACATACAGCTGAAGACAAGTCAGGTGAAATGTTACTGCATCTGGACAATCAAATCCTTTAAGGATAAGGCTGGCGATTTTGTGTGTGTGTGTGTGTGTGTGTGTGTGTGTGTGTGTGTGTGTGTGTGTGTGTTTTAATAGATAGCAGTAGCAAAATAATGACTTTCCAAAAAAATTCACAAGTTTATGGTCCAGTATGCACACCATTAGAATATACTAAAATAGCTGCAATATCTACTGTCTGGAAAAATGCTATAGCTAAAAAACTAAGACAACTGGTATGCTGCCCATAAGTGGTGGTGAGTTGGGAAAAAATTAATTTAAAAAAAAGAGCATTGTTTGTGTGTGTGTCCAAACACAGTTCTTTACAGTATACAATCACCATTTTTTCACATTTGTCGTATTGATCAGACTCTGACCCAGACATTGTAAAGCAAAGCCATGTCAACAGACCCGTGCGGCCTCTCTCTCTCCCTCTTGCTCTCCTGCTCTCTCTTGCTCGGTGTGTCATAAGGTACTCCTCTGCCTCCTCTAGTAATAATGGTACATGTAATACATGTAGTTTATTTACAGTCTTGGAGGCAAGGCTCAGTGAATTGGACCATGGAAAACCAATCTTTAGCTACTCAGCTACTGGGGGCTGGCTATGTTGTTAGCCAGCCCCCAGTAGCTGGTGCAGGCTGACCTGGTGTAGCTGCTACACGAATTAATACAATAGTGCTAAATATGAGTTAAGATTTGCAATAAGGAAAGCCAAATCAAATTATGCAATAAAACTGGAATAACAAATTGCATCTAATGACACTAGAACCATCTGGAAAAAATAAAGACAATGACCAACTACAATAAAAGTCCCTCCCCCACACCTGACATTGACCCTCATCTCCCAGACAAGCTCAATGAGAGAGCGGGTCATCCACTAATCGGAAGATCGGCGGTTCGGTTCCCGGCTCGTCCAGTCCACATGTCGATGTGTCCTTGGGCAAGACACTTAACCCCGAATTGCTCCTGATGACTGTGCCATCAGTGTGTGGATGTATATGAATGATTAGATTTCCACTGATGGGCAGGTTGGGACCTTGCATGGTAGCCCCTGTACCATTCAGCATATGAATGTGTGTGAATGGGTGAATGTGATTTGCAGTGTAAAAAGCGCTTTGAGTGGTCAGAAAACTAGAAAGGCGCTATACAAGTACAGTCCATTTACCATTTACCATATTGGAGGTTTGAGGAGTCTCCAGTACCACCCTACTCTCCTCTGACCCCCTCTCCACCCCCTCCATTCTATATCCAGGAGGAGGATGTGAGGGCCATGTTCAGAAAAACAAAGAGGAAAGCAGGATCAGTTCATCTGTTCTGAACCACTGTGCAGCTCAGCTGGTCCCCACATTCACCACATCTTCAACATCTCCCTCCACTAACGTAGAGTACCACAGTGCTTCAAGGACTCAATCACAATTCCAGTCCCAAAATCAAATAAGATCTCCTGCCTCAACAACTTCAGACCAATTGCCCTAACATCCGTGGTCATGAAGTTGTTTGAGCACATCATTCTCTCCTAGCTGAAACTCTTCACCACCCCTCTGATGGATACTCACGAGTTAGCCTATCGTTCCAACAGGTGAGTTGAGGATGCTGTCAACCTAGCCCTCCATCACACACTACATCACCTAGAGTCACCCAACATCTACGCCTGCATCCTATTCATCGACTTCAGCTCAGCCTTCAATACATTAAACTCAATCAGTCTTTTCAACCTGGCCATTGACCCCTGCATATGCCACTGGATACAGAGCTTTCTGTGGAGAAGGAAACAGAGGGTTAAGATGGACAGCCTTTCATCTCAACCTCAACCCCTGACCCTCAGCACAGATGCCCCCCAGGGTTGCGTCCTCTCACCCTGGCTCTTCTCCCTTTACACAAACAACCTCACATTCCACCACAGCTCAGTCACCATTCTCAAATATGCAGATGACACAACCATAATTGGACTCATAACCAACAACAACAAGGACAAATACCGCCAGCAGGTAGCCCAAGTAGTCACTTGGTGCACCGACAACAACCTCCAGCCCAACACTTCGAAAACATAGGAACTTATTATTGACTTCAGGCACAGCCCCCCCCCCTCCATTATCAAAAAAGCCCACCAGAGACTGCTTTTCCTCCAACAAAAACTGCAGCATATAGTTAAAAAAGCATCCAAGATCATTGGAAAACCCCTCCCATTAGTTGAATCACTATATATCGAATGCACTGTCAAAAAGGCAAATAAAATAATCTCTGACCCCTCTCACCCTGCTCACCACCTGTTCCAACTGATGCCCCACAAGAGGTGCTATAGTTCCCTGCCCACCAAAACATCCTGTTTCAAACACAGCTTCTTCCCCACTGCCATAAGGACCCTGAACATTTTGCAATAAACCCTGTCAGATGTACCTGCACTTTAAACTGTCATGTCAATGTATATATTGTCTGTGATTACTGTTGTGTAAATATGTGTCTATTGTCTGTTTTGCCAGTCCTATGTAAAGCTGTAATCTGTTTTATGTCTGACACAGTTGTAATGACCTTCCCTATATGCTGTACCGAAAGCAAATTCCACCGACCTCGGTCGTGTGGTCATTTAACAATTGTTTGATTGATTGATTGATTCTTGTAAAATCTAGAATAGAATTTAAAATCCGTCTCCTCACCTACAAAGCCTTTAATGGTCAGGCACCATCATATCATAGAGCTCATAGTACCCTACTACCCCAATAGAACACTGTGCTCCCAGAATGCAGGCCTACTTGTGGTTCCTAGAATTTCCAAAAGTTGAAGCAGGGCCTTCAGCTATCAGACTGAAGCAGACACCCTCTCTATGTTTAAGAATAGGCTTACAATTTTCCTTTTTATAAAGCTTATAGTTAGGGCTGGCCAGGTTTGCCTTGGACCAGCCCCTAGTTATGGTGCTATAGGCCTAGACTGCCAGGGGACTTTGCATGATGCACTGAGCTCCTCTCTTCTCCTCCCCTTCTTGATCTGTACTTATTCTTTTACCATTAATGCATGTTACTAACTTGGCTTCTTTCCTGGAGTTTTTGTTTTTTGTCATCTCACAGGTTCCTATGGATCACGGTCATGGACTGCCTGGTTATAGATCGTGAGCTTCCATGGGTCATAGCTGTGCTGCTGTGGTCCTGCTTGATGCCCACACCCGCTATTCTTATTATTAGTCATATTTCTATTATTATTATTGTTGTTATTGTTATTATTGTTGTTATTGTGCTTCTCTGTGTCTCCCTCTCCTCTCTCCCCCTCCTTCTTTCTCTGTCAAGCCAACCAGTCAAGGCAGATGGCCACCCACCTAGAGCCTTGTTCTGCTTGAGTTTTCTTTCCATTAAAGGGGAGTTTCTCCTTGCAGCTGTCACCAAGTCCTTGCTCATGGAGGAATGTTGCCCTGAGATAACTTCTGTTGTGATTGTGATATACTAATCATAAGAATTGTAGATCAATGAATGAGTTTTAATACCTTTTGATTTATTAGAATTAGTCATTTCTAATACTTAATTATAAGGCCACTTTATTTTTATTGGAGTTCTGATAGTGTATTGATTTTAAATTGATTTGTTTCGAGAATGTATCATTATTTTAGGATACTGTGATTTTTATACAATACTGTGATTGTTGCCCTATATTGTACATTGTTCTTAGCCAGATGAGTTGGCAGTTACACATAGACTCAAGCTACTGAAGACCAGCAAAAAAAACTGTGTTTTCATTTATTCTTTCAGAATAAAACCCTCCAACTTTAAAAAAAATATGTTCATCCTGAGTCCAGTGTGATTTGTGGGTGCAACAATAGCAGAGGCTGTCATGTAAGGTGCCAATCTGCTCATCAGGAGCAATATAGCACTTTTTATCCAAGGTGTTTTACAATGTTTCTATACTCACTCACCCATTCACACACACAGTCACAGACTGATTGGGAGACATTGGGACACTGGGAGCAATTTGGGGTTCAGTATCTTACCCAAGGACACTTCAACAAGCAGACTGGAGGAGCTGGGGATTGAACCACTGACCTTCTGATTAGTGTATAACCCACTCTACATCCTGAGCCACGATCACCCATGTGTGTATTGCTATGTGTATTGTCTCTATTGTATTGTTTGTTTTATTTTTTATTGTGTTGTATTGTATGTGTTATGGGACTCCTTAAAATGCAGTCAGCTATTATTACATTTACTGCAATGCTACACAATATTGTGGGTGAAAGCAGCACCCTAGAACAGAAACTTTGCGACACAAAGATGTTATTGAAGAGTGTCCATCTCACTTTTTGTTTTTGTCTTTTGATGAAGTCATTTATTAAGGCCAAAGGTTGACTAAACACATCCAAACCCTGAAAAACCACAACTAAAACTCCAGGACACTACAGCTCATGTGACTTTATGGCTCACATGCATGTGTATTGTTTCTGTTCCTGGGCTGGGACTGGTGTTACTGACCCATCTAAGGGCGTAACTTTGGTTTGAGAAGGGGGGGGGGGGAGGTTTAAAGCAGATGACCGCCCACCTGCTTGAGGTTTCTACCCGTTAAAGGGGAGTTTTTCCTTACCGCTGTCGCCAAGTGCTTGCTCATGGGGGAATTATTGGGTCTCTGTAAATTTAAGAGTACGGTCTTGACCTGCTCTATGTGAAAAGTGCCTTGAGATGACTTTTGTTGTGATTTGGCGCTATATAAATAAAAATTGATTGATTGATTGATTGATGATCATGCTAAATTCTGCCAGAATAGTACATCAATGGGTCTAGACAGAAAATATGATTATCCTGGGCTAAATTACTAAATAGCCTTCTAATCAACCAACTCACATTTCCTTTCTTTCTTTTCATCCCCTCTCCAAAGAAAGACATTACATTTAAGTTAGCTCGTTGTAGCAGCCCTGAAGGGCTGTTGTTAAGTTAACGGAGAGAATGGATTTGGACTGGGGGGCACAATAGTGGCAAGATGCCGCCAGGGAGCAGATGGAGAGCACTTTTCTACTGGCACAGCCTTGGGCCTCGCTGCCTCAGCTATCCGGGCTGGATCCATGGTGGGACTACAGTGGCATGCTGCACCCGACTTGCTGTTACTCTGAAGTGAACTCCTCTCAACAGTAGAAACTTAACAACATAATTTAAATGAAACAACCGGGAGAGCTGGTTTGTTTGTTTTTGTTGCTAATGATATCAGACTGGTTAACCAGCAGCAACAAAGTTCTGTTATCAAACAAGATGACCAACAGCCACAAATAGACATTATGAAAAGGATAAGTAACTTCACCTCCATGAAAGAAAGAAGACATCAGGTAACATGAGTCTCTCTCTCTGGTTGATTATATCTTGAAGCTGTTTAAGAGTTACAGTGAGCTGTCTGGACTCACATGAAAAAGGCCTGATTCAGTTGGAATTGATCCAGTTTTTAATTGAGTGGTTGTTCAGTCACCTGTTGATGTTGTGTGATTTGCGAATGATTGTGCAGAAGGTCTGGCTGCTGGCTTGTGAGAATTTCTTGAGTAATAGGTTTAAAGTAACTATAATTAAGACTTTTTAAATACTAAAGGTCATGAGAATAACAAGTGTTAACACTGTCAGCATCGTAGACTATTTTTTGTATGTTGTTCACATAGATAAGAGTGTGTAAGTCATGTATTTAATATATGCATTAGTACTTTTTGATGTGAACCTACACTTTTAGATCTGTGAATGTTTTTAGTGTTCAGTCTTTCTTGTATTCATCACTGTTCTGTACCTGTATCACATTATAAGCTTTATGGTACTTTATATATTTCTGTATACTAAGAAAATACATAGGAAACGTGTAATTCATGTGATATGTTTTCTGTTTTTGATTAAAACATAAATCTGCTGTCACAATAGAACAATACTATAAATTTGAAGTTAACTTTGTTTAACCTTGTTGGTAAAATGACACATCTAAACCACTCCAGTGCTAAATTGAGCACTTCTTTGTTTAGACACAATATTTGCTAAATTACTTTAAAGAAGCAGCCTTTTCACCTCTTGTGCTTTTGTTTTGAAAGCAAATTGTTTTATTTGCATATAAAATTGTCCCCTCCTTCGATTTCATTGGTTGGGGGATAATGATGTAATGCGGTTTGTTGTAAGATTCCATGTTACAATCTGTTTGAATATGGGTTGCTATAATTCAACAGGTTATGCTATAAATTATATTGGTGTATGTTGTTTAAAATCTTGTTCCGGTGCTAACATTGAGCACGTGCCCCTCTAGAGGTCTCTGCACTGCCCTGCATTTGAACATAAGAACATAACATAACTTGAACACAAGAAAGTAGAAACAAGTAAAATAACATGGCGCTGTGGGTTGGTTTTCCTCCTGTCCTCTCCAGTGTTTTTTTAGTCATCAGCCACCACTGTGTAGTTCCCCTTCTGCAACTTGATAGCATTTTTCAATAGCCTCTCCATGTTTGGTAAACACCTAACTCTTTCAGTCCCACAACCCCAAACTTAGGCTTTCTGTTAAAATTTGTAGCCTCCAAGCCCCAACTCAGATTACTCAAGTGATGTCATGAATAAAACACATTTTTTCAGACATGATGAGTGGATCAATTGAATTTTACATTTGACAAATAAACTGATCTTGATATGTAAAATCAGTCGAATGCCCCTTTAACCTATACCATAGCCACTCCAATACAGAGCAGAGCTGTGTTAAAATATATGACATATTTAATTCAGCTTGCGTGTCACAGCTATTTAGAAATTTATTCTACTTTAATTCCAGTCATTAGTGTTACAATGAAACAAACACTGGTCAGAAACAGGTTTCAGTGGAATTAATTTCCACAGAGGAAACAATCCCCAAAAACAGCATATTCTGTGGAATAACAGGGGCATTGTGATTTTTTTAATATACATATTTTTTTCAATGCCATGAGCACCACAAATAAATTTCTGTATTGGGGTGGAGACAGACATTTCAGAGACAGATATCTTGATCTAGACCTTGAGCAATAAAACCAAAGCTATCTGCATGGAGAGATTCCACTAGAGAGAAGAGAGAAAATATGTTTTTGCCATTGGAGTGAAGTGATTCTACAGTATGAAGTGTTTGGTATTTATTATATTTGTTGTTCAGTTCTTTCTTTTCTCATTCTGATGTTTTTGTGGTCATCATATTACAGGAAAAGCTCTGTTAACCCTCTAAACCACTGCAGCTATTCATTAGTTCCTCTGCAGCTATGACTCAACAGTGAACAGAGAACAGTGCTGGTCTTGACAGAGAGAAGGCATTTCCTCTCTTCCATATGGGACTCATGCAGTTGATCATCTGACATTGTGGTGAAATGCCAAGTTACTCTGACTAGTCATGCTATGTGTATGTGTGTGTGTGTGTTGTAGCCTGTGAGTGTGTTCATTGCCAGTCAAGTAGCTCAAGGCTACAAAGGAACAGCTCATTGTTCTCCAACAGGTGGGAAATGAATCACTTTAAGACTATCCCATCAGATCACAGCATGTCAACAGACTATTGCAACAACAAACTAAAAAGGAGAATATTAAGGAGTAGTTAAAGTTAAACACACTGTATAACGGGCATCTTTTTCACATGAGTATTGACCCTGGGGTTGTTGCAGTATTCATTACTGTTAATATACGTTGGATTAATAGCCCTGCAGGGCAATTACTTGATCTCAAAAGCTTTTTGTTGCTGTCTAAAGTGGCACTAAAGGAAAGGTCAGGAGTTGCGAAACAAAAGTGGATTACCATCCAGACAAAATGGGAAACTGCCACGATTCAAGGCGTGTCACTTGGCTTTTGGTAGTTTAATTAATTGCAAATTTGTCAGGACATTTGCACCACTAAAGTAACTTTCTTATTACTTATTTCTGTGGCTGCAGTACAGAGGCCCTGTGACAAACACTTGGAACTTTGTTCAAAAATGTTGTAATATTAGAAATATAATGCAGTCCAGCACATCACCACCATCACATCTCAATAATAAACATGAAGTAGAATTATCATCTTTCACAGTGAATTGTGAAAAGTGACAGTGAATAAGCCTCATAAAAGTGGAATATATACATATATATATATATTTATATATTATATTTTGATTGTTTTATTTTTTTTAATTGAATTTATTGTGTGTATCTTTGTTACATTTCATTAATTTTGTATTACCTTGTGAAGCATGGTAACATACATGTTTTGGAAAGTGTGATATAAATAGTTTATTATTTCTATTTCTATTTCCCTACATAATAAATGTCCGCAGTGCACGGAGAGCCAGGTTGATACTGGATTTTGGAGGCAGATACAGTTTCCAGGAAATGGCAGCACTTTAGAGCAGTGTCTCGCCTCCTTTTTGGCTTGTCACTTCTTAAAATTGAGTCATGTTTCAAGTGTATTTCATCTGAAAGATTTTGGAGGCCTGAAGAGATTAAAAATATCCAGTCTCTCACAAGAAAAAATAAATACAAATTGGAACAAATACCATCATTTTAATAGAAATGTGTTTTCCTTCTTTTCAGTCATTGCTATCTCTTTAATCATCATGTGACTCTACAGGTTTATCAATAATTGTTGGCTTCCATTTATTCACTCCAAGGTTTATGTTGAGTTAGAATATTTTAGCGGATTGGGCTGACCAAAAAAGGACTGGTTTGGGATCAGGTTTTATATAACTGATACTATGTCATCAAAAATGCCTGGGTCAGCCCTGATCCTGATCCTGCAGATGGGCTTACTTAATAAAGCTATGATTGTCAGAGCAGCACATTATTGTCCACAACTTCAATATCAGTCTGCACATACAGAACAAGCTGTTTGAAGAGTAAGTTGAAGAGCACCACCCTGCTGCCCAGTTAATCATCAGACACACCCAAAATTACATCTATGGACAGACATGATAACACTGTTCAATAAGCACAGCACCTATCTATCTACAGCACTCTGTGTTCTCTGTCCTGTTATGCTTCCTCTGCATGTCTAATTTTCAGTCACTGAGTGTTTCTATTTGTTCAACCTCTAATGCAACAGCAGTTATGGTTTGATTTGTTTTTTCACATCTCTCCTTATTGGCAGGCAGTAGGAGATGTTGCAACACATTCCAGTGCCCAGATCTGCCTGTTTCTCTTTTCTCTCTAGAATCACTCCGTTGAGGTCATTTTCTGCCCAGTGCTCCTTAACAATAGTGGCACACAGTGTGTAAATCAGGAAGAGTTTGAATGATCTCCTGGGCCGTCATCGTGCTCTGCACTGAATTACCTTCAGTACAATATTTTTTATGTGCTAAATGACAACACTGATTATATGTTTAAAAGGAAAACCAAGGGGATTAATTTTTCCCTACTTTATTTAAACCATGTCTAACATTTGTTATGATCTTTTAGTTTGGTAATCTCACTGTAAAAACAAGCAAAGGTGGGACCACTCAAGGAGACCATATCTGGGTGAAAATTACAGGCAGCACTGAGTGGTATAACCAAGTTACAGGAATCATGAACAAGAACTAGACGCTCTCATCACCATATGGTGCATAAGGCTAAAAAGGCTAATAAAAAAAGTATACTGTGGTGTTTCATATCCAACCTGAGTCTGTGAGAATAGACATGTAATCATCCCAACTGCCTTAGTGAGGTGTCTTCCAGTAATGGTGGGAGCCCTCAGAGATGGAACTTTTAGTTTAGAGGGTGTCTCCAATATATCCCAGGAACACCATCTAATTTAATGAATGGAACTCCCACAAATAAAATTCATTTCTATGATTTAAAACAATGAACATAAATGTGGTTCACTGTCTTCTATGTGTTTATTTTTGTTTTTTTGTTTCTTATTTTTTGATGGGTTGGGCCTCTACTCCCATGGTGTACAGGTTTCCTCTCAGTCTGAACACACACACAGCAGAGTCATACAAAGTGATGTTGAGATAATTGTTAGATAATGTGTTTGCTTCTATCTAGTTTTTAGGAAGAATAAACAGAAGAGAAGACTTGGGACAGAAAACTGACAGAGGAATGTTAGGAGGGAGGATCAAAATGACCTCTGTTGAAATGGCTGCAACTGAAATGCCCAAAGTCATCAGATCATTTCGACTGTAGGGCCACACAGGGCCAGAGTTAATATGAAATCTAAGACAATGAGGCTGATGTGATTAGCAGTAACTGTGACTCTCTAAGCATCCCTCTTCTCCTGCTATCCAGGGGAAAAATATCACTAATAGGTAACAAATACTGCAACACGGGATCAACCATCACTAATGAAGCAAATGAAAACTGAGAAATATTAATAAAAATGTTATTAATTCAGACAGTCAGGTGGTTTTGCCATTTAACTTTGTCAATCAATTCTCATTCATTTCCATTACTTCAACTGTCATCATTTAATGTTGTTACTTTCAGTCTTCTGTGGGACTCACATTATGTGATAAAAGAGATCATTTTGATGAAACGATCAATGCATATATCAGATATCAGAAAGCGTTAAATGGTTAAAATAATGGTTTTGGTTTTAATAAATCATATCTGCCTGCATGAAGTCATTTCACATGCCTTTTGATCAAATCACTTCATGAGTTATGACTTACTGAGTTCATACTTAAAAGCATTTTCATTTTATCATTGAGGTTGTTTGAGTTAAGTGTTATGTAGGTGGATTTATGAATACAGACATCAGGTCTGATCAGAGCCTGAGACTATAACAGATGTCAACTCCATACACAGCATGAGACACGTTATCACTGTATGTGTGTTAACATTTAGTTATCCATTAATAGGAAGCCAATTAATACAGACACATGCAAACAGACACCAGTAAGAAAACACAGGTGGAACACTCTTCCACAGTTGGCCAGCATCAGCACAAGATAACATGTCCATGTAACACTTTGAATACACACACACAGACGCAGACACACATACATCCATGTGCTCCTCCAAATTGAATGACCACATTTGTCACTTGAAAATGCCCCAAGAGTGATATATACAGCACCTTTTCTTTTTTTCTTTTACTTTATGGCAAGAGTGCATTTACAAAAAATAAAACAAAACAAACAAACAAAAAAACAAATAGCTTATTGATTAACTTATTTATCTATGTCAAATAATCATTTGGGCCTTATATTTAACATTGATTGGATTACATCTTTGACTCTTCAAATTCAAGGCTGAATCCTTATTTTATAGCTCGGCATCTGCCTCCTTTTAGAATAAATCCTTCAATATTGTTTGTGATTCTTATATTTAATCCATTAATTCCACCATCTCAAATATCCAGTTCTTGATTTTTGATTCTATAAGTTATTCTTTCCAGTTCTAAAATAAGAGTGCTCCTCTTTTAACTGTCCACCTAGCTTCTGATAATTAACCTCATAGATTTTGCTTAAATCATTGGGACCCGAGCACAATAGTGCCAGGGACCGTTGGGCCCACAGTTACTGATGGGTGACAAATTAAAGGAAAAAGCGGGTCTGAATGCTTGACCACTACAGTGAAGGGATGCGGTGGCTATGTTATGCTTCGAAGTCACCAGATCTCAACCCAATTGAAAATCTATGGGTAATATTGGACTGACACATTAGACAGCACTCTCTTTCAGTATAACAAATGGGCCTGGATGTGGCACATCGGCTCTACAGCACCCCCTAATTACTTTTAGCATTTTTGAAGTGCTAGGGGTACTAGAAAACTCACAAAACTTTGCACATGCATCAAAAGTGGTGTAACTTGATATCTGATATATGTCTTGGGTATGGGTGTGGCAAAATAGCTCGTGCGCGCCCCCTAGAAAATTTCAAAGTCAGAGCCCTCGCCTTTAAGTGTGATGTATATGTATGAAATTTTGTTGTCAGATGTGCCATCTCCAGACTTAAAAAGAACAACCTCTTGGAGCCATACCCTAAGTCCAACAGGAAGTCAGCCATTGTTGTAGGTTTGGGGACCGCTGTTGCAGTGAATACAATTCTTGATGAACTGTGTCTGGAAGTGGATACCCTCCTCTTTTAGGACGTTTTAAAGATTTTTGTATGCCTTATGTTGTTGTACTACAGCTGTAGTATAATCGAGGTCAAAGGACAGCATTCATTCTCCAAGTTGGATTTTCTTTTGCCATGCTTTTTTGAGTTCCATCTCCTTAACATTATAATGGAGAAAGTTTGACAGTGATGATCTTGGAGGTGAGCCAGGGCTCAGTTTCTGTGCCAGGGCTCTGTGCACTCATTAAATCTGTGCATCTGTTATTTCAGGATGAACATTTCAGTTTTGAGCAGTTTCTCAACTGAGGTACTAAGCTGCCTTCCGCTCCCTCCAGCATACTGTATATCTGCAGATTATTTTTTCTGGATCTAGACTCCAGATCATTCAATTCATTAACAAGTGCTTCTGTTCTTTCAGTGTTTGCTGGAGTGCATTGTTTGCATCTGCACTCCATGTTTCCTCCTCCATTCCGATGGCGGCTTCTTCAAGTTTTGGTCTTGTATTGTGTGTTTGCCATCAACTTTTGGTTCAGTTCTCATTTAAATTCAGGCAGCTCTTCAAATCCCGCTTGAATTCCTATTTGAAAACCTATTCATAGAAAAAGTCTTATCATATTTGAAAAATTAGGCCATTGTATTCGGCTGTGTATTTACATTGGAGCAAATTTATCTTTATTTTATTTTTTAAAGTAAAATTACTTCACACTCTGGAAGACATTTTGAAAAGTAATCCATTTCTGACTGGGAACCCATTGGAATTTTCAGGAAGCATACACACACCATTTTTACATATTAGGACGTCTTTGGTGCTATTAAATTTATGTAATATTCATTTAATATATAATGTGTAATATAATGTTTTTATTAGGCATATGGAAAATTCACTGTTTGCCTTGTATAATGATAAGGTCTTTACTCCTCAGTCTTTGGTCTGAAGAGTAAAACCTCTGATTTTGTAAATAGTATAATTAATAATAACATCATAATCCTATCAGAAACATGGTGTAGAGGTGATAAAATTTACACAATTCAGTACAAATTCTCAAAACTGGAAAAAACTATATTTGGCTGAAAATAAAAAGAGATCTTATCCCTACACAGAAAGACATATATCTATGTGCTGTTTACATTCCCCCATCTGAGTGATGAACGGTCGGGTAAGAGGGGACTCTTTGGGAAGGTTCACTTGCTGTTCAACTAGTGGCAACACTACTGTAGATCATATGATCACAGACATGGACCCCTTCTCTTTCACTGCATTCACAGTCAAGCACCAAACCCCTTTATCAGACCACAACCAAATCACCCTCTTCCTCAAACACAACAATATCACACACATAAAACCCAGCAAGCTGTTCAACATACACAGGACATACAGATGGGCCCCAAACAGCACTGAGCAATACCAATAGGCCAGCAATAGTGAAGAGATTACATTATTACTACAAGAATTTATAGAATACCCCTACTCTCCCACTACTGAAGACATATGTGAGGCTGTCCACAATATAAATTACATCTTCAACACAACAGCAAATAAAGCTAAATTGAAACTACATACAAATAAAAGAAAAACAACAACAAAAAAACCCCCATTGGTTTGACAAAGAATATCAAAACCTGAAAAAACAAGTTAGAAAATGATCTAACCTGAAACACAGAGATCTTACAAACAATCATATACGTCTTCAGTATTGTGAAGCACTTAAGACATATATAAATACAATCAGAAGCAAAAAGATAAAGCATAGTGAGAAACAGCTGTGCCTACTTGAAGAGAGTATAGAGTCTAACTCCTTCTGGGACCAGTGGAACTCAGTCTGTCAGTCTGAGCCTGAGGAGCTGGCCATACAAGACGGAGACATATGGACATTTTCACACCTTATTTGGGCCAAAACCACCAGGAACTGACTTACAAACCAAACAAATACTGGAAAAACTACTAAATATGGAATTGATATTCAAAGACCACCAGAACCCCCTAGATTTCCCCGTTACTATCAACCACCTCAAAACAGAATTGAAGACCCTGAAAAACAAAAAAGCGTGTGGGTCTGATGGGATGCTAAACGAAATGCTGAAATACAGCACAGAAAAATTCCAACTGGCTATTCTAAAGTTATTCAACTTAATTCTGAGTGTGGGATATTTTCCTGAGAGTTGGAATAATGGTCTTATTACACCTATATTTAAAAGTGGAGACAGATTTGACCCTCAGAGTTACGGAGGGATATGTGTCTGCAGCTTTATGGGCAAGCTGCTCTGCAGCATCATCAACTCACATATAGCTGAGTTCCTTAATGAGCACAATGTCCTGCATAAAAGTCAGATTAGATTCATGCCTAACCGTCACACATCTGACCATATCTTTACCCTCACCACTCTCATTAACACACATGTGCACCAAAATAAAAATAAAATTTAATCATGTTTTGTTGATTTCAAAAAGGCCTTTGATTGTATTTGGCATGAAGGGCTCTTATCAATTATTAGAGAGTGGCATAGGAGGTCAAACCTATGATCTCATTAAATCAATGTATTTGAATAACAGATACGCAATTAAACTTGGAAACAAAAGAACCAGTTACTTCAAACAGTACCGTGGGGTGAAACAGGGCTGCAGTTTGAGCCCAACCCGTTTTAACATATATATAAATACATTTGAAGAACAACTGCAAACATCCACAGCTCCTGGTGTGACTGCAGGGACACAGAGGTCAAATGTCTGATGTTTGCTGATGACCTGGTTCTCCTGTCTCCCTCCAGAGAGGCTTACAGCAGAGCTTGGACATCCACAAGTTCAGTCAAACATGGGCCCTAACTGGAAATATGACCAAAATATTGACTTTCCAAAAAAGATCCAACTATCAGAAAAACAAATTCACATTAAGAAATATAGAAATTGAGCATACAAAACATTATACATATCTAGGCTTGAATATCAGTTCCACTGGACATTTTGGCCTGGCTGTGAATGAGCTGAAGGGCTTTCTACACCATCAAAAGAAAAATAACAATTGACCTTCCAATTAGGACCTGGCTCAAAATTCTAAATTCAGTAATAGAGCCAATAATCTTATATGGTAGTGAAGTATGGGGTCCACTTACCAGCCAAGACCTCCCAAAATGGGAAAAACAGCTGCTAGAAGCCCTGCATGCAGAACTGTGCAAAAACATACTGAGAGTCCACAGACACACAGCCAATAATGCCTGCAGGGTAGAACTTGGTCAATACCCTTTATTAATTAAAATTTAGAAGCGAGCCATCAAATTCTATAAACACCTCCAATCTAGCGACCCCCAGTCCTAAAACAATCTGGCCCAACCAAATCATCTCAAAACAAAAAGAAAATTATATCAAATATTGGAATGAAACCACAAAATCACAAAGTAAATTAGAATTGTATTTGACCCTAAATAGAGAGTACACGGTGGCTGAGTACCTGACCACCGTGACTGAAAGAAAACTGAGAAAAACGGTGACAATGTACAGACTGAGTGGACACAGCCTGGCCATAGAAACAGGCCGTCACAGGCAGAACAGGCTCCTCAGGGAGGCCAGGCTGTGTTCACTTTGTCATTAAGGAGAAGTTGAGATAGAATCTCACTTCCTATTATATGGTGACAAATATAGAGATTTGAGAGAAGTTTTCTTTGAAAAAATTAATCATATCCTGAGTTTATCCACCTCCCTGAGCTTCAGAAACTTCCCTATCTATGTGGGGAGAAAAGTCAATGTGCAGTAATAGCTGCAAAATATATTAAGTCTTGTCATAATCTGAGAATAAGCTCTGTAGTAAATGTTTCTGTGTGATTACATTTGTAAAAATGCCTTTTATCGTATTGTATTTAATATTATTGTTTATATTTACATGTTATTGTATAATTATTAATCATCTGTCAATGTTTATAATTTTCTGTACTGCCCTGGCAATATAGATTTCTGATCTGTCATGCCAATAAAGCTTATTTGAATTTGATAATGATAGACTACAGACAGTCACTTACTCTGTTAGCCTGTGCCAGTCCGTTAAACCTCCATTCAATCCCCTTCTGCTCTTTGTCATCATGTATACCAGTATATGTGATGACAGTATGCAACATCATCACAGGCCCTGATGCTCACTGGGAAGCTCACATGAAGCTCAGTTTCCCCCAAACACACTGAAATACCAAACCAGTGTTTACATTAGTCTGGATGGAGGACTGAAATGGGGAGAAGAGGATGTGTTTACAAATTTAATGAGTGTGACTGTGCCCTCAGAGCGCTGAAGCCTCATATTAGCCTCAGCTGAAGTTAATAATACATTTTTTGCAATGAAGGAATGGGAGGGCTAATTGAAGTGACCAATAATTCTTTCAATGCACATACAGAATGTGAATATTGTAAAAAGGTAGAATTGAAAAAAGGTAAACTTATTCTTTAAGTGATGCTTCAGTTGAATTTGTTTCCAAATTCGACTCTTCCTAACCATTGCCTGTGGTTTACGATGATGCTGTGTTCAGGGCCATGTGCTTCATGTGTTGCTGAGGTGAGGGGGTAGGGGTCGGGGGGTCTTCTTAACAAGTTACATTTACAAGCCTCAAGCTGCAGAGGGCTACCCAGTGTGCCCTTAAATGCAGCTCTTAAATTTGGCTCCTTGTATTCTACAGAGAAGATTAGGCTTACAGAGAAACCACGATGTGCTGTGAACTGGCTCGGAAGATATCCAGGGCAATACCCAGGCATGTTTAAATCTAATCATTGTCAATCTACAATGGCTAGCAAAATAACAGCAACCATTTCAGAGATTCTATCATATCCAACGACTGCTCAAGCTACTGGCAGCAATTTTACATCCAATTATAATGCAATCAGTTCTGTCTATGTGTTTTATTCCACACCTCACACACAGAGAGGAAAAACCAACAGGTCTGCAGTAGAACACCAAAACTGAGAATAGTGAAGTTTCATGTGATGAGGGTCCTGTCCAACTCAACTTTTTCCATCGCTGATGGAACATTGTGTGTGTGTGTGTGTGTGTGTGTGTGTGTGTGTGTGTGCGTGTGCGTGTGTTTGTGTGTGTATAGATCAGTCCAGCTTTCCTGTTTTTGTGGAAAGAAAATGGCAAAACAGACATTTATAATTTATGCCTATTCTCTCTCTCTCTTTCTCTCTCTCTGCCCCTCTCTTTTTACAGGACTCTCCCTGCCTATCTAAGTCAAAGGCAGGCCGCCTTTGTATTACTGGCCACCGCCTTTGTTGAAAATTCCAGCATGTGATGTTAATGGAACGAAAAAGACAGAACTCAACTGCGAGGGCAGTGCAGCACCTGGACAGTCTCCAGGGCGCACACGCAAGTTATCTTATAGTTCATCTTCACAAAAGGCCACAGTTGCAAGCATTTTTTGATTTAATGACTAAATAATTGTGTTTGCGAGAGAAACATGAAGTATATTGTGAACTTTCTACACCGTCACTCAGAGACTAATGTTAGTGGAGCAGCAATCAGCAGTAACAAACATGACCAGCTGACTAACACGCGTTTCTATGGATCCCACTGCTTTTCTTGGCAAGACCCGCCCTACTCTGCCTCTCATTGGCTAGTACTTGTTACTTTCTTTGTTTTGGTTGGTTAGGTTTAGGCATGAGGAGTGAGATTGGTTAGGGTTTGGGTAAGAATATCAGGGCAAGCCAATCAGAGGCAGAGTAGGGTGACCTGCCCTACTCTGCCTCTGATTGCCAAAAAAAGCAGTGGGATCCATAATAACGCAACTAACACACACTGCAGCATTACACAATTTAAACCAACGCTGAGGTGAAGAAAACAACCCGATGCTCAGTCAGCACCCGCCCAGTGTGTTGGACAGCAATGGCTTTCCTCGGAGCTGACGATGCAGCAGAGAGCCTGCTCTCCACTGCTGGAGACATGATACAGCAGAGCACTCTGCCCAGGGGTGGGTTTAGTGATTTGGGGGCCCCAGGCAAACTCTGTCTTGCTTTATTTTCACCCTTTCTCTAACTGGGTTAGTTATTAAGTTATTATAGGCAGTGTAGAAGAAGTACTCAAAAGTAAGTAAAAATATTAATACTGCACAGTAAAAGTAAGCATTCAAATTTTTACTTAAAAGTGAAGAGTGAAACAGAGGTATTATTAGCAGTTTTTTATCCTCATACAGGCAAGAGATTGTAAGATGCTTTCAAATTAATTAACTTATTAATTGATGCAGTTAACGTTTGAAAATAAAGAGTTTGCAGACCATTTATCTTATGAATCGAATCGGCACCCACGTATCGTGACATTGTCCCAGGTCTACAAAATAAACACTGGCATTTGTCACAACCTTTATTTTTCATCTTTGTATAGAATTTAATCCCTATGGACGCTTTTGTCTGTCAAATCATGATTTTTTTAACTTAAGCACACAACACTCTAATGGTGTGCGCACAACCTGTGTGCAGCTCACACGCACATTCTCCGATCGTTGTCAAAAAAATCCAGGGAAAACCTTGCTTTATCAATTCAATTCAAAGAGATATTATTGGCATCTATCTCTCTTGCACACACATACACACACACACACACAGACAGTCTGATTACACAGCGTGTTTTGATGGTGATGCTGAAGGTAATTTATGAGTAGCTGATGTTAAAATTGTTGCTCCCTTGTGTGTACATGTTAACACTGAGCTAGCTGCAGAGTTCCCACTGTGGCCTGAGTGTACATTTCCACGGCTTCCATGACAGTAAAAACAAATACATCACACATGATCACAGCAGCCTCAGCTCACTGGCAATGATCAGAAAGACATCTGACAGCAGCTGCAGGGGCAGCTGAAAATTCCAAATGTTGAAGGGAATATGTCCAAATCTGCAGTTAGCCATCACTAAAGGACCATATGTGACATTTCCAGTGTCCAAGTTGATGGAGGCGCTAACAGAAAGGTCACGAAAAGCTCAAATTGGTCAGACAACACCAAAAAATACAGAACTAATAGCAAGGATACTGGATTGTATCATATTTTAATACACAGATGTTCATTATTTGTAATTGTTATATATTTGTTAATTTATATTGTAATACACTGTATGTATTTAATGGCACAAGTGCAATTCACTGTGTGGGCATCACCACCTGATGTTTTGGTTCATGTACACACTGTCAGCCAGTCACATCGCTGGTCTCACAGCTCTGGAACTGCAGAGCCAGTCACAGTGAAGCATGATGACAGAAAATCATATTCTTGAATGGAAGAAGCAGAGCATACAATGACAATAGAAATAAATAATAGAAACAATAATATTTTTGTTAAAATATTTATAAGATTCAACTCAGTCATATTTCTTCTATCTCACATTGTAAATGGTCAATGGTCGTCATATCGTAACTGAGGTAGAATAGAGTTACCAAACCAACGAGTCTGATGTGTGTAGAGTTGTCTGTGGAGAGAACATACTACAATCTCAGTGATAAAGCAAGAAATATTCTGGCTAAACTGTTGTTTAACAGCAAAAGAACTCATCCCTGTGATTCGTGTTGCAAATCAGCATCACTTCAAACCATTAATTCTAAGTTATATACCTAGATTTTAATTTTTCAGATGACATTTAGGACTTAGCAAGATACACTCATTCCAGGCACTTACGGGTCAGCAATACATCGTACTCATAATTCTGACTGTCCTCAGGTAGCTTTCATCATACCCTAAGGTGGATCATATCTTTGACAAATGCAAACATGCCCTGCCTCACTCCTTCATATAATTCCTAGGCTGTATTTTGGAAATCAATCTTTCAAACCATATCTGAAATCTTACAATGTCCCACTGAGCCTAACATGCTGATTGCTGTGTTTGGCATTCCCCCACAAGAATTGATTTTGCCCAAAATCAACAAGGTATGCTAGTCTTCACCTTGGCACTGGCTTGATGAAATTTATCAACATATCTGTCCTGTTGCCTCCAGATGACTGCAGGATTTAATGAACTGAAGCAGATGGTTTGCATACTGTTCAAGATCAGGAAAATGCCGGAGCGCTGCTTGCACAGGTCATTGTGCCACCGCAAACATAGGCCCCATAATTTTTCAAAGATGACAAAAAACAAACCAACAAACAAAATACAACAATGTGAAAGCCTTATCTCATGACTAATTTTTCAATAATGACTACATAACCCAGCCCTTGTGGTGTCTCATTGTGGTGATATAGCGAATAAAAGTAGGCGAAGATGAACAAAGTGATATCCAACAAAGTCAATCAAAACACAAAGAACAGAGTTTTTATCTACATGACAGATAAAAGTCTGCTCTCTAGAAGAGTAGACTAAGGCCGTATTCAGACCAAACCAGACCAGACCAGGCGGTTGAGCGGAGGTGTGGGGGGGTTGTGGGCGTGTTTATTTGTGCTCTAGAACTTAACCACTGTGAAACAATCTGAAAAAAAGTTTTATTGATCTGATTCACCGGCTTTCTCGCTACCAGCACTCCCTCTCTTCATTCACTCTCTAGCTCCCTCAACCACAGCTGCTCTCTCTCTCTCTCTCTTTTTCTCTCATCTTTTTTAAAATGAGTCGGGAAGCCGACAGCAAAGTCTAACTTCACTTTTAATGTTATCAAACGAAGAAAAATGTCCTCCCCTCCTCCTAGTAACATCTTTTTACTCCCTCATGGCAGAGTTTACAGCTCTGATAAGTCTGATCTCCGGCTGTGATTGGCCACTGCAGCCTTCAGCCGCAGTGACGTTGGGCTGCGTTTCTCCAAAAGTTGACTCTGGCTCAACTTTTCGGCTACAGTCTGGTGCGGCGCCGCATCAGCCAAAACACCCGCAGCCAAAACGCGCTACCCCTATTCAAATGAAAGGGAGAACTGGCGTTTTCGCCGCACTGCCTGATTTGGTCTGAATACGGCCTAACTGGTTCAGCAGTCTGGTGCTGAATTCACACACACACACACACACACACACACACACACACACACACACACACACACACACACACACACACACACACATACACACACACACACACACACACACACTGTCCTAGCTCACTTTTGGGGACTTACAGACTTACATTTATTTACTGGAGACTTACCCTAACCCTAACCATAACCACTACTTGCCTAACCCTAACCCCTCACTGTGACTGTTTTTTAATTGATGGAGCATCATGCTGTTGACAGTGTTGCTGTTCGCTCTGTGTTTGCATTTGTTCAGGTTCATAAAATTTTGCATCAGGTGTGATTATTATATTATATTATATTATATATTATATTTCCACGTGCTTTCCATATTTGTTGATAGTTTTTCTAGTATTACATACTGCTTACATGTTTTATGGAACCTTGCTGAGTAATACCATGCATCTCCTTGCTGCTTTCATGACACAGAAATAGAACAGACATACGCAACAAAAAATTTCAAGTTAAGGTTAGCTCTTATTTTTTATGCACACAGAAAATTGGCTAAATAAATAAAATAGACATTCTTTATATTTTAAGTTTAATTCCTGTCAGCAGCTGTATATGATTTTGAGCTTGACAGTTCATTCTTGGAAACAGCAGTCAACAAAACAATCTCAACTCAAGGTCCACCCACTCACTTGTTCTGGAGCCTTTGACCATATCACATATGCTCTTCATAAACATCTACAGTTTCATGGCAACTGAGCAAATTCAATTTGCTGAAAAGAATCATGTAATATAACAAGTGAACCTTGAGCTAAGATTGCTTTTGCCAACTGTATTTTGATTTGTTTGGCTGATGAATTTTACAGATACATTCCTGTTGAACTGTGATGAGGTTCATGACATCTGTAGCTGAGATGGTGGCCAGAGGAACAGCTCATTATTTTTAATTCACCTTTTCAATGTCATTACTGTCGACTTGATACACACAGCCAACACCACAACTAAACCTGATGCCAGAAAGTAGTATATTAAGATAAAATATGTTAAAACATGCTCTAATTAACAACCAAAGCAGTAAGCTAATATTATTACCAAGCATTTGACGTGGGTCCATATTTTCAACTATTCTGGTGGTGGAGAGTTGGCTTGTGTGTATTGCACATGTCAGAGACATTCTTTCTAATTTTCCTGAAACAGGACATCTATCCACTCACCTCATACAACACTTTGAGTGCAGGATAATAGATGACATTCTTCACCCATGGACATTTATGTTCACCACAGATGGCTACATTTGGTGTTATAATATACTTATAAACTACTGAGAGAGTAGTGCAAAGCTCTGCAAAGTCAAGACAAGGTTGTAGAATTTAACATCATTTAACATCATTAGAAGTACTAGGAGCTCATTCTCCTGATGGTGTCAAGATAAAGGCACAAACCCTGCCTCTAATGATCAGATCCCTGTCTTACCCTTCTTCTGAATAGAGATATAACTTCTAAACACATCCCTCCTCCTCTCTCTGCCACATTCCCACACACCCCACAGCTCACACACACCCTGGGTATTTCTCAGTAAGCCATGAGCTCTTGTTTAACTGTTCTGGTGTGGAATGACTCACTGGCTTAGGAACGCTAATGCATAATGCACACACACCACAACATTCTCTCAAACAGGGTAGTTTTTTTTATATTTGATATGAGGGTGCAAAGACCCCATTTTCTCTCTTCTGATCCAAAGACTCAGGCTACAGTCCAGGCAGTAAGTATTTGGACAGTTACACATTTTTTGTAACCTGACACACCAATTTGTTTGTTACACAGAACCATCTGAGAAGTCATCCATGGAAACTGTTTGGAAAAGGGCAGGCACTTTCAAAAATACTTGGCAGGTGACTGGATGAACCATCTGTCTATCACTGTCTATCACCGTCTTATTTCGCGAGGCAGCTGGATTTGCGATGCTGATTGGTCCAAACCAGTGGTGGTTTGGACACAAGCACATAACTTGAAGCCTGAGAGATGGATTCTCTTGTGATCTTGTGATCTCATGATCTCACAAATCCAGCTGCCTCGCAAGGTAATATTTTTTGTTCTTCAGGCTCTGTACTTATTCAAATTAAAACTGGGGCTTGGCATTTAATGTAGTGTCCATTCTTTTATTTCAATTTGAATGTGTTGAAGCACAGAGCCTGAAGAAGAAAAATGTGTAACTGTCCAAATATTTACTGTCTGGACTGTACATGCCAATACCAGTGCTCTCTTTTTTTTTAATCTAAAATCTGTCCTCATCCTCATTGAGTGGCACTGATTGGAATCTTTCCTCCATGTATAAGCCCACATGAAGCTGTAACTACACTTCACTTCTTAACTATAATTGGAGAAGTTCTAACACTAACATTCTTCTTAAGCTTGTGTAGATTTTAAGTATTTTTTTTCTACATGCCCTGTAAAACGTAATTTTTTATGATGACAGTGTATAGGAAACAGGAATTAATGTCATGTTTGACTGATATCTGATCAGTTTCATTGATGCTGTCAACATCAGCTCCAATACTAATCCGGTAAATCATGTCAGTGCATCACTGCATATGCACTGACTAAAGGACTAAACGCACTGGAAGATGACGCGCGCGTTTTGAATTACACCAATTGTTATCAATGGCCGAACACGCACTAGAAGCGTTAGAACGCGCGTCAAACTGCCTTGACGCGCCTACTCCGACCTTGTTTCAAAAGCTGTTTTCTCTGCAGCCGAAAAAGAGAGAGAAAGCGCAAGTCAGCTGAGCACCGGCGAGCGAGAGAGAGAGAGACAGCGCGGCAGTGGTCGAGCAAGGAGAGCGAGCGGTAGTGAGAACAAAACCTCTGAATGAGAGACATAAAACGTTATATTCTGATTATTTCACGGCAGTCACGTTTTAACGCACAAATAAATAACCATCAAACAGTCAACAAATGATTTACTGTGGACACAGACGCTCTTAGTTTCAGTTTCATTTTCCTCCTCTGCATTTCGCCTTCTCATTCATTCATTACATCCAACTACCGGTTAATACAAGGACAAAATGACAAATTTGTGTTGGTTCTGTGGTGTTGGAATTTCAAATTTGACGCTTGCAGTGCGCCATAGGAGCATCAATTGATGCGCAGTTATCGCTCCCAGTGCGTTTAGGCCTTAAGTAAACAAGCCACCATTACTGCATTGGCATGTCACTTGTAAACCTGCACAATAACCCTGTAATGTCAGGGATATGGATATAGATTTGTTTTATAATGATTTTGTGTGAGCATATCGACAATCTCTGTGTAAATGTGTAATCTGTAAATATAAACACCTTCCACAAATACAAAAAAAAGATTTGTAAACTCACAAAAATATTTTGCAAATATAAAACGGATCTGCAAATACACAAACAAGTTCCACAAATGAAAAAATATCTGTGAATACATTAAATTAATTTGTAAATACATGAAAAGCATTTGTGAATATCTTCCTAACATTTGCAGCTTTCCAACATTTGTGTTGGAAACAACAACATTTGTGAACTCAGTTTTTATTTGTGAATCGAAAAAAACATTTGTGGTTCTCATTTCTACGCGTGTGGATTTGCTTTTTATACACATGGAGTTTTGAAACAAATTTCCCGCTGGTCTGAACGAAAATCCACACGTATCACTCGGATAGCAAGTGATCGCCTGCTGTTGGCCTCATTTTCGCATCTCAAAGTAAGAGTTGTTTTTTTAATAATCAGTGTTAAGTAACGTGCATTCATTGTTTTATGTTAATGTCATACAATGAGTATTAGTGTGTGTTTATTTGCTCTATGTATATTATCTGGCACATACTTCCGTATACATTTCTGTTTGAGTATGAAAGGCACGAGGGTGCTTGAGGGCATTGTTCAGCTCTCTAAAGCGGTGGCTTGGCTGCTTCTTCAGTTAGCAGTTATCAGCCACCTCATCCTTTATATTTTTCATTTATTCTTTCAGGTTGGTAAAAGTCACAAGGCACTTCACATCTTATTAGCACTGTACTCTTACTAATGTAGTTGTAATGTCTTTGCTGAAAAGCACTGTGTTTAGTTTGATTACATTGTTTCAGTGAGGCTACGTTAACTGTTGTAAGATATGACGGAAGTGGCAGCATTCTGGTGAAGGTCTTTGATAGAATGGCTGTTGGTGTTGATAGTTGTTTTGGTTTAGAAATGTCGTATTGTAGTTTTATTGTTCACTATTAATATGTAGATTACACTAAACTAACATTAGCTACTAAACCGGCATCTGTTGCCAGGGCAACAGTAAACATTGATGTTGGGGGCACGAAAGTAGGGTGGGAAATTACGTCATCAGCAGGCGATCACTTGCTGTCCGAAAATGGCTGAGTGATACGTGTGGATTTTCGTTCGGGCCAGCGGAAAATTTGTTTTAAAACTCCGTGTGTGTAGAAAGCAAATCCACAATCCAGTTCACAAATGCCTCTTGGAAAGTTGTAAATGTATTGTATTTGTTGAAGGTTTTTTATATTTACAGATTACACATTTACACAGAGATTGTTGATCTGTTCACATAAATCCTTATGAAACAAATCTATCTCCATACTGGGACTGCTGCTTTTGCCAAGAAATGTGTCCATGAGATCTTGTAGAACCTGTTATATGTTGAAGATATAGTCATCAAATTGCCAGTTAAATAAAGGTTAGAGTCTAAATAATTCCAGTTTTAATAAACTACTACACGTCTTTTTTGTTCTGTGCTGTCATCAGCTATAAACTTGAGCCATGAACTTCAACTTTAGAAAAAACAAAACAAAACATGGAAATCAACAAGCCTCTGCTCCATGAAGTCAATTAAACTTTAATTCATCTCAATTACATCCTCAAAGCCCGCATTTTTATCAAGCTGATTATCAAACCAATGACTACACTAAAGAATGCTCTAAAGAACCAACCTAAAGGACAAGGCAAAAAATGTAAACTTTTCACAATAAAATTAGAAAAAAAAGAGAGCACAACTCAAAAATCAGCCTGCTGATTGGGTTATTCATACAAAATTAAAGTGAATACTGTCTCAGTTTATTGATTGAGTTTCAAGGTGTAAACGATCCGACAGAGGTTAAATGCCTGGTACTCCCCACTTGTCAGTCTGAACTGAAGATGCCTTTTGGATGAGAGGCCAAACGTCTTCAAGAATCTAAAAGCAAGTCCAGTCGCCCTCGACTTCTGGATATACCATGACATGGATGACTGAAAATCCTCACAGACATCCACACTTCAGTTGTGGGAATCTGGGTCATGGAGACACCACTACATAAATAGGTGACCAAAAAAGCCCCGACATAAATAGCCTTAGTAAGGTGATGTTCCACTACAAGACTCCAGAAGCTTCAATGCTCCCTCTCATACATTCTCCAAGTGCGTGGAACTCTACTGGAGCAATGAACGACATTCTTCCAAAAGATATTCCCTTATTTGATGATCGGATGATGGTGGTGGAGAATCTCCCATAGTTAGGTTGAGATCTGGTGACTGTAGGGGCCATTTCTACACTCATGTATTAACTATGATTTTTTTCCTATGATTTGTCACCTATCGAAAGTGAACACACCTCAAGTGTCGATCATAGTTGTCCATTTCTCCATAAGACTGCACACATATCCATTACATACTCACTACATAAGGAACACGTGGTACAAAGCACAGTGAGACACAGGATTTTCCTTGCCCTATTATAGAGTCCACAATTATAGTTATTTATTTATAGCCACGAAATCAGCTTTATTTATTGCAGTAGGTGATTATTTAATGTTAAAACTGACATGATGAGGATCATTACCTGCAGCAGCTGACTGAATGTGAGCAGGTCTCAGTGACTCAGGTGTCCTCTGGACTTCCTCCTCTCAGACTGAGGAGCTACTTTTAGTGCTAAAATGCTTTGTGAAATACACTTAGGGCATTTTAACACCTATAGTTCATTTGCTTTGGTCAGTAGCAGTGGATGAGTTGCTACTTTGTTGCATTTTCCCTTTGTTTCAAATGTTTTTTTATTAATTTTTCAAACAGAAAAATACACATAACATTAAATATCCTTTGCATCTTAAGTCATATCTCTAAATTCCTTTGGTTTGGTTTGGTTTCACATGGCAAAATTTCGAGCAAACCAAAATGTATCAACAAAAACCATTAGGGAGCTATCACTTTGTTCATTGATCAGAAATCTCATGGGGTTGGCAGGCGGAGAAAGGAGAGTTTGTTTTTCTTCTGGTTTGGCCATCCAAAACGGACCATCGGCAGAGTTGGCATTTCTTCATAACTGCGATCATCGTTTCAGCCATGTACCAAGCCAAGATAGGTGAGTAGAATGGCAAATTTGAACGCACTTCTAGGCAACGTCTAGAGAACAATATGTTGCTTCACGCTACCCGAAGAAGACGTGCTGACTTCAGTTGGCTGCAGAGGACAAGGGAGCACATACCTGTAGGCCTACATAATAACATAACAATAATATAATGCACAGCGCAGCTGGCTACGAGAGCTGGTTTCATCCAAAAAATGCGCAATGCTATCTGCAGTTCGGTCGGATCACGTTCATACCACAAACAAACTGTACCAGAGTTAGTTTGTAACTGGACAGACACCACCTGTTCAACAAGGTATTGGTCCTGTCGTTTTAGTCCGCACTCAAGTGTTATTGCTGTGTTCACACCTGCCCAAATGAACCGCACCAAGGGGGGAAACGCTCCAGGGTTTGATCCAACAAACTAAACAAAGCAGGTGTGAAGGAGTTTACAAAATATATTGTATGTATGTATGTAAACAAAGCCACTATGTGAGACTTAAAATAAAATAAAACCTTTTATGTGAATTAAAATAGAAAATAAGATAACGTCACTCTGCTGTGTGAAATCAACCTCATCAGGCCACATCTTTTTACAGTTTCTATAATATTGCTACACATGCACATATTGTATACCCTCTGTGTGCACTCTGTGGCATCTTTCTCTTCCACTGTTCAATTCTCCCTTCAACTATTTCAACTACACCTTCTGTTATCTGATGATGCAATGCAATGTGTGAACATTTGCTAATTATATTATTGCTATAATTTGACTGCCGGGGGGCTTCCCATGATGCACTGAGCTCCTCTCTCCTCCTCTCCCACTCCATCATGTACTGTTAATGCATGTTACTAACTTGGCTTCTTCCTCTGTGTTTTTGTGCTCTCTCGTCTCACAGGTTCCCATGCATCAAGGTCATGGACCCTCTAGTTATGGAGGGCAGGCTTCCATGGACCGTGGCTGCAGGGACCCCGTTCTGCCGTGGTCCTGCTTGACACCCACGCCTGCTATTATTATTATCAGTCATATTTCTCTTATTATTGTTGTTGTTATTATTAATATTTTTGTTGCTGTGCTTCTCTGTGTCTCTCTCTCTCTCCCCTCTCATCCTCCCACTTTCTCTCTCAACCCAACCAGTCAAGGTAGATGGCCACCCACCTAGAACTCGGTTCTGCTTGAGGTTTTTTCCCGTTAAAGGGGAGTTTTTCGTTGCTGCTGTTGCCAAGTGCTTGCTCAAGCGGGAATGTTGGGTTTCTGTAAAATAAAGAGTACGGTCTAGACCTGCTCTATGTGAAAAGGGCCCTGAAGTAACTTCTGTTGTGATTTGGCACTGTATAAATAAAACTGAATGCGCTGCATAAGTGCGAACCCCACTTTGAAGAAGCCCAACAACTCTATAGGTTTGGTGATGCTCAACCTGCCATCCTGGCGCCTGTCATCATACCTTTAAAAGTCTGATCGATCACACTTCCTGCTGATTCACAGTTATCTGGTTACATGCAAAGCAAGTGTGGAAACACAACCACTGATAATATATACAGCTGTTTATGGACTGACACATATGCAAATGCATTATATGATAAGCTGCCCCTCTCCATACATGTATGGATGTATGGATGTATGGATATATGGATGGATGGATAGATGTTTGTTCAGTGGTTGATGCATTTTCTCTTTTTATAGAAAGCTACAACAAGATAATCTCATTCATGTTAATATTCAGGTTTATCTGATTCCAATACAACAAATGGTTTCCGAAAGACAAACCTTCAGAAGCATTAGTGTAAAAAATCTGTAAAGTCTTTACACTAATCCACACAACAGACTGACAATGAACATGTCACAATGCACTTGATGGTTTTACCAACTGCAGACTGTGTGTGTGTGTGTGTGTGTGTGTGTGTGTGTGTGTGTGTGTGTGTGTGTGTGTGTGTTGTGAGTGTGTGGCAATAGCTTGGCAACTTTATTGGCATCTTTCACTTCCTTAGACTCAGTAGGAACTGATGTAAACACTAGACAGAAATACTGCAAGTTCTAGCTAGTGACATCCTGTCGGAAGACATTCTCTCTCTCTCTCTCTCTCTCTCTCTCTCTCTCTCTCTCTCTCTCTCTCTCTCTCTCTGTATGTGTGTGTGTGTGTGTGTGTGTGTGTGTATGTGTGTGCGCGCGCATGTGCGTGTAAATCTGACTATGTGCTTTAGGAGATTCCAGTTTGTATCAAAGAGTGAGATTAGCGGGTTAGCTATGTTTGGTTTTGACACAGGCTTTCCAGCATCATGGAGCTATCTTTCTTTTACCAATTTTAACCAATGCTGCACAGCTGCACAGCTAACCTGTCCCAGAGAAGTTAAGGGGACTTGATTAAAGAATTTCAACTGTCTGGCTACTGATCAGTCAAATCACTGCAAAATAGAGCCATCAGTTCTACAGGATTGCGCTGAATTTCTTTTATTCCCTACAGGATTGAAAGTGATAAATACAATATACACAGGTCAATACATTAAACACTGACAAGACACACTGCCAATGAGATAGCTTCCATACTGAGAATGATACAGTATGACATACTCACTCGAAGTGAAAAGAATTTCTCAACATTATCTCCACCACATTTTCACCAGTCACTGTTGGGTGTTTCTATGCTCACAACCAAAGAAAGCGTTGCTTATTTACAGGAACTGTGTAAATAAACAAACCACATTTGTTTTGTCTTTTCACAGCTAGTAAAGACAAAACTTCCTTGGCCACAACATCACTTTTTCTTTTTCAGATTTTTGGCAAATCACTACTGAACTTCCGGTAAAGTTCTATTTGTACACGTTTAAACTTTCTACCCCTCCTTTTTTCCCACATCACTATCCCACAATGCCTAGGAGAGGACTCTCAGACGTTGCTTTAAAGAATAGATTCAGTTTTTCAGGTCTGTCGTAAAACAACAGTCAGGTGCCCATCCGAACAGCGAAAGAGGTTTTCCTCGCTCATCATTTCTCCCGTTCATACTGGCTATTAAAAGATCCCCTTTAAATGTGCTTTCAATGTAAGTGATGGGGTCCGAAATCCATTTAAAAGTGTATATGAAGCTTATATGAGGCCGAAGCAGTCTGAGTTACTGATATCAAGTGGATAACTGCCACATTTACAGTCTTTTTAGCATCAAATTCTTTCTTTGTGTTTCCTCGGACAAGTGTTTCCCTATTGAGCCCGTGGAGGAAATAATTGTGTGGAAAACCTGCCCTTTAAGACTCTAACTGGTCAGGCAAAATTCGCTTGTATGCTGTGGCAAATAGGTATGGAGGATATAAAATAGTCATACCTTATTGATGCAGCTCAGGTTTGCGTCATTACTGGTTCACATTCTTACTGTAAATTCCATGTGTCTTGTTAGCTAACTCAAGCCGTCAGTTGTCAATGAACACGTTGTCATATAAGAGTCACCTCTATCAATGCTGAAAATGTCCATATAAAAGCTCCTGTTATTACCTTAACTGAGATTAGGCCACCTTGTTAAAGCTGAAACCATTTAGCAACAGACTGAAAATACAACAAAAGAAGACTATAGCACAAAGGGAAGCACAGATGGGGTGGCAGGTCTGTTCTGGGTAATCTGCATTCCAAGACATAAACGAAAACATATATTCTATGAACCACACTACACACCTTAAAAATCGTTTCAGTTTATATAAACAGTAAGGGGATTCTTCAGTGCCCACATATTGGCCACTAGTGTTTCACATGCACCACTCACAGATCACATCCACTTTTGGCTAGGGCGCACAAAGGTTATCCCCGCCGAACCTAACTGAAATATCAGTCAGTTTCTCATCAGCTAACCCGTGTACTCGTAGAAAATACTTATGACCTGTTCTATACGTCTGGAGTCATTCTCAAATCCGACCGATATTCCAACTCTAAAGCAGTTATTAACGTTATATTTAAGTTTCATTTTTCATGTTTTCCACTGCTTCATCCGTTCTGTCACATTTTAGAACAGACTGACTGAGATTTTAAAATACGAGCTTGTTTATAGTTCAGCAGCCTATATGGTGGTGTATAAGGACATATGAAATCCTGAATAACATTGTAGTTGTTGACGTTGTCTTGGTTCGTATCGCTCCCAGTAATCAGACAGACGTTGATGCGAGGTTTTTTACACGTTTCCCTCTAGCTGCTTCTGCAGTTACCACCCATTATATTACGAGACAGTTTCAGCGCTCACGTCTACGTGGATGTGTGACTTTTATTGTGACATGTCGTTACAATTCCTCTGATTAAAAGTGGAAAGTAGTTACCTGTTAACAGCGCAGTGGGCAGTAGAAAGCTGTAGAACAGCCAGACAATCACCTGAAGATCCATGTCAGTGCAGAAAGATCAATACTCACTCCCCCGATAATCAGCAACGATTTACCATTAACTGTCATCGATCACGGCAGAAACACTGTGCTCGTTAACTTAAACAGCTCCATTGGGACCGATTGATCAAACGTGACAGAAGAATGACAGCCATTAATCCGATATGCGCTCATGATCTCCCATAAAAAGACAAAACAACTTTAGTGGAAAGTCTTCAACTTGAAACAAAAGTTTCTGAGTAGTTGACTGTATTGATCCTCTTGGGTTATGTGAGTGCGCAGCAGTAGAACGACTCGTTTCAGTGAATCTCTCGGCGAGGAGGAAAAAAGTTTTGTTGCATGAGTTCCGTTGGAGGGGCCCAGTCTTAAGTAACACTGTTGTAGGTGGAAAATGTGATTCAGAGGCAAGTCAGTCCGAAGGGCGTTCACAGAGGAGCTATTCTCCACTGAGCTGCTGCTGCTGGTCTCCTCCCTGCTGCAAACACACTGTGTTAGGCCTCCTGTAACGTACAGTCCAGATAACACTCCATACTGCTGTACTGCTTCACATCCTGTGTGTAATTACAGAGTTTTGATATAAAGACTTAGCAGAAAATGCATCGAAACATAATTATTCGTTTATTGGCACTTTGGTGGCGAATGTTTCTATAAGTTCGGCTTGTTTTTATAGATCGACGTTTCTTATGACCACGGCAGTCAATGAAGGCGCTAGAAATAGGTCCTACTGGCAGGCACAATGTTTCTACCCCACGTGTACCTAAAATTAATGCTATTAGTGTGGTGTGTGTGTGTGTCAGTAGCGCCTTCTAGCGTAGCTTGAAATAAGTAAAAACATGGAGCTAGTGAGTTCAATGCAACAGCATCTGTGTGTAAAAAGATACATACATACATACATACATACATACATACATACATACATACATACATACATACATACATACACACATACATACATACATACATACATACACACATACATATACATATATGTATCCCTTTCATCATCTAGTGACTGCTCAAAATTTTCTTGGGATCCCTGTAGGGGTTCTGACCCTATCTATTCAGTCCATCAGGCTACTTCAGTAAAATAAGTAATACGACAGTGAAAAATACATCTTATGTAAATTTAAATGGTATTGAGAAGAATCTCTTATTTTATATCTTAAATCTCTCTTAAGTTTTTTATATTAACATCCCATTATGCATGGAGTAGGCTAAGTAAATTATAAGGGGCAAAGACACTGAATATAATCCTGTTACTTTTTCATACATGTGCTGTATTCAAGGTGCCAGTCCCTTGAGCTTGCAAAGCAAGAAGAAACTGAGGCACAAAGCTGTAATTGAAGGGGCCCTGAATTGTTAATGAGTGTGTGTATTTATAGATTAAGAGATGATTAACACAGAGTGCTCAAAAATAAAAGTACTTGATGTGTTCATGAGAAAGTAGTATCTTATGTTGTGGGTGATCCAGTGAGGTCAATTTGTTTTCTAGATCAAACTCCTGAATGTTTTGGGTCATTTAAACCAGCCATTCTCAACCAGTGGCCCGCGGCCCACAGGTGGGCCTCAGAGCACCATCTAGTGGGCCGCCGAGGTAATGGTACTGCCACATGTTGAAAACTATTTTTTCTGGTAATTTACAAAGCTAGTTATTTTTATATCTAAATGTGCTCAAGAATTCACATAATTAAAAACATCACATTAAAATGCATAATTTCCGTGACCAGTTACGTTTTAATATCACCACGCAAATCATTACACATGATTAAGTAGAAACAAACGTGTTTTGCAACTGTTAGCTTGCTATTTTTCTCTGTGGATCCTACTTCAGAAGACATGGCTCTATCCACTGTGTTGGAAAATGAACTGATGGAACTATCAGCAGACAGCAACCTGAAGCTTCAGCTCACACAAGTTGACCTTGCTTCATTCTACAGACTGGCTGCCAGTCAATATCCCTCTCTGTCAAAACGGGCAATCAAATTTCTATTGCCTTTCACCACCCATCTTTTTATGTGAGTCAGGGTTTTCCAAAATCAAGGGCAAGGAACAAACTGAACGCAGCTTGGAATGCTACTTTGCATGTCAGCCTCTCACCCATCCCACCATGACTTAATCTCATTATTTCCAAGAAGCAAACCCAAGTGTCTCACTGAGGGTAAGCAGAATATTTGAATATTTATTTTGGTCATCACAGATGACCGTAGCATAACGCATATTTACAGCCCAGTTTGTTTTGGGTTTTTTGTTTGTTTGTTTGTTTGTTTGTTTGTTTGTTTGTTTGGTCATGTTATGTCTTTTTGTTTTCATTTATTTGGGAAGTTGGTCCTCAGAATTTTTTTTAACAATCATAAGTGGGCCTTAAATTACAAAAGGTTGAGAACTCCTAGTTTAAACTATAGTAAAGCATTATAATCTATGATTTTATTATTTTTTTTCAAAAGTAAATTAACTCTAACATGTAAAGTAATTTAACTTTTTCAGTATCAGTATTTTATTTTGCTTGTAAGGTACATTTGATTTGCAAACAGCATTCCATGTAACCAATAACACAAAAGGACAAAGTAACAGTAGTAAAGAATGAAAATAATAAAAGAAAATAACTTGTTGTCAATTAATATACATATAGCTCTGTCTGTGCTCCATTGCTCATGATATGCGAGGGCAGGTGATGATTGTCCAAAATGATTAATCATGCCCTTGATGGTGTACCTCTGAGTTGGGTTATTGTTTACATTATAACAAAATAGATATACTGGTACTGAAGTACCAGTATATCTAGTACTTAAGATATCCTCAAAATATATGCAAAATGCATGCGGCTGTGGCTCAGGAGGTCGATCGGAAGATCGGCTGTTCGATTCCCGGCTCCTCCAGTCCACATGTCGAAGTGTCCTTGGGCAAGATACTGAACCCCAAATGGCTCCATCAGCGTGTGAATGATTAGCTTCCCTCTGATGGTCAGGTTGGGACCTTGCATGGTATCCCCTGTACCCATTCCGCGTATGAATGTGTGTGAATGGGTGAATGTAACTCGTGGTGTAAAAAAAAAAGCGCTTTGAGGAAACGGAAGACTAGAAAGGCGCTATATAAGTACAGTCCATTTAGTACATGAGTATAGGCAACTTAAAATAAAACAACATTTGATTACACAATCTTAGCTACAGAGGTTGATAAGGTGGAAACTTAATATATAGTCAGAGCACAATACACAGTGAGGAATTCATGTGTTTAACTCCTCAGCTTTAGACTTTGCTAGAATGAGTCAAATATCTCTTTTATTTCAGGGACATCGAGAAATAATCAAAAGAGTCACAACTAGTATTTTCTGTGATGAAAAGAACAAAGAACACATTTGAAACGCCTGTAACTTAAATTCATAAACATGCTCATCCTTCTTTTATTATCCTATGAAAAACTGTATTACCCTCTGACGCAAACCGGATGGGGCGTGGCTTTGTTCACTTCGCGCGAAAGTTCTTTTCTTCTTCCTGTTAAGTGTGAACATTTCCGGAGATCTATTGTTGATGGACGCTATTTATATCTTTAGAGACGCCGGCTCACAGTAGATTCGTTTAGTTTCTTCTCGTTCAATCCCGCTCGAGCACCAGCAGCATGTCTCAGGCTCGAGTTACCGACTTCTTTTCCCAGAGAAAGAAAGTAATCGCCGGTCCGGTGAAACTAGCCAAGCAGCGCAGCGACGCTGTTGTCAGTCGCGGTTCTTCTAAGATTAGCACCATCTGCCCAAGGCCGAGATCCGATAAAAACAAAGACGCTTTCCTCTCTTCATCTTCCGTCCACGAAGAGTTTGTCCGAGTTATCGACGAGGCAGTGGGGCTGAACGAAGCAGAGCCTGCTACCAGGCACACAGCGAAGGATCCCCCCTGCAGTCCCCGGACACCAAAGCGGACTTCTGCCGACGCAGAATTTGACCTCGGGGCAGCCGTGTTTTCAGCCTCCGCCGACCACAGCACGGCCAAGAAAAGACGGCAAGTCGAAGCAGTTAGAGACGAGGAGAAAGCAACAAGGAGGACTGCGAGGAAGAAACTGGTCCTCCCTCAAGACACACCACAAGTAGGCCTGTGGTCTGGCTGATTTCAGCCGCTGACTTAATTGTAAATTGCTACTGTTGTTCTTGAGGTATTTTCAGGATCTGCATAGAATCGTCTTAACCAGCTAAAAAAATACAACTCCGCTGCACGATAGAGAAAATACTTTTCCAAATTGCAACACTTATTGTTTCCTATATGGGTAGCCACCCGCTATCATCTGTTTAGATCAGGAAACCGAGTCGCAATGTGGGAAAAGGGTTATAAAGAGTCTTTTCTAATCCTGCAGCGGACGGAAACATGTTTTTTACCCAGGTGGTTAGATTCTGGAAATACCTTCAGAGCGTGTTATACGACTATTTGAGGGTTTCCAACATCGCCCAGAATTTACATGTTAGAGGGTTAGAGGTTGTGATGTTTGGATATGTGAATCTAATGCAATGCTAATGTGGTCACATTGTACGTGTGTAGCACTTTACACATGAAGGTTTGTTGCTATGTGCCCAGGCTGCAGCCCAGCCGCTGCCCAGTGAGGTGAGCAAGAAGCCCTCAGCTCCTGCAGCCCCTACGTCTGAGAACCATGTTAACACCCAAACCAGCAGCTCTCCACAGAGGAGTCAAGACAACAGCAGAGCACAGGCCAGCAAGGTAACTGTGTGTGTGGGCTGACAGCCTGGCTAGCCATTCCTCCATATTAACTGCAAATATCGTCTTTCACTTCCACCAACCACATTTACTTATTGACAAAATGATCATCATTTATAGAAATCTCAGTTTGAACAAAACTTGTCATAGAATTTTAGTACAGAACACTAGTAGTTTTTAACAAGTTTCTGATACCGTACAGACTTAACCAAGAATGATTTTTAATTATTTTTCAGTTAATTTTAGTTTTTGTGTGAAAAATGGCTTCAGTTAACATGAGTGAGGGGCATCAGGCACACTGGAAACACACTCTGCCTTTTCCAGTCACCTCATCTTACACCTGCTCTCATGTTGACTGTATAAATTAGGGAAACACATTTCCAAGTTGATTGTGGTTTATAAAGGTAAAGTGTGTTCTGTTGTGTCTGGTATGGATCCTACACAAATAAATGAAGCCCCTGATGTTTGAGTAACTGCACAGCCATCAATACTTAATGTACCCAACATGTATTAGAGTAGTATTTTTTTTTTTAGGGTAGCTTTTCCTTGCACTGTAAGGCTCAACTATTTAAGTTCCCATATAAATGAGTTGAACTGCTGTGAGAGGAGGAGGAGGGTTTATCATGCTTTTACTTAAGACTGAACTTATTAGTTGACAGAAAATAATTTTGATAATTGTTTAAGTCGTTTATCAAGTCATTTTCTCACTCAGTGTCTCCAGTGTGATGATTAGCTGCTTCTGTTTTTATATAATTGCAAAATCTGTATAACTTTGACTAACTGTAGTGTAGTGTGAGTGAGATAACAGTCTAATATGGATGTGGAAAATCAACATTTTGTTGCTGATCTAATGTTTGTAATTGAAATGACACATTTGGTGTGTCTCATATTGTTAAAAAAAAATCAATGAGAAGACCAAAACCAACAATATGTTGTAAAGTGTTTCCACCACAGGAACTTTTCCAGGGGAACAAGAACCTTTTGAGGAACTAATAAACTAAACTTGTGTAGTCCATAAATTTAGTTCCTGTATGATGGTTCTAGTTGTAAATAAAAGTCTCTGCTCTGGGGAGGTTTTTACTTTCCAAAGGTGCAGGAACTTTAGGAGTGGGATTTTCAGGGCCAACTGTTGCTGTCAATGACACCACGGCTGCTTCATTCATAAAACAAGGAAGGCAGTACTGTAGTGTCCATATTAGGATGAGGGGTGGCCATTTATTGTTTATTAACCTTAAAAGCAAAATTAGGTTTGTCGGCTCTCCGTTCCCTCTGAAGATGTACATCTTTTAAAATTGCTCATTTTTTTTTAAAATGGCTCAATAGTTTCCTAAAACAGCTGATCACTGTAGTTTTTAATAAACATTGCTCAAACAGATGGAGATATAGTCCATTTGTTGGAATATTTTCAGAGGCAGATGAATCCACATCTGTTGTTCGAATTAGTATTTCTGGCAGCAGGATTCTGTGTGTGTGTGTGTGACTGAGTCCAGTTAAACTTATTGTGTGTGTTCATGATAATGAAGGTACACTGAGCTCATTGATGTGTTTTTTTAATAGTTTGAGGACAACAATGGATAGATATCCATGGCACAGAGGAATAAGAAAATAAAAGAAAAATGCAGAATATTGCCACTGGTATCGTGAGCATGACAATCCCACTGTATCTCAGGTTCTGTGTAAAGAGGACATCACAGCCCTCAAGTCTCGCCTTCAGAGGATCAAGAAACATGCAGAGGAAACAACCAGCGCCACCTCCTCCGCATCAGTTTCCATCCCCTCCTCCTCCTCTACAGTGGATTCAGTACCTGTGAGCACCTATCCTGCTGCCACCATGCCCCCCACCTCTGATGCTAAGGCCCTCAAGTCCACTGTAGCACGAGCCAAAGAGCTTGCAGCTAAAGCTCAGAGGAGGAAGGAGGAGAAAGAGTCAGAGGAGAGCAAGAAAAGTGAGACACAATCCCAGGAGAGGTGAGCACGTACACACATGCACTGAGCCAAAATCTACTTGGAGACAAGATGTTGTCAGTTTCAAACACTACCCATCTGTACTGTTTATATGGCATGTTACATTTTACAGTTAAGTCCAAATTAGAAGCTTACATTTTGTTCTTCTCTTATCCCCCAGTACTGAGCAGCCAGCATACCAGCGGTACCACACCCTTGCCCAGGCAGCCCCCCCAGGCCTATCCCTGCCATACCAGTACAAGGTCCTGGCTGAGATGTTCAGGAGTGTGGACACTGTGGTGGCCATGCTGTACAACCGCTGTGAGACAGCCACCTTCACCAAGATCAAACAGGGAGTTCAGGACATGATGCACAAGTAGGTGGAGGGATGGGAGATGGTCTGATTGTTCTCGCTTTTCAGTGTTTCTTTCATTTTTCTTAAATGTGAGTTTTTAGAAGAATTATAAAATATGGATATAAAAAGGCATTTTAGATTACTTTTGTGCACGGAAGGTTTGTAAGTAAGTCTTTCTCTTAGTGGTTCTTTGATAATCTGGAATAGAACCTGCAATTCATATACTGTTCCTTATCTTCATGCAGCAAAAACTACTATTTTGTCAGTTTAAGCTCACTCTAGCACCCTTTTGTATTTTATCACCACGTAGATAAGCCTTCTTACACTTATAGCTTTGATTTTCATGGAGCTTCTGGAGGTTAGAAGAGGCCTTTCGTCTGCACTGGCCGTCATGCTGCAGAAGCTTATTTTTGCCTCTTCTCTTTGTCCCCTTTTCAGGCGGTTTGAGGAGAGCCACATGGGTCAGATAAGGACAGTGTTTCCTGAGGCATATACATTCAGACAAGAGAAGAACATCCCAACGTTCAACAGCAGCATTAAGAAGGGCAGCTACCAGCTGACCATGGAACCCATCTTTCACTCTGGTTAGAACACACTGCTTTTCAGTCTGTAAGGACACCAGGCCCTTTTACACAGCCTGTTCAGACTGGCGTTCAGACTGATGTCTGTGTAAAAGGGACAGCCGGCACAGTGGGACAGGGAGCTGACACTGAATCTAGAACGCTGGCATTCCATGTAAAAGCACAGGCAACTTAATGACTGATCTCCTTTACAGCTATAGTGCAGGATCTCTGTATAAAAGAGCCTATTTCTCTGCTTTTTTTTGTTCACCTTTTTAATCAACACATTTTCTCTAAATGGGACGTGACTGTGTTCAATGCTGTGTATTTATTTTTTATTCCTGTGTGTGTGTGTGGTTGTCCACAGACCAGAACGAAGCTCATCCTATTCTGTCAGCCTCATGTCTCCTGGAGAGAAGACGCATCTTCCACCTGAATCTGGTTTCCATTGTTAAACAGCACCACAAGGTCAGCAGCTGCTCTGATATTGCTTCCTTTTGGTTTCATATTGAGAGAATCACAGCCAGGCTTAGTCAGAAAACAGGGAGTATTTCAAACATAGCACAATTCCAAAATTTCAAGTAAACAGTGTGTGGTATGAGCTGAGATGGATGTCCCCACAGACTCGTGCAGAAGCATTTTGGTGCTTACTAGTTTTAAAGCCACCTCTCTGTCTGCAGGTCTTTCTGTCCTCTTTGGTTCCTCCAGTGTCTGTACCAGAAGACAAACTGACCCGCTGGCACCCTCGCTTTAATGTGGACACTGTACCAGCTGTGCAGAACAGCTCACTGCCTCAGCCTCCTCACACTGAGAAACTGGTCACTGCTCAGGAGGTGCTGGACAAGGCCCGCTCACTCATCACACCCAAGGTACTGTGTGGATTTTAAAGTGGTCGTCTGGTGACTGTTCTGAACTGTTGTCAAATTAAGATGATTAATGGCTAATAAAGTCATACTTAATTTTATACTTTTAATACTTGTTAGATATTCACCAGATGAACACCTGGAGGTTCAGGAGTTTTGAGAAAAAGCTTTTGAATGTAATCTGAGTTTGTGATATTTTAATATTCATAAACAGTATTTATTCAGTATATCAATTCAGTATAAGTGTGGCTATAGATTTTTTTTTTTTCTTGTTTTCAGATGGAGAAGGCTTTGGTTTCTCTGGCTCTGAAGACAGAGGATATAGAAAGCAAAGAGCCAGAATCTCTAAGCAACCCACCAGCTACCAAAATATCCACTCCATCACCTGCCCCAGCAACTGGGGTCCCAACTGCCCTGAAAGGAGTGTCCCAGTCCCTGCTGGACAGGGTATGTATACCAGGAGGAGGAGGAGGAGGAGGAGGAGGGTTCTTCAAGGGCGAGGTTGATTAGTGCAGTGCCATAGCCCAATCAGAGAACCATGTTGTTATTTATCAAAGTGTTGTGTTGCTTTGGGTGGTTCATTGACTGTCTGGTTGGTGTTTCAGATTCGAGCAAAGGAGGCCCAGAAGCTCCAGGCAACCATGACTCGAAACCCCACCCAGGAGGATCGCCTGCTGATGATGTCACGGCTCAGGGAGCTGGCCAGAATTCTGCGGAACGTGTTTGTTGCTGAGAAGAAACCTGCTTTGATCATGGAAGTGGCCTGTAACAGGATGGTAGCCAGCTACAGATCTGCTCTCAGCACAGGTTGGTTATTAGTTGAGCTGTTTGGGAATTTTGTGGCTTGTGGGTATAGCTGGGAACCAACAATATTTTTTAACCACTAGAGATCTAGTTAGGCAGGTAGAAAAAACGGAGGTAACCCACATTCTACTTGCAGTACCAAACTTGTTGTCGCTGTCTTTTAATATCTGATTTGCTGTTCTTACTCTCTAATGAACAGGCGAGATGGAGAAACACATCCGTCTGCTGGCAGAAGTGGCTGCTGATTGGCTGACTATCCATCCAATCAGGAAGGACATCTATCTGAAGTTGAACAAGAACATGGAGCTCAACGTGGTTCTGGACAAACTGAGCAAGAGACTCCGAGAGGAGGAGAGACTCTGAGAGAGCTGAAAAGCTGATTTAAATGACAGAATGATGACTGAGCAATGTTGTGGCCCTTTACAGTGACCTGCTCACCTCTGAGGTCCCTGCTGTATGTGCTGCTAACAAACTGAAGGCTCCTGTGCCTTATTTTTAGTTAATGTTGCTCACGTGTTGGAAAGCTGGCACGTTTGACATATTGGACGCTATGTGTTTTGTGGTGTACGATGTGCTCCAGGCTGAATATGAGTGTGAAAACAGTCAGATGAATATACACACAAGTCCAGGGGGGCGGTACAACCCAATATCCTGGGGCCGCAGGGGACTGAACAAACGTGGTTCTGGTATTCCTACCATCCTCCTGTGTTGTAAACAGGTTATTTTAACTGCAGTTCTGTTATAGTGACTTATGTGCTTTGTTTTGGGTGTTTTTTGTGTATAATTGGTGTGTACAGGTGTTTTCATCTGCTTCCAGTCTTTTTAGGGATCAGTTTTCTACAGTGTAGAACACTGAGTGTTTACATTTTTAAAAGTTCAGTTTGATTATTGTTGAAGAAATACAAAGCATGTGTCAGAGCCCTGCTGTCTCCATTTTTTTAATACAATTAAAATATAACAAAGCATAAGGCATTAACTGCTTGTAATTATCTGAGAATGATGGTAAGCTGTGTCCTTTAAAATTACACAAGAGAAAGTAGAAAAGGGAAGTGGTCATGGATGGTAAAGCGTTTACCAGTTGTGGCATCGTATTGCAGTTTTGGTCTGTTTTCACAAATTTTGAGGTTTCTGCCTCCACCACAGTATAATGGAAGTGAATGGAATATCATTTATGCACTGAAGAAAAACGTTTACGGCAATGTACCTCAATGCCAATTCAATCAAACCAAATCCAGCTTTCATGACAAGTGAAAGTACACATGGTGGGTGTTCTGTGTAGGGTTTCCAACATCAGTACTTTTTTGATAAAGACTTCAAGACCCCTTTTAAGACACGTGAAACAAAGTTAGACAAGAACTAAGCTACAATACAGTGTTTTTAAAATATTAGTTTTGTTGTAAGTTAGCATACCATGCTACAGCTAGCATGTAGCTGTGGCATCATACATGTATAATCATACAAAGACATTCCTATTTAAGTGAAATTGATACAGCAGGAGAAATAGCTTCCCATGTACCTGCATGGTATTTTTTTCTGACCTTTATTTTAGGACTCTAATGGTGTCTAGTTAAGATTTTTTTCATGTTGCCAAGGTCAACTGATGGCCCATGGGGTTTGTTTGGTGGCCATCTTGAATTGATGTCCACACGAGTGGTGAAAAATGCCAATTTTCATAACTTCTGAACCAGACAACATACAAAGACGAACCCTGTTTTTCATATAATTTTGACACCAGTAATCATAAGGCTCATAACAATATAACTTTTGCCGTTTTGTTTCGCAATAGTTTCCTGCAATAGCAAATGAAACTAGTTTATACTTCTTTATCAATTGCAAGGTTATTAAATGGATGGTAATCACTAACTGTATATATTAGCTAATTGAAAGCAAAAGTCATTAAAACCCCATTTCACTGATCATTGTTGCCCATCTCATCATCAATGTCCACCTCATCAATATCTTTGCATTGAAAGAAGAAGCTGCTGACGATGGAGGCCTGCAGCAAGCCAGTCAAGTTCACATCCTTGGAGAGAGGTCTAAAGCAATTTATATGTTCTATGCTTTGATATATTAATTTGCACAATACCCTACCAGAATCACCTGTTTAGCTTAATGCTTTGGTGCATTGGTTGTGCTATATGCTTGTCCTTGTATTGCAGCTCATCTGGTACCAGGAGCAGAACAACCTGGACTTCCAGCTGCTCATCAAGTAACAGGTCCGGAGGGAACATCTTGAACTTGATCAACTGATGTGCTACTCCCTCTCTCCTGTCCCTCACTCCCTGGGCACTCCTAATGGATTCTTTGCCAAGACCGACAAACCTATATAAACTATATATAAACTAGTTCCATTTGGCTATTGTGAAACAAAATAGCAAAAGTTATATTGTTATGAGCCTTATGATTCCTGATGTCAAAATTATATGAAAAAGTGGTCTGGTTTCAGGAGTTATGAAAATCAGTTTTTTTTGTCACTCAAATGGACATCAATGAAGATGGCCGCCAAATGAACCCCGTGAGCCATTAGTTGACCCTGGCAACGTGGAAAAATCTTAACACCATTAGAGTCCTAAAAAAAATAGATTACAAAAAAATGCCATGCAGGTTACATGGGAACCTATTTCTCCTGCTAGACTAAGCTGCTGATGTACAGATGAAGAATATAAATGTACTTTTATAATGTATATAATACAATAAAATTAAAAACTGTGCAAAAAAGTAAACATATGATCATGCAGAGAAAAATGTTATTTCTTTCTAACTAATAAATATGAATCCATCCATCCTCTGTACCTGCTTCTTCCTGCTGGAACACATGGATGATCCCAGCATGCATTAGGTGAAAGGAAAAAAAACATTCCAGACAATCAAAGACATTAACACTCTTAAAGGGTCCATAAAATCTTGTCCTCCTTGCCATATGTCCAAAGCATGCTGGGCAGGGCTCCAGCCCCTGCAACCAGGATATTACTAACTACCAAGATTTATAAACGAATGACAGAACATTTATAAGTAAATTTTAGTACTGATTACAAAATTGTATAGTATATGACTAAAATAACTTAAGGCATATAAGTATATGCTCAAGAAAGTCTGGATGCCTTTCCTGATTTATTTTGACAATCTAACTAATGTAACAAACTGGAAAATGTCAAACGGATTGCAAAAAAAAAGTAAAAAATGAAGAGGTCTCTTGTTTCCTTGGAAGCACCTACTCATAAAATAGATGTTTGACTTCCAGTTTCCAGTGTAACAGCTGCAGTGGCCTTCAGTACTTCACCAGGGAGAACACACTTTGTGGTTTCAGTTTATCGATTCCGTTCAGTTCCTGCAGCTCAATGACCACCATGCAGCCCAGAACCTCTGCCTGCAGCTTTTTCATCAGCTCACAGGCTGCAAACAGAGTCCCTGCAACATACAAACACACTCATCTGAATGTTTTAAATAGAGGGGGTTCCTACTGTAGCCCAAGGAATAACTTTTTCCAATGACTTACCATGTCAAACTGCTTACATGGCCTTAAAATGCCCTAGTCTCTCACTGAATGCATAAAAGAAGTAGGGAAAAGGTATTTCAACCTCTACCTTCATTGGGACCTTTGTGTAAAAAAACCTCTTGATAATGGTGGCCTGACCCCACGCAACTCCTACCAACACATACCAGCTAGCCATTCAGAGCTCCTGCTGCTACTCTTAAGACTACTTTAAGAGAGAGTGTTTTCATGAAAGCACTCACAAAACATTTAAACAGGAGAACTGGGAGATGGACACATTACTGAATGGAATAACAAATCAAGTTTACAAGCATTTTAATATTTTTTTGCAAATCCATTTTAAAATTTAATTGTTTTAAAACTACATCAGGAAATAGAATAATTAATCGCTATTTGTTTAGTTTATGCATAATTTAAATGCAGCTTAAAATAAATGTATTATTACTATTGAATAAATTTCAATAGTTAAAATTTTTTTAGAACATTTTACAAGTCTATATTCATCCCAGTGGCACAGATAACAATTTATACACATTATACTTTGTTTAGACCAATGTAATACCATTAACACTTCCCTAGTGCCATTAGTGAACCACATAACAGAGGATTTGCTCAGTTTGACTGGCTTACTGGCATAAAAATAATCCCATTTATAATAACCTATTTTTTTATTTTTTGAGGATCACTGAAGTGTCACTTTAGGGAATTTAATCTGATATTTGATTCAGAGGTTGAATTTGAATTAAGCTTTTACACTGAACCCAACTCAGAGACTGGCCAATTCAGATCAACCCATTATGTCAGCAGAATCATCTTATTTTGAAATAAGAGTACAATGATAAAGTGTTGGGGCAATTCCTAAGTAAGGAAAAATATATGACAGTTTTCATGTATTATGTTTACATGTAACAAATGTTCCTCTGTCAAACTGAACCCAGTGAACATGATGGTTACAAAGCAGATCTAACAATTGGACTTCTCACCTCCAGTAGCCAGAAGGTCATCAATGAGAAGAACCTTCTGTCCTGGAGCCACTGCATCCTCCTGGATCTCTGCTTCTGCCTGGAGCAAAAGCAATAAAATCATTTAAAAATAATAAACCTTATTCTGGCAGCACCTTTCAAAACAAAGTCACAAGTTGCTCCCAGTATGCAGGCTTACTGGTGGTCCCTACAGTCTTTAAAAGTAGAATGGGAGGCAGAGCCTTCAGCTATCAGGCTCCTCTTCTATGGAACCATCTACCGGATTCAGTCCGGGGTGCAGACACCCTCTCTATGTTTAAGAGTAGGCTTAAAACTTTCCTTTTTGATAAAGCTTATAGTTAGGGCCGACCAGGCTTGCCTTGGATCAGCCCTTAGTTATGCTGCTATAGGCCTAGACTGCTGGGGGACTTCCCATGATGCACTGAGCTCCTCTCTCCTCCTCCTCCTCTCCATCTGTATGCATTCATGTAACATCAATGCATGTCACTAACTTTGCTTCTTCCCCGGAGTTTTTTGTGCTTTCTCATCTCACAGGAAAACCTGACCCCCGGGCCGAACCTTCGCGGTCCTTCACAGTCCTGATGGCATCCTTCCCTGGCTGTTGCTGCTTGTGCTTGTTGTTGTTGTTGTTGTGATTGTTTTTCTTCTGTCCCCCCTCCCCCTTTCCCTCTCTCTTTCTCTCTCTCAACCCAACCGATCAAAGCAGATGGCCGCCCACCAAGAGCCGGGGTCTGCTTGAGGTTTCTACCCGTTAAAGGGGAGTTTTTCCTTACCGCTGTCGCCAAGTGCTTGCTCATGGGGGAATTGTTGGGTCTCTGTAAATTAAAGAGTACGGTCTTGACCTGCTCTATGTGAAAAGTTCCTTGAGATGACTTCTGTTGTGATATGGCGCTATATAAATAAAGATTGATGATGATGATGATGTGGGTAAAGCAGCATGTAAGATAAAAACTTTCAGTACTACAAGTAAATAAAACGAGGCAACTAAAACTACATGAAAGTGAATAAAAACATGCTACAATAAAGAGAGGTGGACAGCTCTAAATACAGGTGTGAACGCACCCAAGACGCATTTACGACGCATTAAGATCGGAGGTGGTCTGGGCCACATGTGGCCACATTCATTTAGTAGTGTAAACGCAGTGTGTTCTGGGCCACATTGAAGGACCACCTACTCCACTGACGTCCTCTATTTTCTGGCAGACTAGACACAAGAATTGAATTGCTGCCTCCTGTGGTCAACTTGTTAGATAACAGGATAAAGAAATGCGTTATTTTGTTTTTCCATTTTTCATGTGAATTAAAAGGATGTAATCCACCTCCTGTTTTTTCAGTTCCCCTCATCAAATCGACAGTTATAATAGAAATTAAACCAAAACCAGAACTTGTTTTTTGCTTGTCTGTCTAAAAAAATATTTCAGAAACTAAATGTTGCTGGATATCAGGACAACAGGTGCTTTACCAAACAGTATGAACCTGGACTGTGTGTGAGAACATTAATTAACAGACATACATGCTGTTGCAGGACTCCTTGCTCTTCTTGTCACTGCAAATAGAACAGGCAGCAGAGCCCTTTTTGAGGACTGTTTTTAGATGCCGTGCTAGAGCAAATCAATAGGATGGGTATTTGATTTTCACACAATGCATTGCATATTTGTTTATCCTGTTATCAAAGAAGTTGAACACAGCTTTGGATGCAGGGTACACAGACCCTCCGTCCTCCTGCCAGTTAAAAACAACAATGAATTTGGTCTTTGCAAACAGAATTGATGTTTGTGTTTATATACATATAGCACAGGGACGTGAGATCCAATCACAAGTGGTCACTCAAGACACGTGGAGACGCATGTTAATGTCAGGTGAGAACAGATGTACCTAGAGCTGTCCACTTGTGACTGGATCACCCAAGACGTATTTTAATGCAAAGTGTAAACATAGCCAGAGTGAAATAAACAATAAAATAGTGTTGAACTGGAATATAAATACATATGTAGAATCTAAATAACTATAATATATATAAAACTGATGGCTAACATAAATAAAAGGCTTTAATAATCATGAATCTGCAGCCTCAGTTCTTCAGGCAGAGTTCCAGAGCTGAGAAGCCCTGACTACAAACACATGGTCACCTTTAATCTTGAACCAGGATATGGGAACAGGCAGCAGAGCCCTATCTGAGGACCTGAGCCTGCATTCTGGCTCATAGGGGAGTAACAATTCAGCAGTTTCAGTGCAAGAAAGGAGAGACCTCATTTTTGAGATGCTCCTCAGTTGGAGGAATTATCGGACAACATTTATGGTTTGTTGTCATTAAGGCCAAATGGCAACTAGAAGATTTTTTATTTAAATCCACCCCCCTGAACACCTCACACCCAGACACCAAAACAGTAGAGTGAAGAGGACTTCAAGCTACAGGAAAGTGAATAAGTAAATACTACTTTTCATTTTTAGGACAGACCACTGCCACAGTTAAAACTTACTACAAATTCAGGATATAAAGTTACTGTATCACTTTGGACTACATGTTGCATGTGTTTATAGTTTTGTCACCAGTCAACACACTGTATGTTACAGATGGGACAGTGAATGTAGCTCTTACTCATATAAAGACACCTGAAGCCCAGAAGGCTGTAAAGCTGAGTTCAGCAACAGCTGTGAAAGTGAACCTGTGATGGTGCAGCAGTCATGAGTGAGCCCACTGGGAGAAAGCCAGCACACAGTAGGAAGTTCCACTAGAAAGAATACATGTGCACAGACATATGTACACAAATTCAATCTAGTGTTATGTAACACTTGCAAAGTCCTTGTGGAGGCTACAGTTGACCAATGTGACCTAGGCCCACTCTATCCTCTTCTGTGGCTCCAACAACAGAGCAGGCCGGAAGATTGGTCTAGAATACTCTTCTTACAATGTTAGAAAACAGGTAAAGAGCACATCAAAGAAGAAGAAAAAAAAAAAAACTACATGTGAAGGACCAGTTTAATATTTTAGGGAATACGCTTGTGTTCCTATGAGAAGATCTAATCAATTTGTGCATTAATAGGTCTTCTAATAACTTCTTATGTATGCATTATACTGTTTGCTGTTTAATGAAAATGTATAGAAATAGAAATGCAAATCCAAGATAATGGGCCTCATGCAAGAGCATTTTCAGGTTCTTATCCTAAAACTCCCTGACTTTTTTTCTGTGAGGTTTGCTCATACTAATGTTCCAAGTCAGATTCAACAAACTCTCTTAACTGCCCGAACTTGTTGTAAAACACTCGTTTCAGCCTGAGAAGTCTCACCTGTGCATGAGTAGGTGCGCCATCATCTGATCATTAGCATAAATCAACGTCCCTAAAATTGCCATATAAGTCTACATGTTTCACTCAGTTTATGGGCAAGTTTCATTCACATAAATGTTACCAAAGACCAAAAACAAGAATTTCACACCGCAGAGCTTCAAGCCCTGTGGTCAGAAATCACTAGACAAAAACATGACAAGTTTGTGTCAGTTTAGGGAACACAGATATATTAGAGGAGGGAATATTATAGCCTATAGCAGGTGATGTTACACTGTCAGGTGCAATGGATGATATTGGACAGACACCTGCAGAAAAACACTGAGGCAGCTGTTGGAGTGAGAGAAGTTTCTTAGCAACTACTAGACGATGCTGTGCCAAAATATGCCAATAAAAATAAGAAAATATAAAAACATTCTCAGTAAATTGGCAGCCCAGATGATGATAATAATGTGGTTGATGATGATGATAACCAAAGTTTGCTTTTGTTTGTTTTAGGTTAACATTTTATTTTAGTTGATTTTGATATCATATTGAAACTCCAAATTCATTCATTTATATTATAATTCTAAGAAACAAGTGTTTCAAGTGTTGTAGTAATGCCACTAATATTCTTATATAATAATACTCATACATGCCGCTTAACGTATCTCTTCGTACGAGTGCTCCTTGTATGAGGCCCATTGTGGTTTTATGAGCAGTCCATGTAAAACTCTACTGCATCTACTGTATTCTGTCAATTTCTATCAATTCATAAATCAATCTGTACATGACTGTATTTCCATTTGATCTACAATGTAAATTAAATTAACTGCAAGGCCAACAAATACAGAGTAAAGCACTGCTTTGAACAAAATCCTTAGTGCTTGAGTGTGTGTGTGTGTGTGTGTGTGTGTGTGTGCGTTCTTTACTTTGCCATACTCCAAATCATATGCCACAGACACAGTGGTTCCAGGCAGTTTGCCTTTCTTTCTGACCAGGACAAAACCAATCCCCAGGCGCTGGGCGAGCAGAGGCCCAAACAGGAAACCACGAGCATCTAAACCTACACGCACACACACACACACACACACACACACACACACACACACACACACACACACACACACACACACACACACACACACACACACACACACACCAGAACAAAGGTGATACCAGCAATCTATGCATTAGAGAGACCCATTAGGGCAGGCCATAACAGTCCAGACATAACCTTAACACATGATCACTTCTCTACTTTTATAAAACCACTGACATGACTAATGAAAAATGAGTATACTGGTGCCCCAACATCATTTTCCCCTTTTCAATAGGCTCTTTGTCCTTGTGACAGTTTTTACCATGAAATTGACTTTCCAGATCCAGGTGTATGTGTGACCTAATATAAAAGAAGATGTAAGTCACAAGTAAAGCGTGAGTTGTCATACATTTATCCCACAGACATACTCTTCATTCAACTTATTCAACTTGACCAGCTGCAGCAGAGATGATTTAGGTGTGTCACTGTAAAGGGGATAAATACACATAGTCTTTTACCTGTTTTTTTTTCATTTGTATTTAATTAAGATCAGCCTGTAATCATTTTTTACACTGGCATTGATATTTCCCTTGTTGAGCAGTGGTTCCGTGTTCTAGAAAACAGTAAAATAGTTAAAGTCCATAGGGAAGGGGTTAAATATTTTTAAAGGCACTGTATTACCCTCCTTAGTCTGTCCTGTAAGATTCATCAGGTAAAGTATATTGGTTTAAAAAGGTGCTTTGCTTTTTTTTTTCTTACCAACTATCAGTTCGACTTCCGGGTAATTCTTCCTCACATGTTCTTCAAAGAGGTCGATCACTGCTGTCAGGGCTTTTGGATTCTTCAGTAGGGGACAGATATCTCTGCAGGGTATGCACATATTACATTAAATTATATATCATCCAGTCATCCAAAATGGATATCAATATATAATACATTTATATTGTGAGAGCACATTTCCTAGTAAAGTGAACCATTTATGAACTTCCACTTCATATACTGTATATTTAATGTATTCTTCCACCAGCACACCTGATTAAACTAGTCACTAAACTGAATTATATGTCATGATAATTAAGATTTTATTCACAATGTCAATCATAAAAAGATGTAGGGTTGCAACATTATTTCTTTCACTTAACTGATTATCAGAAAATAGAGAACAGTTCAGCATCCAAAATTAAATTTACAATAATATAAACGAGAGATAAGCAGCACATCCTCTCACTGGAGAAGCTGGAACCTGAGAATAGATGGTATTTCTCTGCTATGAATCATTTAAACAATTTACCAACAATCAAAATTCTTGTTGATGAATCATCTAATAAACTAATCATTTCAGCACTAAACTGAGGCCTTACTTTCAGAAAGTAAAATTACACATCTGGTAAGAGCTTATAAAGTCACTGTCTATCCAGTATTAACAACAGATGTAATAAATGAATACAAAAATGATTAGATACATATTTTGACACAAAGCTCAGAGATTCTTGTCTACAGCATTGTACACTGTAAACCAAATATATCAGAAGTATTCTACATTCCTAGGCTCTGCCATTATCTTCCTGCACCTGACCAAATGCTCTCTGGGCTGCCCCTTTGAAATTTCACAACAATCCTTTTTTTTTTTTTTTTTTTTTTTTTTAGATGGACAATGTGATCATTGACCGCTTGTGGCCTCATACATTCAGTCACAACATTCACATCTCTGCAGTAAAGCTGTTGAATTAAGTGTTAGAATTGACAGGAATGATTGTACAAAGATTGTAAAAATTTTTTCTTTAAACTGTGAGGACACCACTTACAAAAACAGGTGGTTGTATACGAGGTATAGATCACATATAGGTCATGAACCATCTCCATGACCACAGAGAAAACTCCATGAAATGATGACAACCAAGCCATGTGGCTAAAAGTTCTGAAAATGTTCCCGTCGGTGGATCTTACGCTAAAAAGGTTTTAGTCAAATCAAAATGAGTCCCATTTTCAAGAAGTTGGAATTCTACACATAGGGACTGGGACTTTTTTTCCACAATGTCCCAGCACCACACACTACCAGATGAAGTGGACCGGTGTAAATGGGTTACAGTAGAGACAGCATCACTGCAAACTGAGACCTGCTTTGCACTGACATTCTCATAATTTAGTCATTCTCCATTGTTTTTGATGTCTTCCTGTCCACTCAAGTGCATGTATATAGTACACAGTGCAGCAAGCTGGTACCAGAGTGATGACATATTGTCATCTCAATCTTGACTAACTCCAGTCAGCTGCTGCTATTTTGAATTGAATCAAATATTGAGACAAGGGACAAAAATCACTGATAGCCTTTTATTTGTTTGTTCTGTATTCTACAGTTGTTGATTCAGTGACTAAGTAGTGATGGTTGCCCCCAAAGCAGTAACTTATCTCACCTAAGGCATCAACTGACTAAAGTCTGCCTGACGGACAGTTAGTACAGCAAACAGATAAACACAAATACTGGTTAGGTTATTCGACTGAAACAAACAATAGGTGGGTGGGTACAGAATGTCAATAGAAAGTAACGGCTGCTACATAACTTCATGGGCCACCACTTCAGAATGTTATCTGTCATGACATGACACCAAATTATATATATATATATACATACCTGTATATATATCTGTATACACACACACACACACACATATATATATATATACACACACACACACACACACACACACACACACACACACACACATACATACATACATATATATATATATATATATACACACACACACATATATATATATACACCAATAGGCTACCTGTTGACTGATTCCAGTCAGGACAGTCAGGCTAACTCCACATGCCCACGCCTGTCCTGTACCTGTGCGCGGTCCCTGCTGTATGGAGGAATGCGGGTGAAAGAGCATTTATACCGCATGTCAAACTCTCCACGCGCTGCCCATATACGTAACACAAGGGTAGCGTGGAAGAGACGGACTTTGTGGAAACCCTTTCCACAGATAAAGCTTTACACAAGACTTTGGGGGAAAGGGCTTGTCCACGGCACGTGGGTTAAATGGTAGAAGCATGATTAGTATCTTACTTGAACAGGATGCCTTTCTTCGGAAAGTCTGGAAAATCTCGGATGTTTCCGTGAACCAGCTGGAGTTTGGATTCTGAGCGTGCTGCCATGGTGTACCTGTGTGGTAGTACTGGATCAGTTCTGACTTCTCTGGTTCTCGTCCATGCATTTATACATACGTGCTCTAGTTCCTTTTTCTACGTGACTGTGCATACACAGCAGCTAATACGCATTACCGCCCTCCTCTGGGCTGAAGTCAGGATGTTCTTTGTTGTGTGGCAGGGTGACTAACACTACAGTCAAAATCCCGAAGATGAATTCCAGTTTCACACTGAATAATCTAGAAGAAAAAATGTGGACTTTTTCGCACATATTTTAATGAGCATTTTGATTAGACAAGAAAGTACCACTACCTTCCTGATTACCTCCTCTCTCTCCTTTGGATATTCCTAAATGTGATCTACATTACTAATTATGTGATGGATTGTTTCTCATTCACATTCAAATAATGTTCAGTTTAATATCCACCATTAACTTATTTGTGTTCTTATTTTAGTCCTGTTGCCCCTTATGTAATAGCCACACCACCTGTTTGTGCAAAGTGTTGAACAGAATAATATGTGTACCATTTAGTGTCCTGTTTCCTGTTGTATAGGCATATTCTTCCGTTGTACTACCTAATCAGTTCAAATATGACTTGTTGTGTCCGTTTTTCAGTTTCAGTAATCCAGTAAATTATCTGGAACCTTCTCTGTTAGTTTTAGATACTGAATCTTCTGGAGAACACATGGTTGTTATATTCTCCAATATTAATACACACATACCATAAATTTAATTTACAAAAGTGACTTATTTTTAGAGCAATTCAACCATTCCTAACAATATGTTCAGATAAGATCAACTGATCCCACACAGGAAAATTGTTGGCGGGGGGGGGGGGGGGGGGGGGGGGGGGTTAACCTGATTAACATCTGGCATAAGGGAATGGGATACAGACAAAGGAACACAGAATATAACATAATGATTACAGAATACAGTAAAGCCAAGAGGGAGGATGAGAGACTAGGTCATATAGGCTCACATGCTGTTATTAATTCAGCTTTACCTTCTTGGAAAGACACCTTCAAAGGGATAATGTGATATTTTGTGGAGACGGGATTAGAAAAGATCCGGCAGGTGGCAGTGTGCACCTGTAATGTTGCTTATAGATACGTCTCACACGAAGAAGAAATCTCTTCTTCCGGCTTCCTACAAATTGCGTAAGGTCTAGTCAAGGGTTCCTTTTACGAGATGTCGATAACTGGTTGTTGTGTAACGTTGTTGTTCAGGTGTGTTAGACTCGTATCTGTTCACTCTGCTGTGGCCTCATCATCATTTAGCACTGCTGTATGTAACAGTAGGATACAGTTGCCTGCTGGAAGCGTCAGGCTAATCCAGAGCAGAGAACGCAGCGGCACGCCGCACGCGACTGCAGGTCAGTGTTTGGACTTCAGTTCGTTAGCTGGGATACAATATACACACGAGTATACCGCGCTCAATACAGCGAGGTGTTCATTAGCAGCAGGTCTCTTTCTGTTTTCATTTGGGAGAGTTTTTATATTTTATGTTCTCTGTCGCACTCAGTCCCTGTTGTCATTCAGGCTGCTTTATCTTGGGAGGTGAGGTCTGCCTCTCATTTATAAGCATACATTCGGCTCACAGAGGTAACCATCGGTTTCCCTAAAAACCAATTAACCAGCAATGTTTGAAAACCCCAGAGGGTCGTTTAAGACACTTACAGCTATTCTGAAGGTATTTCCAGAATACCCACATATTCTTCTCTTCTAACTATCATAAGAAATAAATCATAAGAAATCTTTTTAACCCGTTTCCCAAGATCTCCATGTATCAGAACACAGATGACAGCCCGCTGGTTTTATGTCCCAACTGGTTTTCAAGCGAACTGGTCTCTATACTTAGCAGCAGCTGTGATCTGCCTCTGTCAGCGGATTCGTCACACATTCACAAATATATGACTGGCAATTTTCAAGTGGCATCTCATATCTTCTGCGGCGAATATGATTGTATAAGTGAGCACTACATCACAGCCACCGATGAAAAAAAATAAAATATAATCTTTGCAAGATCGCGTCGAACTGGATTCGATCTCACTAGCTCAAAAGACTGTATATCACCATCCATCTTCCCAACACTACGAGCCACTCGAGGGTTCGGTTTCGTGCCTTTCCATTAGGTATAGGTAAATTACGTCACCATCCACGTAACACTTTGTCTTGGGTTTACTTAAAACAGCTGGTTACTTTGGGCTTGTCTTAGAAAATATCCTAACATATTCATCAAGGTTCTTTAATCGAGTCTACGAACATATTGACCACTACATCGCAGCCCCCTACGACACTACACATTATGACAAAGAAATACTTTTTAACAGTGGCGATCGAACTCAGACAATACTGTCAAAATACACCAAATAATATATTAATAAAAAACAAACACTGAGCCACAGTATGAGTAGAATAATTAATGTTCTACCCGTAACACAGTACTGAAGGCATGGACTTAATGATTTACAGTCATTCTCCTTCCTTTCGTGTGTATTGTATATTAAAATACAGATGGGCACCCACTCAGTCCTCTTTGTCATTAGGTGCTCGTCAATACTATGTTACTGAAAACCTTCCATCCAAGATGGCTTGATCCTTGTCTTGTGGTGCCTTCCTAAGATTTCTTCCAGTTTTTCCCTAGTTTTAGGTTTTAGGGAGTTTTTCCTTGTCCCTGAAGAGGATAAGGCTAGGGGTTGCTGTTGTGTTGTATTTTATTCATTTTATATTGATTGTTTACACATTGTGGGCTCTGTCAAACTATCTGTAAGGTGATTAAGGCCTATACAAATAAACTTTATTTTTTTCTAATGCCTTTCTTGCAATAATTGTTTAAGGACTGATTCATTATGATTGCATTTTTGGAAGTCGCTTTGGATAGAATCATTTGGTAAATAACACACCATGCTTGGTTAATGTGGAGTAAAGCTCTTAATTATTCACAAGCACTTAATGAGAAAGAGGTCTGAGTGGGTGCCCATCTGTTTTGAACTATACAAATATACACAAAAGGAAGGAGAATGACTGTAAATCATTAAGTCCATGCCTTCAGTACTGTGTTGTGGGTAGAACATTACCACTTGTATTCTACTATTCCTGTGGGACAGTGTTTATTTTTTATTATATCATTTAGTGTATTTTGACAGTATTGTAGATCGTCACTGTACTGTAGGATAAGTATTCTTTGTCCTAATGTGCAGTGTCGTAGTGGTCAATATGTTTGTAGCCTCCAGGAAAAAAAACCTTGATAAATATGTTTTTGTATTTTCTAAGACAAGCCCAGGGTGATAGTGCTAAACAAGTGGTAAGTGATACATAGGGTACATCTCAACTCTCTTATTTTATGTCTCCTCGCTCCTCGCCTGAACCGGAAGTTGTTCCCGGTGCGCCATTTTCACAGGCGTCCCAAGTCTTTTACTTCTCCTCCGAGGAGCGAGGAAACGCGAGAGCAACCTTCATGGAAGTCTTTTACCAGCTAACACGCCCCCTTAATGGATATCAGTTATTGATTGGACGCTGCAGCTGATCGGACTGATCTGATACATCACAACATCACTGCAGTTTTATACCGACGTGGAGACAGATTACAGATTATACTCAAGTGTATCACCCCCAAGTTTTATGTTTTATTTGTACGTCAATTTGGATGAAAGCGTCTGCTACATGAAATTGTAAATTGTATTTGTTTTCTTATTCATCATCTAGTTAAAAAATCTGTTAATTGTCAGTCTTATCAACAAAAGAGCCATCAAATTCCTTCATTTGTTAGAAAGATTTTTCTTTTCATGATCTGTTATTTCCCACATTAAACTGACTCTTCCTGGCTTTAATTTTATCCCTAATAACAGTTAAACACATTTATATTTTACATCATTTATCGTCATTTCCACTCAGTCACATGTGAGGCTTTAAATTCCTGGGCGTTGGATTTGTTATGAGTTTCATAATTTCCATTTTTCCTGAAACATTTAGCCAAATACATATTTTTCAGTGTTCAAAAGACATCATGATCATATTCTGGGTTATTGAATAATGAATTTTACAATCAGAATATCAAAAAATATAGATGCAAATCATCAATAAATAGTATAAATGCATTCTGCGAGCGGAAATGGTTCCTGTGCCTCTGAGCAGGACACAGTGTAAATACTGAACGCAAGTTTTTATTTATGTTTGTTTTTATTTAGGTGTTTGTTTAACAGGTAACAGGCTGCAGAAAGGAAACAGCTGCTCTAGCGGTGATAACTGTGCACCTTTTATTAGTATTAACACAGTGTTCATGTGTGCAGACACAAACTCCATCAGAAGTTTCTACAGCTGTTAAAGCCGACTGACAGCTGATCCAGCTGTGATCAGCTGGTGCCATCATTAGAAACAGACGTCACCTCACGTGACGCTTCAGAGGAGAGGACGTCTCATGTCTCTAAAAACAAATTTCCTCATTTCCTTTCTCCTCGCTTGGTTTCCTTGCGTCTCTCCATGAATCCACGGTGGGAGGGACTAAGACACAAGGAAAAGACGCAAGTGATGGAAATGTGGATGCAATTTAAGAGACTTGGGATGCAGCCATTGACTTTTGCTCTAGTGAGATCAAATCCAGCTTGATACAATCTTGAACAGATTATATTTTTTTTGTTGGTGGCTGTGATGTAGTGCTCACTTATACAATCATATTCGCAGCAGTAGATATGAGATGTGACTTGAAATCGCCAGTAATATGTTTGTGAATGTGTGACTGACATAGGCAAACCACAACTGCTGCTGTTAGGTGCTGAAACCAGTTAGCTTGAAAACCAGTTGAGACATAACACTCGTCTAGTTATACGTTGAAACTAAGGTATCAAAATGTTTGTAGTGTTTTGATGGCACAACGCCTCATCGCATTGGTCATATTTAGGGATGGGACGATAAAAGATTTTATTACGTATCACGATTTAAAAAAAAAAAAAAAAAAAAAAAAAAAAAAAACACAAACACTCACAATAGGTTGATTGTGGTGAATTTTCATTATTGGGATAATTGTGAATGGGGATGATCATGAATATCCTCACAAGTGACTTGAAAAAAGCTGTCTAACTCGCTAACATACAGTCCTATATTGATTTCCTGAATTACTTTGAATTACCACAAGGGGAAGCTGGCATCTTTCCAGTCATTGTTTGATTATTTGTTTTTCACTAAAAAGGATGTTCACTAAAAAAAGATGTGTGCACTTTAATGCCATAAAAATATTTGTTTCTTAACAAAATGTAAGGTAAAGTGATTCCATTATGTTTTAGTGCCATTTTAAGAGTTTTAAGCATATTTTGATGATTATCAGGCAGTCTAGGTCTATAGCAGCATAACTAAGGGCTGATCTAAGGCGAGCCAGCACTAACTATAAGCTTTATCAAAAAGGAAAGTTTTTTAAGCCTACTCTTAAACATAGAGAGGGTGTCTGCACCCCGGACCCAATCTGGAAGATGGTTCCACAGGAGAGGAGCCTGATAGCTGAAGGCTCTGCCTCCCATTCTACTTTTAAAGACTGTAGGAACCACCAGTAAGCCTGCATACTGGGAGCACAGTGTTCTAGTGGGGTGATAGGGTACTATGAGCTCTTTAAGATATGATGCTGCCTGACCATTAAGGGCTTTGTAGGTGAGGAGAAGGATTTTAAATTCTATCCTGGATTTTACACGGAGCCAGTGCAGAGAAGCTAAAATGAGAGAAATACGGTCTCTTTTTCTAGTTTTTGTCAGTACACGTGCAGCTTCATTCCAGACCAGCTGGAGAGTTTTTAATAAGGAATAATTTAATAATAAGGGATAATGAGGAATTGCAGTAGTCCAGCCTAGAAGTAACAAATGCATGGAGTAGTTCTGCATCTTTTTGAGACAGGATGTGTCTGATTTTTGCAATGTTACATTGTTCTATGTGGGAATTAAAGGACATATCCTGAACTGATCAGTCTGATCTCCAGCTGTGATTGTCTGATAAATCGGACTTAAGCTTTGAGCAGTAACGCAGTTCCTTTAATGGCAATTAAATGTTCTAGTCTCTGTAATAGGATGTGATGGTCAATGGTGTCAAAGGCAGCACAGAGATCTAACAAGACAAGTACATTTATAACTTTCACCAGTGCTGTCTCTGTGCTATGATGCACTCTAAGTCCTGACTGAAAAACAATTTACATAACTTCTCTGTAGATGTTTCAGTTTCTCCACTTGATAAAAAATAATTAGGCTGGTCAATTATTGTTTAACCATGTCTTGTTTGTCCTTCATCAATAGGGTTCTTGTTTGCAAATAACTTAATGTGCTATATATCAGAAAATGTGTTACTTTAATATTGTGTTTTGTAAAAAAAAAAAAAAAAAAAAAAAGGACATAAATAATTTGTGAGGTTTTAATTTTTTGCTTTCTATATTCACCCAAGTTCCTCCTGCTATAATAGACATGTTAAGTAATAGAAGGCTAAAACTCAGAGAAGTGACCTGACCTAAGTTTGCATGATTTTACTTCTTTTTCATGTCTACCTGTTCTGGGTAAAACAAGTCACCAGTATCAGTTTAATGGATGTGTGAACCTCGTTTCTTATGAAACACAGGGGGAACAGTATCTGACAGTGACATTCCCATGTAGGTCATTGCCATCGTGGCGGTACCATTTTATGTAGGGCATTTAGATATAAAGAAGAAGAAATAATTAATCATTATATTAGATAATAGGATTTAATTTACATTAAATCACCTTGGGGCTCCACCCTGAAAGACAGGGAAATGATAGCCAATTCAGTCTCATAATATATTCAATTAATATTTAATTTAATGACTATAACCAAAATGATCATATCAATTGCTAGTAAAGGTTGAAGGTTTTTTGAGTTCTTTGCAGAGCCAAGGTTGGCAATAATCACTTCTGTACAACATTAAATAGATAGCATGTATATTCAAAAGTGTTCAGTAGGTAGGTTACCCGCACCCTAACCCTCTAGTGCTATGGGTGTGTGTGTGTGTGTGTGTGAAGTATGCTAACATGCTGCTGACAAAGAGCAGACCTTAGAACAGCAAAGCTGTGTGAATAGCATTAAAACAACTCAGATACATGTACAGTTAGCTGTGCTATGCTATGCCCAGTTTAATGTAACCAGTCTTTGGAGGGAGAGAGGTGCTTTGGTTGCTTCTTTGTTGAGTCAGCGATGCTGTCAGTGGTGGGTGAGCCAGGCTGGGAAGAACTGCTGAAACGCAGGCTTTGCTGGGCAGTCAGTGATCCAGTCACAGTTCGGAGGGATAGTGGTTACTCCTGTGTCCTGTAGACTTAGCGGCGAGCTCTGTGCTAACTCAGCTTCATGGTTCCTGTTGCTTGTGGGGTCAGCTGGCAGACTTTGTGTCATGGTCCTTCTCAGGGTTTTGCTGCTGGCCTATAATCAGTCCAGTCTAAATGTTTTATGCAATTTAGTCACTTTCTTTCTTTAAATCTTCACTTAGTATTTACATAAAGTAGTTTTAGTTTCTGTTCAGTTGTTTTCTAAATTCATTAGTTGTATGGCCTCTCCCAAACAAAGTATTCAAATCAGGTAATATGCCAGTAAGTTACAGCCTACATCCTACCAATCCTAACAAGCGGAAGTGTACAGTAGTTGCGATGTGCCCTGACTTGTCCTCCACACCCATACTTCCTCTCCTTTGACCGATATTTGTAGCCCTCAGTGCAGTCTGTAAGTGTTACTATCGTTGTTTTTGCTCTGTAAAGAGCCAGAACAGACATACGTACACACTATACTGTGCCTGTTGTACAAATGAACATCTCTCTGTCCCTCTGACTGCGATGTAGCCTGCTGACCTGAGAGAGGCCAGCACTCGGAGTTGGGAAGTGAAGTCTTTTCTCATAATGTTGTCTTCCTTCCAAGGGAAGCTGGTACGGAATGGAGAGGATAAGAAAGCAGTGGTAAGTCTCCAAAATGTCATCTGTAATCTGAGCATTCTTTGTGCTTCAGTTGGTGACAGTAAAGTACACCTGAAAATGATCTACACTCACAATGTTGGATTTCCCTTATGACCTAATTGACACTGATTAAAAGCATACATTATTCATTTCTAGTTGACATTGTGAGTGTATGTGATGTGTTATTGTGTGTAGCTTTGTAATTTGTATATGTGTCCTGTGTGTTTTTTGCTTTGCACTGTTATTGTGCTGTTATGTTTTAATTGTGACCTGCCTAAGAGACTGCAGATGAAAATTAGCTATAAGCTAACTCTGTACATCAAATGGTAACATTTATGTTCATCACTGTACATGGTCCCTATAAATACATAAATAAATCAATCTTTGTGCTTTATATACTCAAATATCAGCTCATACCATATTAACAACATCTTTCCATTTTCTTCATAATTTCTGTGAACAGGCTTATTAACATCTGTTTCTCTCTCTCACTGTTTTCAGGTCTGTATTGAGGGGAACATTGCCAGTGGGAAGACGACATGTTTGGAGTATTTCAGCAAAACGAGCAATATAGAGGTATAGTAAAGTACTTCCACCAGGAAGTACCACTCCAGCTGGTGCACAATTTGGCCCAAGTTGTAAAATAGTTGCCATTTGATATGAAGGTGAAGGTTGGGCTTTTATAATAGAAAATGGATTATTTTACTCAGGTTCAACACCCTCTCAATAATTGCATTCATCCTGGGTTACAGGTCCCTGTAACTCTGATTCTAGTCCATTTTATTTGCTGTAGTGAGGTTTCTTAAGCGTTTTTTGTTGTTGTAATTTTTTTAAATCCATTTTCACATTTTTGTAGTTGGCGAAGCTTTCACTGGGTGAAGGGAATGTACTAGAGCTGCAACAATTGATTGATTATTCGATTAGTCAATTGACAGATAATTTTATTTGCTGACAATTTTAGTAATTGATTCATTAAAACAAAATGTCAAATTTCCGATTTTACCTTCTCTATTTAAAAAAAAAAAATCTTACATGTTAGTAAACTGAATATCTTTGGGTTATGGACTGTCTGTTGGGACAAAAGGAGACATTTGAGGATGTGACCATGGGCTTTGGGAAACAGTGGTAGACATTTTTCACCATTTTCTGACATTTTAAAGACCAAATGACTAATCGATTCATCGAGAAAATAATCAACAGATGAATCAGTAATGAAAATAATCGTTAGTTGCAGCCCTAGAATGTACACCAAGGTGTTAAGGTAAAGGAGGGGATTGATTTGCTATGTTAACTGTGGTATTATACTGACAAAAATGCACTTTGAACAGACATACTTCCTCTAAAAATGGGCTGAGCAACAGATGAGTTGCAGTCAACTTCAATGAAAAAAACATGAGAAGCAATGAAATTTTAATTATTAAATCCAGTGTTTAAGTACAGGAAGTTGTCAGTAGTGTTACTGCTGAGTCATGATTTGGGAAATCCAGCTTTTATTACATCATATTATACATTACATTGTATTATATTATGGCTTCTGAGATGAAAATGGACATCAGACATGTCCATTCATTTATTATTCCTCTCTCCTCCCTTGTTTGTTCCAGGTCCTTACAGAACCAGTCTCTAAATGGAGGAATGTTCGTGGACACAACCCTCTGGTGCTTTTCAAGACAATGTTGTTCATTGTATCATTGTACTGACCTGACATCACATTTCTTTAATCGTTTTCAAGCCACAAGTCATGAGCTAAAATTGTTTGCAGGATAAATTTGGAGAGAATTAAATAAAATAGTACTCTGAAAAGCAAGGTTTTAATGACACAAAACACTTTGCACTTTTTGTGCAAAACCCTGAGAAGAACCATGACACAAAGTCTGCCAGCTGACGCCACAAGCAACAGGAACCATGAAGCTGAGTTAGCACAGAGCTCACTGCTAAGTCTACAGGACACAGGAGCAACCGGTATCCCTCTGAACTGTGACTGGATCACTTTAGCTACCGATATTCATCATTATTTTTGGCATTAAAAAAATATCTTTTGGCCTGGCAGGGGTTCGTTGATATTATTACAGGAGAAATGCCGATTCAGTAAACATTCAGTACGTTCAGTAAACGTTGAGTACAGTTAGACCCAGCAGTCTCCGTTAGGTTGGGCAAGTTCAAAGTTGTGAAAACAACGGGGGTGTTTTGAATATACCCCTGTTTTCACAGGTAATTTGTTAGTCTGTCCCTTCCACCGCAGGAAATAATGGATTAATCCTGGAAAGCTATTGATGTAGCACTTTTCTTCTTATGAAAATAAGACATAGATTATTCGACCAATGAGAATTTAGTCGGACGAGAGCATATCAACCAACTAAACGACCAGTCGACCTAGAGACTACAGCCCTACTATGTGCTGAGGTATTAGTTCCTTAAAAGAGCTATGCTACAGTTTAGAAAACATCTTAAAATACATTTTAAAAAATATTCCCTGATGCTTAGGCCCAGCAGGGGATCAACGCAGGCCTGCAATACACTGGCACAAACCCTGTATCTCAAAACCTGTGCAGATAAAACCAAAACTACCTGCAGGCAAGAATAGAGAAAATTTGTTTTCATAATTTATATGAACCAACCGTTAAATTTTAGGGCAATCTGCCTAGAAAGTGGAAGTTTTGGCCTAATGGTGGTTCAGAAAGGTCGCCAAAATATCAGGATTCATCCTCTGGGGACTATGACTATCTAGATCAAACCTCATGGAAGAGTGTCCAGTTGTTTTAGTTTAGTTGTTGTTTAATTGATTCCCAGTATGTCTGCTGTAGGCTCTTATGTACCAGGATCCTGAGCGCTGGGGCATCACACTGCAGACCTATGTTCAACTCACCATGCTGGATAGACATGTGTCAGCCATAGTAAGTGTACTGCTGGCTAGAAACACACCCATTTTATTGTATTCTCATTAAAGGGGACATATTATGTACATTTCCAGGTCTATATTTTTAGTCTAGGACTCTACTGGAATATCTTTGCATGATTTACAGTTCAAAATGATTTAACTCATATTGAACCTTTACCTAGCCCCTTGGTTAAGCCTCTGTCTAGCAAGACTAGGCCAAAACCTAGTATATGGCTGGAGCATGTATGGTCAGTGTGCAGAATTATGGCCAGTTTGTTACAGGGATAGTCAGTGGTAGTGTCTATGATATGAATTCCTGGATATTAAATGTTCATATTAAATGTTCATCTGCATCTTATGTTTTCTAACCCAGTAATATTAGCTGGTAATGTATACTGAAGTAGCATATCGCATGACATGGTTAAGTTACGTTTGAGTAAAAAAAAAAGGTATAAATGCAGCTGCAAGAACAATACTTTCGACTTACATCTTGGGATGTTTGATTTGAAATAGAACTTCTTTTAATTTAATTGAACTATTCTAATTACCCATCTGTTAACTCCCCCTGCTCTTTCATCTGTTTCAGTCTCTCGCTTTTCACTCTTTTGTCAGGATGATGGTTATTTGCATGCACCTTTCCTGGACCTGGGGACTTTCCTGAGTGCAAATTCAGGAGGCTTATCTCCACCCAGTTACCACAGTTACAGTCAAATCAAGCACACCTGCAGAGCAGCTGCCCCAAACTAAATATAACAGCTACATGAGTTGCATGTTTTACCTGCAAGACTCGTGTTTTAATGCTGTTGTTCATCATTTGTGATGAGAAAACGTCAGAGAAATAAAAAGCTGTTCTTATCTGATCTACTCTGTTCTAATTGGTTAGCTTCCTGAAGCTGCATCCCGGCCAACTTTCAGGCGGCTTTGGAGGCTCCATCAACAAACCGTGAAACAAACAGTAGTAGTAGGATTTGACTACCTTTTCTCATTCTTAACTCAAAATGTCAACTTTTCAAATCCATCCAGTTCGGCCCAAAATATTAGATTGGACAATTTAAACAAGCCCTGGAAGAACCTCAGCAATAGCCTTAACAACAAAAAGCTTAAAAATAGAACAGGTGGCCGTTTATGGGCATGCACAAAGAGCCAACATCAGCTCATCGGCAAGGTAGAAAAAACTGTTGCAAATGAAGCATTCAGAGCAGGTTGAAACCCTGACTTTTGACTTTCAGGGAGCATTTCTACATTTGTTATCTGACATTGGTTGTGGCTCAGGAGGTAGAGCGGGTTGTCCACCAATGGGAAGATCAGCGGTTGGATTCCCGGCTACTCCAGTCCGCATGTCAAAGTGTCCTTGGGCAATATACTGAACCCCAAATTGCCCCTGATGGCTGTGCCATCGGTGTATGAATGTGTTAGATTTCCTCTGATGGGCAGGTTGGGACCTTGTATGGTATATATAACAGTACATAAATAACAGAAAATCACAAAAAGCACACTATGTCCCCTTTTAATAAACACAAGGTCCACCTGCAGTGCTGACAAACCCGTTGGTAGTTCAGGACTGTTGATGCAAGCATATGACCTCATCAAGAAGTTTGCTGTATGTACTAAACGTTTCTTGTTGGTTCCAGTCAGCTCCTGTCAGGATGATGGAAAGGTCCATCTTCAGTGCCAAGTACATCTTTGTGGAGAATCTCTTCAGAAGGTATTGTTGTCTAAGTGGTTTTGAGAGACTTAAGTGTCTTTTATCAGACCAAGAAAATACATAAATAAATACATTCAACGTACAGCTTCAGCTAGTTTGATATTGTTGCACAATAGTTCAAGCTCTTGGAGCTGGGATGTTCTCTGTAAGGATGAGACTGTCTACAACAAGCAAACAACACACAGAGGCTGGGCAATATGTATAAAATCCTTTCTCATGGTTTGTCATCTTATCACAATATCAATATATATCACAGTACACTACATTCTCTCAGTAGATAAACTATTTATATATAAAGTACACAGACTGACTGTCAGTTTACTTGAATTATGTTGTGAATTAAATACCTGACTGATTATGGTACTTCATTACATTGATGCAACAATGACTAGGCTTACATGCACAAAAAATTCTGCTTTTTACCCTTATTCTGAAAAGGGCAATATTCCTACTAAGCTGTTTACTAATGAAAATGAATATTCCACTAATATGCCCATTTACATGCAAAGGATTTTCAGGGGTTCCCTCTTCTCCAGTTGTAACAGGAATCACAAGATTTCCACAGGCAGTGAGTTAAACCAATGAGAGGAAAAACATTAGTGAGCTGTTGCCTGATATTTATAAGTGATATTGATATGACTGATATTAGGCATTTATAATTGCAGACACATCCAGTAGGCCTACCTAAGTTGTCCCATGATTTTTACTACACTGCTGAGTGTTTTTGGTGCATCACACCGAGTCGTCACTGTCAATCAGGATAATAACCAAACCCCTCCATCCCTGTCGTTGAGAAGGCGCACTGTGTTTTTACAGTCTGCCCTCAATAGCTCTCCACTCTCCTCTCATTCCGTCCTACTCCAGTATATGTCATTTTGTGTGTAGGGGTAAACAGGCAAGAGGGCCGTGTGTCACAAACTGCGGTAAAAACCCCAGTTGAAACGCTTGTTCCGAATGCACTGTGTTCATGTCCAAAGAATGCTCCTAAAACCAGAATAATACCAGCATATCCCACGTCTTTATCAGAAAAAGCTACAACCGGAATAAGGCCTTATTCATAATATCCAAACAGAATATGCTGTTTACATGACCCGTATCAAATTCAGAATATTGTCATATTCAGAATAATAGTGGAATATTAGTGTGCATGTAAACGTAAATATAATCCAGTATTACCATGATGCTCATTGATTTGCAGCATTGCCCAAAATTACCTCATACAGCCAGAAATATTACAGGAATCTTTCACAGTGTAGAAAATGTGTCACATTGCCTCCCCAGCAGCATACTGACTACCCTGTTTGTTGGTTTCCAGTGGAAAGATGCCAGAGGTGGACTATGCTGTTCTCACTGAGTGGTTTGACTGGATCACAACCAACATATCCATTCCTGTTGATCTGATTGGTGAGAATACACATAGCAGAAACACAAGCACACATGTATGATTGTGATAATTATTAGAAATACAGCAGTTGAAGTGTTTTTGTAGCATCTCTGACAGACATTCATGAAATCATTGTGAATACAATTAAATGATATTCAGTAGACTGACTGGAAGCTGAAATCTCTTGTTATTTTTGTCAAGTAGTACAGATAAAATGATTTATTGGTACGTAGGGGGATATCTAGGGGATTTAATTACAAAAACTAAACCAAAATACTGCAGGGATAAGGGTTATCATTCATTCCCAGTCACAATCTCAGTGAAAGTGGCTTTTAACAGCAATACGGCACTCTCTGGCATCTGCCACCTGACAGGTTCAGTCACCAGTCAGAAATAACTTGTGACTGTGACATTTTAATAAATCATTAATAATGATTCATATCTATCTTTATTGGGGAATGTGATGAAACATTACACCTGTCTGGTAAAAAAGTTGACGATGTTAAATAATATATTCATGTTCATGTGACCTTGTCAGTCCATCAACAGTAGTGAAAGTGCAACATCAGACTACAATCTCTTTTCTCTGTTTTAATATGTGAAACATCACGGTCTACAGCTTTAAAAACACACTTTTCACAGTAACACAGAGAAAACAAATACTGGTTTGGGGCGGCTGTGGCTCAGGAGGTAGAGCGGGTCGTCCACTAATCAGAAGATTGGCGGTTTGATTCCCGGCTCCTCCAGTCCACATGCCAATGTGTCCTTGGGCAAGATACTGAACCCCAAATTGCTCTTGATGGCTGTGCCGTCAATGTGTGAATGTGTGTGAATGGTTAGTTTTCTCTAATGGGCAGGTTGGGACCTTACATGGTAGCCCCTGTACCCATTCAGTGTATGAATGTGTGTGTGAATGGGTGATTGTGGCTTGTACTGTAAAAGCGCTTTAAGTGGTCAGAGGACTAGGAAGGCACTATACAATTACAGACCATTTACCATTTGGTTTTACACAAAGTCTGTATTTTATGCCTTCATTAAGAAAAATATAAGAAATGTTCTTTTGATAGACTTAATAGCAGTTTTTCTTGGGTAAAGTACAAAACCTTTTGTGCAGGAATCATATAGGCAGAGTCTTAGATAAGTTGGTTTATGCTACTGCATACTGTATGTGATGGAGGGTTGGAGACATGGCTCCATGTCTGCAACAGAAATAGATCACAGACAGCTCTGAATGCAAGATATTCAAAAAGGTAACGTAATAGTTCATTGCTCACTTAGTCAAAATAATGTTGGTGTAATTCTAATGACAGCAGAAAAGCCTGCATATTCAAGGAAACATGTTTTTCTCTTCTGCAATCCAACATTTCAGCAATCAGAAGAGTATAAGAAGTGAGTCCAGAATAATATGCAGATGAACAGGTTTGCACATTGGTTAGTCTGAATCAGTTGTCCTTGAATACATTTCATTGACAGAAGTTGCAAAAGTTTTTTCACACTGCAAATCGTAAAGCAGGTCATCATCCACAGAACATATAATCACTATGAAAGTTATCATGCCATCAGTCATAAAAGCATGTTGAACTCCCTTTGACTCACTGGAAGTTGTGTAAGACTTAAAGTCTATTTTCCTCTGTTTTACACGCATAACTACAGTCATTGTGTATTGGGCTCTAAACGCTTCCAACACGTAGGTGACCTACACTCAACACTGTATCTGAACAGCTCCAGTGTAGCAGCAGAGCAGCTCCTACATGACTTAAACAATCACATTAGAAGCTGCAACAGTCTGTTAATGTGTTCTATGACTTTTTACTCTGGTTCCAGTCTACCTGCAGACATCTCCTCAGACCTGCTATGAGAGGTTAAAGCAGAGATGCAGAGAGGAGGAGAAGGTCATTCCACTGGTGAGGCCACAAACTCAAACATATGGTGTTACTTCACAGAACAGACAAATTGACAATCTTGAGGGGAAATTAATGGTTAAGGTTATAGAATTGAGAATATTGCGGTTTGTTCCTCTGTGTGTGTGTGTGTGTATGTGTTTGTGTATGTGTTTGTGTATGTGTTTGTGTATGTGTATGTGTTTGTGTATGTGTTTGTGTTTGTGTTTGTGTTTGTGTTTGTGTTTGTTTATGTGTCCGTCTACCCACCAGGAGCATCTGGAGTCCATCCACCAGCTCTATGAGGAGTGGCTCATCAAACGTACCTCCTCCTTTCTTCCTGCTCCAGTTTTGGTGAGTGACCATACACATCCAGCCAAGTCTTTACTTTGGTTTGTGTAGACACTGTACATACAGCAAGTACAGTCCAGACAGAAAGTATTTGGACAGTTACACATGTTTTGTTCTTCAGGCTCTGTGCTTAAGCACATTCAATATGAAATAAAGTAATGGATATAAAATTATAATGGATACTACATTAAAGTGCCATGTGTCAGCTTTAATTTGAGTAGATTTACATCAATATAGAAAGAACTGTGTGGGAGATGTAGCCCTTTTAACACATGGCTTTGTCTCCTGCAGCCATCCCTGGCTTGTAATTCTAATATCTTTCTAATAGTTAAAATGAAAAAAAATGTTTTGTCTTTTTGTGTGTGCAGGTGATTCCTGCTGACCACGATCTCCAGAGCATGCTGCACCGGTACGAAGAGAACCGTGACAGGATCCTAGCAGCTAGCTACCACTGATACCCAAACCTACAGTTACACAGTCAAATGTATAACACATTGTTATACATTTGACTTTGACACATTTATGGTTTTTCACAACCAACTACAGTAGAACTTTAAGAGTCAGATTTTAATTTTAAACAACAATTAAATTAAAAAACATCTCTCTACATGGGACAACTTTATACCCAACTACAGTTTAGTCACATGTTTCTGAAGGGTAAGGGATATTTCAGTAGCTTTTAATTAGATCATTTTCTTACCCAAAATGTATATTAAAAGTATTCTCAGATAGTGTCTCAGATACCAAGTAAACATTCCACCAACCATCTTAAAAAACTTGAAAAAGTCTTAAAGGAGCTTGGAAAAAGTATGTGTCAAAGAATGTTCCTAGTGCTCCTCAGGCTGTCAGTTCAAACTCTGAAGGTTAACTGATTCATTCTTCATTGTGTGCTGTTTAATCTCTTGTTGAGTTGTTATTAATTAGTTTGCTTTTTTTTTTGCTTTGTAACATAATGCATTTGAGTTTAGTCTTGTTACCCAGATGATACAGTACGTGATTTGTGTGGATTTTAAACCTCAATGAGTTACAGGATGGAGCTAGCAGTGGTTCGCAAGGGGACTGCAGGTGCACAAGTATTTGATTTGTAGAGTGAACACTGGTCAGTAACAACCATCACTCCACCTGCTACAGGATAGGGACTAAATGTTTCTCTGTAATTCCTTTTAATGAAGGACCTTTTGTTCTTTGTTTTATATTTTTGGCATGTTAATAAATTCTGTAACCTTAAACACAGTAATGTTTTTTATGTTAACTAGTGCAGTGCCCGTTCAAAACAGACTCATTCAGAACAGGCCGATTGCTTATTATTTCTCGAGAACTGCATATATATGTATCAATTGACAAACACATTAATTAAAACAAATAAGGATTTAATAAGTTAAATGGTTTTAAACCAGTCAGAAACTTCACCAGTGGGATTAAACTGATGTTGCACTGTAGAAGCTACCGTATATATATGTATCAATTAACAAACGTATCAGTTAAAACAACATGGTAGTAAGAGATTAAATGGTTTAAATCTAGACAGAAACTTCACCAGTGAGACTAAGAGGAGATTGAACTGTAGAAGCAGTTTATGGCCTTCCATCCGTTGATGCTGCTGTCAATCAAACGTGTTTGTGTTCCTATTGGTTAGTTTTACTGTCTCCACCTCTGTTTTTTCTCCTGTGTGCGCTCGTTCTTTCCTCTCAGTTTAACTGAGCAGAGGCGTGCCTTTGTCCCGCTTAGCAAGTCAGAGCCCAGAAGCCCCACCCTGCTGTGATGTGATGGTGTTTATATCAAACAGCCCTTGCTGCGTTCAGACATGGAGCTGAGCGGCTCGCTGTTGGCTTGTTTATTCCAAATCTATTAAAATTCAACATATCGCATGTCCAAATTGTACCAAATTGGATACTGCACTCCCTTTTGTCCCCAGCAATGCACTGGCCAAGTGTGTAGTAGATAAGATGAATGGTTCTTGAGGTATTTGAAGGACAAACATAGATACAGACAGAGATTCCTTGCTTTATAGAGAGACTAGTACAGTGCCATTCAAAACGTTCCTGTTCAGAATGGGCCAATTTCTCAATACCTAGAGAGGACAGCACCCGTCCCCTAAATGCCTCTCATGCAGACTATCCATAGACACTACAATTTACTGATGCTCCTTAAATGCCTTGTCGTGGAATTGCTGCTAAAACACTTGGACACAAACAGAAATAAAATCACAGACACTGGTTGATCTGAAGGTTAATGATGATCAATAATGAGACTGAACTCACACAAAGTGAATCATTCCTCTGTCTCACTATACAAAGCCAAACAGACCTTTTTATAGTCTTAAGAGACAAGGAAATGATCATCAATTGGTCAAATTATACAAATTTATGGATTACAGCCAATGGCAAACAGCCACAAGATATACATGCACATGTATGTTAGACAAGAGCCACATCTCCTAAAGACACAGGAAGGGAAGAGCCCCAAGCCATATGTGGCCTTCGACCCCTTAACATGTCCTGTTTAGGGGTTGACTGTTTACTTCAAGAACCAGAATGGTACCTAATCTGAAGACATCCTGCACTGTCTTGAACATACATGCAAAGTTCCTGTGCGTGAGGAATGGGAATAAAGCTTAACTCTCTAAACTTTTTCAATTCATTCTCTATGGTAGTTCTTATCACTATGGATGTAATCCCATCTCTGACCACAATATGGGTTGCAATGGCAGAGTGGCGTTGAATCCATGTGTAGAAGAAGCAGAAGCAACATTATTTATGAGATATTTTTATTTCTCACAAATCTGACGTATTAATGCGCCAAACTAGATGTTTTGGTCTAATTGCGTTCCATACAATTTGGGCAGCAGACCTTTGTTGTTTATAAGTTAGGATAAAACAGGAGGAGTTTGGGTGTGTTCTAAATGTTTTTGTGCTGAATTATTGATGAACATTCAATTTATTTGTTCTAGGGGCTTAAGGTGTTGCTGGTGCTTTGCAGCCTGCGTCTTCTGAAATAAAGGAATTTTGGGGAAGTCTAATTCTGAGTTTCTACACGCAAAAATCACGCTTCAGGTCACTGTAGCCTAGTATTTCACATTAAAGCTGTAAACACATTCTTTTCATAATGTTCAAGAATTCATGATATTTTCTGATTAATAACAGTCCTGCAGCCTGTATCATATTTGTACAACTATTCAAGAAAATAGTTAGGTTTACATATGTTTCATAATAAGTCAGTTCTTCTAAAAACATAACAAGCATTAACCTTGATATTAACACTTCATGATGTTTAAGCATACAACCTTCATGGATTCAACTTTCTCAAACTATTTACACATCTCAAACCATCTAGTGAAATAAAGTTTAATACTATAGTGAAAGGAAATATTTAGGCAACACTTATATGATTAGATTACTTTCAGAAACATATTTAAATATAAGTTCAACATAATTCTTACTTCATAATATAAACGCATTCAATGTGGCTATTGTTTAACAACAAAAAACTTTCAACTGAAATCCTTCAAATATAACTACATTCTTATTACTTCAGAAACTTCATCCTTTCAATACAACTACTTATCTAATTTAACTACTAAAATATGTTTGTCTAGGAGGTTAATAGATCACAAGTTAAACATTTGGATGATTTTGAAATACAAATACATGGTTATCACACAGTCATTAACTCGTAACACAAGGGAATTTAACTCTTGTCATTAGGAATGTGGGTTAGTTTTATGGCTTTGGTGAGATAAGAGAGTCTGTGTTCCATCTAAGGTGAGAGTTGTTTTTCTCTGGTCCAAGTGGCCTTCGGGTCATATTATCCTTTTAGTTCAAGCCATAATTCAAATTGTCGGTCAGAAATGGTTCCTGAGTCTGTCGAGCATCACTGATCAACCCCCACTCAGAAGGTTACAAAGGTCAGTTCTGCAGGCCGAGGGTCCGCTCTTACCAACTTTGGAATCCAGGCAAGTCTGTCTCTTTCCTATTCTTATGAATCAAAGATTAGTTAATGCAATTAACAAACATGTGGTTGTCCTCCTAAAGCTGTATTCTGGGTGTATAAATACGTAAAGGTGTGTCTGCAATGAGGCAATGAGTTAAGTTGTAGCTTAGTGGACAGCACAACCATCTATGATCTGGGAGACTCCAGTTCAAGACCCAGTGTGGGGACATCCTTTCTTAGGTAGTTATGCATGAATACTTATTGTAACACTTTAATTTTTTAAAATTAAAAGCATCATAAAAAACAAAAACAGGATTTTAAGTCTCTTTCCACTTTCATTCATATACAAATACAAATAATTTTGCTGCCTTATTAAATCTAGATACAAATACAAATACTGGGCCCTCTGCACATCCCTAATAACTGAATTAATGCTTATTCCACAAGGACATTCTAAGATAGCCAGGACAAAATTATTCATACCCTTTAGAAGTTGTAAGAAATAATTGATTTGTAGTGACACTTCAAGCAGACTATTGGGTTTTAATTAGTATCACAGGTGTTTTCAATCTTATAATCAGTCATCAGTGTAAGAGGAAAATTGGCTTGAGATTGAACAGAAGGATTGCTCGAATGGTCAAGTAAGAACCAAGGAAAACTTAAATACAGATCCAAGCTGATCTTCAAGTTCAAGGTACGATAGTTTCAAGTCACATCATCCATCACTGTCTGAATGAAAATGGGCTCCGCGGTTGCAGACCCAGGAAGACCCCACTTCTGAGAGGGAGACACAAAAAAGCCAGACTGGACTTTGCCAAAATGCATGTTGACAAGCCACAGTCCTGGGAGAATGTGCTGTAGACAGACGAAACAAAATTAGAGCTTTTTGGTTAATCTCACCAAGCCTACGTTTACAGAAGAAAAAATTAAGCCTTAAAAGAAAAGAACACCATGCTTATCGTGAAACATGGAGGAGGCTCTGTGATGTTTTGGGGTTGCTTTGCTGCCTCAGGCACTGAGTGCCTTAAATCTGTGCAGGGCACAATGAAATCAGAAGGCTATTAAGGCATTTTGGAGTGACACATACAGCCCAGTGTTAGAAAGCTTTGTGTTAGTTGCAGGTCATGGGTTTTTCAGCAGGATAATGACCCCAAACATACATCAAAAAACACCCAAGGGTGGATGAGAAGAAAAGTTGGATCGTTCTGAAGTGCCCTGCTATGAGTCCTGATCTGAATCCCATTCCCATCTGTGGAAAGAGCTGAAACTTGCAGTTGGGAGATGGCTCCCATCAAACCTGAGAGAACTGGAGCAGTTTGCTCAGGGAAAGTGTAGAAACCTTATTCAGTGTTACAGAAAGTGCTGGACTGCAGTTATTGCCTCCAAAGGCTGTGCTACAAAATATTACGTTAAGGGTACCAATGTTTTTGGCCATGCCATTTTCATTTGTTTTATTGTATTAAATAATATGTTAAGTTGTAAATCAAAAGCAAAGTATTTGAGGAATACATGTTTTGGACCAAATATGCAATAACAATCTTTTAAGAAATAGGTTCAGAAAAGTCCTGTACCTGGGCCCAGCAAGAAGAAATCTTATTTGAATGAACTTTACACAAAAAGAGATCAGTGCAGTTTGAACTAAATACTTAGCTTTTCCCATAATGCCTAAATGTAAACAACTGCACTTTAGGATCCTAAATTAAATATATCCATTTAAAGAATACATTAGTTACTGTTGCCAGGCTGGGATGAGATGGGTTTGAAATTTATATTCCTATGTTGTGCAAGGAACCTATTTTTTTGTAAAGATTATTATTATTATTTTTATATAGGGGATGGCTGTGGCAAAATGGCTCAAGAGCAACCCCCACAAAATTTCAAATTCAAAGCCCTTCCTTTCATTTTCATGTAAATGAAATAATAAATCATGTCCAGACGCACAAAAAACCCTCTTGGAGCCATACCCCCAGTCCAACAGGAAGTCAGCCATTTTGAATTTACTTTCCAATTTTAGCACAGTTTTTGCAATTTGCAGCCATTGTATTTTAACAAACTCCTCCTAGAAATTTTACTTAACCGACTTCAAATTTGGTCAGTGTCATTTAAAGACCTTTACAATGAAAAGTTATAAAAATCTTCAGTTTTCATCAAACGTCGTAGCCGTTGCGATATGGCGAACTATAATGTTTCACACTGAAGTAGGAAGTTATTGTAACTTGAATGTACATTGTCCAACCTGCACCAAATTTCTCATGCTTGATAAGAGTCCAGGCCTGAACACATCTAAATGTCAATATTGAGTCATAGTCATAGCACCACCTACTGACAACAGGAAGTCAGCCATATATGACAAACATCATCTGATTTACATGAAATTCACATGGTGTGGTCTACATATGATATACAGCAACATGTTGTATAATTAGCGGGTGTTCTCTAGCGCCACACAGTGGATATGCAAATGCACCATCTCCAGACTTTAAAAAAGAAAAGGGATCTTGGAGCCATACCCTAAGTCCAACAGGAAGTCAGCCATTTTGAATCTACTTTGCATTTTTTTCGCAAAGTGAAGCAAAGTGACAGGTGTTGTATTTTAATGAACTCCTCCAGGCGACTTCAAATTTGGAAGGTTACACCCAAACACCTTTGTGATGCTAAATGGCCAAGCTTTTTATTTCCATGGAATGTGGCGTGGCGTGACGCGGCGCAGTGTGGCGTGGCGGACAATTCTGCTCAAAATATGTTTGGGGCATTAAAGAGGAAATTGTTGTAACTCGGCTTTACATTGTCCAATCTGCCCAAAGTTTCTCATGATTGATAAGAGTCCAGGCCTGAGCACATCTACATGTCAATATTGAGTCATGGACATAGCACCACCTACTGACAACAGGAAGTCTGTCTTCCGTGACAAACGTCATCCCATTTACATGAAAATTACATGGTGTGGTCTAATCATGGTATACAGCGACATGATGTATAATAAGTGGGTGTTCTCTAGTGTTACATTGAGAACACAGGAAGTGATAGTTATCTCCTACATGCAATGTCCAATATTCATGAAAATGTATATACCATTGTATATGTATCTATATCAGGTGCCCTTTGGTAAATGCACAGGCGCCTGAGCAATAGAGCAAATTATTGTTTTGCAACCCCACTTTTTGTCTTTTTAAAAAGAACCTTATCATCATACAGTCCCCACAATCATATGATTATATTTAAGTAGCCTGTATCAATGATCATACTTTCAGCAATTGACAAAAAACAAGTAATAAAAAAATCTGATGTTTTCGGACCATCCTTTGAGTTGGTTCAGTCCAACCGAGCAGAGTTTTTCCTCACATCGCCAAAGTATCCGAATTAACAAACAGTCAGATGTTCAGCGGTAGAAAGTAATTCATTTAGACTTCTGCAGATTACTTTGCTTCAGTTTCAGTTTTAGTCAGACTTCGGAAGGCAATATTTTTTAATATGATGATGCATCACTCCATGTAATGATCTCTCATCCAGCATCACTGCACTCTGCTTTCATTATTATGATTATTCTCTCATTTTCTCATATAGGGTAAATGAGAGGTGCAAGTTTACTCTAGGGGGAAGTAAGGTCTAGTCATCAACTAAAATGCCCCCTTTGAGTCTTGAGGAGCAAAAATTACCCTCTGAGTTGTGCATTAAAATAGTCCTTGATTTGAGATAATGTAGTTTAAAATAATCTGCTTTTGAAGTGATTATTATTCATTCCTGTATAACATTACAACTACATCAGCTGGTGGTGCTAATTGCTACCAGTAGAACCTGTGTGTGCGATTGGAATTAGATAGTTGTTGTGAAGCCATTTCATTCATCCAAACTGTTTGTGCTTTGTTGCACTTGTTAGACTTTGAAGATGACTTGTGAGTATTGAGAATAGCAACCCTCAGGTTTAACATTGTTTAACCAGATTGAATTATCCATATCATATTGTGATGTGTTGTAAGACTATTTCATTTATATGAATGGTTTGCCCTTGTTTAACCTTGAAGATGGCCTAGTAGCCTGCAACCTACTAACATTTTAGGCTATATGTTTTTATGAATATAATTTCAAATATGAAATAGCCATTCTTCTAATAATCATTTCCTGTCCTGATCCACCCAATTATACACTGTTCTGATGCATTCCTGGTTTACATAGCACCCTCAACCTCAACCTCAACTAATCTAGACTAGTGCAGGTGGCTGTTTCTTGACTTAATCCAAGAGGTTAGGTGGTGTAGTAATGCAGGAAATTTGTTATAAATTCCAATTTTTAGGGAGGGGGAGGACCCCCAGACCACCCCACAAATTATGTATCTTTCCAAGTTTGCTCTCCCATTTCAGTACATAATCATGCGCCAATGACTAAATGTATTGCTGTATCTTGTTGCTCTGCAATAACAGCAGCTCAAATGTGGCGTAGTTCAACTGCGGCACATCCCAATGTGCGCGAAGGAGCCAGGGCCCGATCATCGCATGAAACTTTTTTCACGTTCGTCAGAAGTGGTGAAAATTTTTGTTTTAGTCTTGGGCATGGGCGTGGCAAAATGGCTCCATAGCGTCACCTATAAAATTTTAATTTGAAGCCCCTCCTTCAAAATCAACTTAGATGAACGAAATTTGGTAGGCACATGTATCTTGTCCAGACGCACAAAAAAGCCTCTTGGAGCCATACCATAAATTCAACAGGAAGTCAGCCATTTTGAATTTAATTTCAATTTCGATTTTGCCATTTCCAGGCGTTGTATTTGAACAAACTCCTCCTAAAGATTTACCCCAAACTCTTCAAATTTGGTTAGTGTCATATAAAGACCTTTGTGATGAAAAGTTATCAAAATCTTGAGTTTTCACTGGACCCCATTGCCCTGGCGATGCGGCGAATTTCGATGTTACGCCATAAAACAGTTTTTGTAACTCAGAAGTATATTGTCCAATCTGCACCAAATTTCTCATGCTTGATGAGGGTCCTCCCCTGAACACATCTATGTGTCAATATTGAGTCATACTCACAGCGCCACCTACTGACAACAGGAAGTTACAGGTGCTATACTTTTATGACCTATGCCTAGCAGGTTGGACTGATCCACCTCATATTTAGTCAGAAAAGCTTTAAGAACTTGATGATGCTATATTGTGAAGATTGTGAATTTTCCTTTGCAGTGGCGGTGCAGCAAATTTCTCTGTCTCGCCATGAAAAAACAAAAAGCTGTTATAACTCGACTCCACATGGTCAGATCTTTCCTAAATTTCACGTTTGACAAGAGTCCCAGTCTGAAGACATGTACAGGCCAATGTTGAATCATAGTAACAACAGGAAGTTATAGGCCCCATACTTTTACTGACTATTCTTAGCAGCTTGACCTAAAATTTGGTCAGCTAAATTGTAAGACGTTGATAATGCTAAATGATGAGGCATTTGAGTTTTCATCAAAAGCTGTTGCCATGGTGACACATTATTTGCCATGAAATAGGAAGCTTTTTTGAGGGGCTAGGGATGCTTGAAAACTCACAAAATATGGCAGACGCATCAGAAGGGGTGACTTTAGTTGTCTAATAAGGGTCCCTAGCTTGGAAGTGGCAAAATGACTCAAGAGCACCCCCTAGAAAATTTCAAAGTCAAAGCCCCCACTTTTAAATTTGACATAGATGAATGAAATTTGGTAGGCACATGTATCATGTCCAGGCGCACAAAAAAGCCTCTTGGAGCCATACCGTAAGTCCAAATGGAAGTCCACCATATTGATTTTACTTTGTGATTTTTGCGCACTTCTTGCCATTTCCAGGCTTTGTATTTTAATGAACTTCTAGAGATTTAACCCGACCGACGACAAATTTGGTCAGCGTCATCTAAAGACGTTCTTGAGTTTTCATTGAACACCCTTGACGTGGCAATGTGTCGAATTTCGATGTTTCGCCATGAAACAGTAAGTTGTAACTCGAAAGTACGTCGTCCAATCTGCACCAAATTTCTCATGCTTGATGAGGGTCCCGACCTGAACACATCTATGTGTTAATATTGAGTCATTCTCATAGCGCCACCTAGTGGCAACAGGAAGTTGCAGGTGCTATACTTTTATGCCCTGTGCCTAGCAGGTTGAACAGATTGTCCCCTACAAAATTTCAAATTAAAAGTACCCACCCTTGACATAGATGAACGAAATTTGGTAGGCACATATATCATGTCCAGATGCACAAAAAAGCCTCTTAGACTGTTGCCCTAAGTCCAACAGGAAGTCAGCCATTTTGAATTTACTATGCAGCTTTAATTAATTGTATTTTTTAATAAGGGGTTCTATGTTTTTGTCCCATAAACCTGTTGTGGTGAATATTTTCTTGCTTCTGACACCTGACCAGAATGGGTTAACAAAAGTGGTGAAAGCATTACACTACCCTTAACAAAACATTTATTACATTAAGCAGACCATACATTACCACAGAATAACCAGATAACCAGATAATCAGAAAACAAATAAAATATAAAATCTGGGACTAGCACACTTGAGTTCAACATGTTATTTGTCTGTCCACTCTGGTATAAAAAGCGATGATGTGATGCGGTGTCAGAACAGTCTGGTCAGTTGCAGCATCCAATCGTGGGGTCTGTCAAACTGATAAAAGACAGTGAAGGCTAGTCTTGTGTATCCTCACTCAAGTCTTAGGGATCCTGCTTACTCCTTGATCCTTGGCCTTCATGATGACTGACTGGACAGGTAGAAGGATCAAATAAGGGAATTGGCATGTACCCGATGCAGGTGACAAAATGTTGCAAAAACCAGCTTTGCCAATGTCTTTTGAGGGATGAAATACATTCAACATGTTTGTTGAACCTCAAGGTTAAACACAATGCATTTTAATAAGTAACACTGAAAATAAACATAACTTTTGTTGGTTTACAAGAAAACTTCACACAGCACCTTTCAGTAACATAAGATTTCTTACAATCTCCTTTAAAGTTTGTGAATGAAGACTGTCAAGGTATAATCTGCGATTCAAATTAAAACAAAAGGGTTGCCCTATCATCAAATTTTAAATTACAAGGGTGGAATCTGCAATCATTCATGCCAATTAATTGGCATGTCTTTTAACTCTAAACAAATGTCAATGGTCAGTTGGGAGACACAAAAAATGCTGTTTTTTTATCTCCAACTATTCAATAATATATGTAAATAGGTATCATGTATATGGTAGAATTAAGATTGGGCCTTTAACAGTGAAAAAGAAATTAGCTGAATGCCCTGTCCACATCATATAGGAACAGGCATGTGGGAAAAATGTTCACATCAGCCTCCTAGTTGTAATGTTGTGTTGGAGATATGGGGAATTTCTTTTTTTCAAATATTTTTTCCCGACATTTTAGTCTTTATTTGAGAGCACTGTAGCGAGGTGACAGTAAATAAGGTGAGAGAAAATATGATATGTAACAAAATGGGATTCTGCAATAAAATCTCATTCTGCTTTTATAAATCTGTCCTTGTGTACTGTTGAATCACGGCTTACAGCTTGTATTGGTTTTGAGCTTGCTCAGTAGTTTTGTTATTAATAACTGCCATATGTGTCAATTACCCTTGAGATCACGCTATTTCATGTGATGCTCAACTATAACATAGCTCTGTGCCAGCTGCTCTTCCTCTCCTCGGCCTGTTGCTGCTCTGTCAGTATGTGTTTCCCTTACTTCTCCTTCCTGATTACTTGTGCTGCCTCCTCCTCCAGACTGACAGTCTGCTGTACTGACGGTCACTGGTGATGGGTAACACAGACTGGGCTGCTTCTGCTCTTTCATTACTGTGGGATCAGAGTGAGAGGATCTGGTGCATCTACTGGCAGCATGGCTCTGTGCTGGACTTGTCTCCATCACTGGCTTCCTGAGGTTCTGCTCCTCTGCTTCTCCCTCTATGCTTGCCTTTCTCCCTTTCTTTCTCCTCTCTTTATTTGTGTTTTCCCCTCCTCTCTTGTAGTCATCTTTTTTCTTCACCTCCTCTTTGGCCTCCTGGGCATGGAGCTGGCCCATCCTCTCTGCCAGCTCTCTGAGCTCCTGCTCCTCGTCCATGGAGGTCAGGGAGGGATGCTCTGGTTTGGTCGGTCTCTTAGTTTGTAAGTCTGTGAAAAGAAGGGCTTCACATTTATACTGCAGGGTGCAATTCCTTTCCAGTACAGCAAGTAACAAAACCTTTATTTTCCAAGACAAAAATAATCTGCACATAAAACATATGTCTGTCATAAAAAGTGCACAGAGGAAGGGTCCACTTCTAGTAATGTCTTTAGTGTAACAACATAATGAAAATTCAGGGTGGTCAATATCATGATATACCATTAGACAAAATATATTGTTAGACATTTTGCCATACTGTTCATACTGTGGTAGTTATTTCTGTAATATTTCTGGTTGTATTAGACCATTGTGGACAATGATTGTCAGATATTGTAACTTGCTGGTTTAGCAAAAAGTACTCAAGATGTGTACATAATGTCTTGATTCAATTATTTCACTGTGGATCAATAATACACATATACAGTGCACTTGGCATGAAAGTAACAATGATGTCCAAAATAGCTGTTGGTGTGTGACAGGGAAGATTTATGTTTAGTTTTGAATAAATAAGAAGTATGTAATTGATGAGGAACTGTAGAAACAGTAGCTCATAATGAAATTGTCAGAGCATCATCACACAGCAGGTGCGTTGTGCCCCTGACCCCTGAGAATAAAATAGGATTGTGTTGTGATTATAAAAATAGGATTGTGTTATCATTATAACAATAGTGAAAATCATGACTATTATGTAATGAGATTTGGGTCAAAACTGATTGGTATTATGGAAGAAGGGGAATTTATAGTCCACTTCATCAGCAGACAGTAAGTAATAAGTATTGATTACCATACACTGCTGTCACAGTGGTGTGTGTGTTACCTGCTGCAGCCTGTTGCTGTGTCCAGGCAGGATGCTCTGCTATTGCCTGAGGCTCTCCAGGCTTCAGGCTCTGCTCTGCATCAGACCCAGCTCTCAGTGTGATGTGCAGGGAGGTGTCATGAGGACCACTGAGTTCATCATCAACTCTGCTTCCATCACTGTTCTTGAAGCTGCTGCTAATGTTGCTTCCTGGAGTGGTGGTCCCACCACTGTTCCCATCATTGCAGCCACTGCTTTTGCTATTGTTGCCAATCATTTCACAAACTTTGCTGCCATTAATTTTACTACTTATAGTTGTAGCAGCAGCTTTGGTACTTCGAATGCAGCCTCTTTCAGGAGGTTGAACAGCTTTACTGTCATCACTGTTATTATTGGTGCTGGCAGTATGAACAAATTTACTGCTGCTCTTGCTGCTGTTTGCTCTGTGAAGTTTGTCCTGTAGCAGAGGGCGGCCCCTGATGGCCAGGTCATCATAGGTCATCTGCATCTCCATGATGGACTGGTCTACACTGGAAAGGTGGCAGCATCGAGACTTGGGCTGGGAGTTCACTGCAGACCTGGTATCCAAAGACAGAGGTACCTGAAGAGATAAAAGAGAGTTCAGTACAGACTGCAGGCTGTGTTTTTTGTTGTTGTTGGGCATCTGTTTATGATGTACAGTCCTGTTTCCACACACCCCCTCACTTAACTTAAAATACTTCAATACATTTCAATGATAATAACATTTTGTACCAATGTCAGAAATATAGGCAGTGCAGTCAGTGCAGCTGCACCATGGCCTGGACTATATGCTTCCTGTGGGTCCCGAGGATCTTTTGTCCTCTCACCAGATGAGGCACTTAGGGACAAAACCTGCTGTTCCAGGCCTCAGTGACAGTTCACTGATAGCCTTCTCTCAAGGGCCTATGGCACCTCTGCCCGGATGGCTCATATCAGCAATTACCTCTCCATACTCCTGCTCGCCCAGTCTAGGATGTAAATTATATAAATAACACTGCACTCCACGCCTTTTGGTTAATGACCAGAGAACTGGGTTGTTAGATGTCCACCTAAATTGTGACCCAAAGTCAGGTGTGGCTTGCATAGGTACCTATGTCAGATCATTGTCACTAAACTCTGCAAAAGCTCCCCTTTTGTGCTAGGCCAGTTGTTTGGGCCAGAGGCGAAAGAGCAAGACACAATCGAATCAGGCCTCATGGTAGGGGAATCGAAGGCCAGGGACAGATGGGGCTGGGAAATCCACAACCACGTCCATTGCCTTCATCATCCAACAGAGCAGATGACCATCATATGACTGTTCCTGAATTCAGTGTTAATGCTGGTGAGCCCAACTGTGGAGAGGATACAAAGCCTCCTGCAGTCTGGGCACCCTCAGCAATTACACCCTTGGGGCTGCTGCATCTACGCACCCTGCAGTGGTAGTACAACAGCCTTCATTTGAACCCTCTGAGACACAAGAGAGTCAGGGTGACTTGCAGGTGCCTTGCTTACTTTCACCAGTGGAGGGATAACAAGTTCCTGGTGCATGGTGCATGGAGGTTGTAACAATGCATGCCTCACCTCATGGTTGGGGAAAGGCAGTGGTTGGCAAATAGCATCCTGTGGGCCAAATCCAGATTTCCAACAAAAATATTTGTTCCCTTTTATAGTCTGCATCAAAACTTAAACATCATTTTTCATGTATCTGCTGTAGATAGCTATATTAATGCAAGTCATGTAATTCCTGATAAATATGACCTTGTGTCATCTAATAATATTCAATACTCCCACGTGAACAAGAGGCATGCAAAGTAAGGCCACTTCACCACGTTCTAAGTCAGGCTGTTCAGGTTGTACTGTAGGCTTATATGAACAGCGCCTGGTGCTGAAATGACGTCTAATAAACATGCCATGTATATAACACAGATTTAATTTGACTATTTAAACAAAAAATGTCTGTCTCATGAACAGAAATTGGTGGTATTTGAACAGAAATGGCATGCTGATAAGTTTTTTTAAGGCAGCAGCAATAATAACACTTTAATTAAACTATAAATGAACCAGGTCATTATTTATCGTCTGTGGATGAGCTATCAATCAAAGCTCCAGTCTCTTATGCAAAGTCTTTTTTTCCCAAAGTGTTAACACACCACAATAGCTCTGTTCGGCCATACTGAGTAATGTGAAAAATGACATCTACTATCTAATACAATCTGCAATCACTTTGTGCTTAAGCTTGAAAAGTGTTATATAAATAAAATTATTATTAGTATTCTCATTATTCATGATTTAGGACTCGCAGGTGTATGTTGATCCAAACATCATTAGCACATACAGTATAATGCAAATCTTTTACTTGTACTGTACGCTTCTGAACACACTATCCAAAAAGCACAGACTGACTCTGTACTCCTGAGGGCATGCTTGATCTGTCTTGATGACTGAAATTCAACCAATTCAGCCTCAACTGCAGCTACATCCAAAGAGCGAGCATTTCTATGGCCATGGTAGTAAAATGTCAAGTGACTGAATGTATCGCCAAAAATGCAATATGGGCCATGAAGTCCTCATTTTTCAGACTGCAAAGGTGGTCAGGTGAAGCTCACAACTTGCTTTTTTGAAGGAAATGTATTACCTGGTCATACAGTTCCAAAAAGCACCCCAGGGTATATCCCTTACTTAACCAGTGCTTGTCTTTGTACAGCAGATCATGGCACGTCGCATCCTCTGATTCGTTCAAAAGCTGTCTGACAAAGTTGTTCACATGTATGACTTTATCCAGAACAATTAAGTTTACCACTTAATTTTGCACACAGCACACTCTGAAGGATGAGACAGTGTAATCCACTGATATGATGGACAATTTCTTTCAACTTTCTTTCAAACCCCCTGATGTTTTCCCACTATGGCTGGAGCCCCATCAGTTATGGCAAAGTTTACTTTTTCAAATAACAGTCCATGCAGAGTGAACAGTTCCTCCAGCTTTGGGAATGTAAGTCATAGTACACTCCTCAAGAGGGAACTCTTTTCCATCAAAATAACAAACAAAAATGCACAATTGAGCTACAGCACTCTCATCACTAGAGTTGTGCTCGACATAGCTCCTCAATAATTACCTGTAAACATTGCCACTGACACAGCACTGCACTGATCTCACAGACAGAAGCACCTGTTTGACCACAACAATCACACTATCCATGGACTTATCAATAGCAAGTTCTTCAAAATACTAACCCTGCACTCCTTTAGTGCCTTGGGATCTATAAAAAGCATATTGTGCCTGGTTAGAAGTCAGGTAGCTTTGAGGGATGCCATGATAGCTCTTGTATGTTGAGTTACACTTAGGACGAAAACCCAGGTAATATAAGAGTAGCTGGCTGTCAATGCCTCAATTTTTGTCCTTCGGGCCACTGTTTCAGGCACACCCCAAAGAAGGCACACCGGCTTCTTGTTGGAAAATGAAGGTAAGACAAACACATAAGTACTTCTCTGTCCATTTATCTTTAAAACTTTGAGAGAGAATTTTATAGATAGCTGGCTTGTTTGGCTTTGACTGTAGCCTACAGGAGGCCTAATGAGGCCTTGCACATGTTGTAACTTACACTGCAGCTACCAGGTCTATGTTCTGGTTTACTGCACAGGCCAGGACTTGCTCTGAAACCATGGTAAGAGTAATTTAAACATCAAACAACAGTTTTATTGTTATTCAAATCTTAAATCAATTAAAATAGTAATCAAAGTGGTTAAAGAACTCAAAAAAATTAGAAAGTGTATGACAGAGGAGCTCACAGCCACACCAATAGTTCTCTTGATGCCCTCAGTGTTACTGTGGCAAATCCCACTGCCACCATCTCAACTTTAGAAACGGCCCTCAGCGAACACATCACGCAACTACAGAAAGAAGTTGATACACTGCGGAGTAAGCAAACTGAGGAAAGCGCAGCACTATGAGGGTTAATGGTCCAAAATACAGAACCTGCAAATTGTCGGGAAGGTTTGAAAGGCAATGATCCAAGGCAGTTTATGTGCAAGTTGCTTATAGAATTACTCTGGGATTTCTTGCCCGACCTGCCCAAACTTGACCGAGTTCACTGCAGCCTGGGTCCAGACAGTGCCATGGCCAGCGACCATGTCCCATACCGGTGAATTTTCATTGCTACGTTGAGAAGGAGCTGACTGTGCTGTGGGCAAGGGAGCATCGGGATGTTTCATTCAAAGAGCACAACATTAGATTTCAGGATTTCATTGAACTGGTGGCCAACAAATGAGCAGCCTTCAACAATGTGAAATTTAAAGGTCCAGTGTGTAGAATTCAGTGGCATCTAGTGGAACAGACTTGGCAGAAATGGAATATAACATTCATAAGTATGTTTTAATTAGTGTATAATCGCCTGAAAATAAGAATTGTTGTGTTTTAGTTACCTTAGAATGAGTCCTTTATATCTACATAGTGAGAGGGTCTTCTTCCACGGAGCCTGCCATGTTGAACTGCCGTTTCTATAGTAGCCCAGAATGGACAAACCAAACATTGGCTCTAGAGAGGGCCTTTCACGATTTTAGCGAGTTTCGTGACCACCGTAGGTTCTCCTACACACTTGGAAGGGCAAGGGGAGGGGTATTAAGTTTGTTGTAATCTGCAACTTCTCCGCTAGATGCCACTAAATTCTAAAGCACAGTAATCCTTTAAGTTCTACAAGCAGGGAGTTTGAACATTGCACGCTGCCTGGCTGCAGGTTACGCTGAATGGTGTGCATTGACTCACAAGAGAACGGCAGAGCTATTTTCAATCGATAAATGTGAACTATACTGTCTTAGATAACAGAATATATTTTTTGAACGTGACAGACAAATTATTGTTCTCATAGCAGTACTGCTGCACTGATACTGAGCAGCAAGTGACTGACTGCACCATGTTTTGCTTTGGATTTAGTGACCCGTTGCCCTAAGGACATCTTAGATGGCTTGCCTTTTTTCCGTTTTAAAGCCACAGACTAGGGTTTGGGTCACAGTTTATGTCTGTCTTCATATTTCTGCATATCTCTCATGCGTAGCCATCAGGGCTGCCACAAGTCTCCTATTCTTTTTGCTTTAAAAATAGAGCCACTCTCCATTGCTCTCAAATCCTCCCCACTTTTTGCCTGTGTTCATAGAGGAGGCTTGGAGCACAGATGCTGATGACCTACTATTATACTTAACTATCCTCTTCGGGTTGTTGATAAAGTTCTGTCCATCCTGTGGACTTTTGGCTTGTTTTCGTGCTTTTGGGTTGTAGATTGCGGACAATCCTGTGGTCACATTGTGGCCAAATTTTATTTTTTGGTGGCCTGCATATCACACACTCAACTATTCACTTTGTTTACTGCCACTGGCAGTCATCCTGGACCTCAGAGAACCATAGTTACCTTTGTAACCTCTGTTATTGCTCATGGATCTTGCCTTGATATTTATTTCTCTCTGGTTGACTCCCAGCACCTCTTCTTTCTTTTTCTTCTCTTCCTTCTCCACACAGTCAAACAGACCTCTTTGCTCTAGCCTACCTCATTTGTATTTGCCTCTTCCTTCTTCTTCTTCTCATCTTCCATTTGCACTATTGTCTTCTTTTCTGTGTGTTCTTCTGTCTTCATAGGCCCTGCTCTCCTCTGGAGAACTTCCAGCCACTCCTGTAATGCCAGATCACACTGTCACAAGGAAGCCATGAAACAAAACTGAGATCATGTAAGCCTTGACCATGTCCTGTGACCTCTATTTCTATTATTATTCTATATTGTTATTTCTATATTGGATAGAAGGCAGAGATACCCCACGTCCCCATTCATTCTCACTATCAAAAATTTATATACATTTACATTCATATTTATTGACAATTTAGAGTCTCCAGCCACTTGACTGTCAAGCCGAAACCCAGAAACTGAACCAGCACTGAAAGATTTCTATTAACATCAAAAAGTTGTGTGTGATGTATGATAAAAGTGTGTCTTTTTTAGCCACACTAGTTCCAGACACTAAAGATGGCAATGTTGGTTGGTTGGTCATGCGATTGGTTGGTCCACCACTTTGATTCTGACTAAAATATCTCAGCAACTATTGGATGGATTGCCATGATCATCTGTTCACCTTGTACCATCAGCAGGTCAACAGTTTTCTCTCATCCAATGAAACATCTGATACCTACATTCAGGGTTCCCAAAGCACCATTTTGCTAGCCTCACAGAGACCCTAGTGTAACTTGTTTGTTTTTTTTATTTAATCTGGTTCTTTTTCTGTCAGAGGATTACATTTACATTTTTCATTTAGCAGACGCTTTTATCCAAAGCGACGTACATATGAAACTGATACAACACAAGCAGGGATCTAGTCAGGAGACAAAAACACAAGTAAGTGCCATAAAGCTTAAGTTTGGGCCTGATAGGACGTAGATGCCAACAGGCAGTGCAACAAGGCAATGATTAGAGTGCATAAGGATAGGGATCATATATGGCAGTTGGTTAGATGCCGCTGATTTCTGATCTTACCTGTGGTCCCAACTGATCCTTCTCCAGGAGCTCAAGGAGGTGGAGGCACTCCACCCTGGCCAGCAGTAGCTCAAAACCCAGCAGCATGGCTCTGTCTGGGTTAGCATCCACGCTGAGTTTGTACTCACTGAAAAATACAGCAGAACTGAAGAGAACGGGATAAAAAGTGATGAGTATAGCAGGTTAGATGCCACCTTCACAAAAGACAAAAGCTTGAATCTGAGATATTGATGATTTTCTATGATGATCTGTATCAAGATTCCCTGAACTGAATTGTTGATGTTTCCTGATGAAATTTAGCTTTGCGAACTGTGAATTTCAAACATTAAAAATGAGCTGGAAATTTTAACAAAATGCTATAACAAAAATAGGGGGGGGGTCTTTAAGCGTTAAGTTAACATTGACATGAGAATATGAACTAATCTGTGGTCGGCACACATTTAAAAAATTTAGAGATTATAGAGATATGGAGATTTTGTCCCTCATTAGGTGCCCTGTGGAGTTTTTTTTGTAAACAAACAAAAGTTATGTTTACATTGACTGTTACTCACCCAAATGCACTGTGGTCTAACAAATGTGTTAAATCCATCTCCTTCCTCATGAAACATTTGCAAAACTGATTTTTAAAGTATTTTAAAACCTGCATTGTTTACATCCGTGTTTACTGGCTTGCAGCCTTCTTCTTCTCTGCCTTTGTTGGCACATTGCTGAGTTTTTCTGTGCATTACAGCCACCTGTAGATTATTGGAATAGTGTGAAAGGATACACAGGACTGTGTCTCATGTCACCTGCGTGCATCCTTCTGACAAAGAAACAAAACCGGGACCCACTCATAAAAAACTGCTCCACTGCACTCCTAGAGGTCAGAAACTCCACAGGGTACCTTTAATTAAGAGGGAAAATATATTCTGATAATAAAAAATATCTCTCAGGTCCATTTTTAAAAAAAAATGCTTTGCATTGAGGACATGTGAAGTTCCACTCATTTAACACAAGTTCTAGTCTTATTACATTGTGTACATGTAGTAGGTGCTGGATGTATGTTATTTATACCTAGACACCCTAGCAGTTGTAAGAACAGGCCTTGTGACTAGATGTCCACAGTATTTATTGTCGCTCTTGTTCTTGTTCTTCCTCCCTATGTTCCCTACCTTTGTGGAGTATCAGTATGTGGCAGGTAGCCAATAGAGCCCAAGACTGACTGGATGGTAGAGCTGCTGAGAACTGGCAGGAGACAGTAGACAAATGGACCTGTAAAACACTGAAAGAGACACAAATACATTTCATATATGAAAAAAGATTCATTTTCATCTCTCGCAAATGCTGTTGGCTGTTTTCAGAGAAAAAGCTGTAAAAAGCCGCTGTACACTACCTGCTCAGCACCACCAGGTGGACAGAAACACAACTCCAAATGAATGATAATGTTGCTCCATAACTGCAGGATGTGTAAATAAGATTCACCAAAATTACCAAAAAGAAAACCTCACTCCCTTTTATATCTCTCCATGAAGAGTTTTGGTTGTATTTGTCCGGGTTTTGAGATATCGCTCTCTGAGATTCCTGCCTCCACCCAAAGACATTGGAAGTGAAGAAAATTTAGTTTGTGAAGCCCATAGAACTGAAAAATGGCATCAAAAAATTCAGAGTCTGCAATCTTTTCATTTTCATATTCTGAACTCCTAAATGTCTCTTTACCTGTTCACTCTCTTTGTCTCAGTGTCTTATTGCAAAATCACTCTGCTTTCAGGCATTTCCACTGTCTTCCACATCCTGCACAGAAACAGGAACTGGAACAACTCATAATAAAATATCTCTTTGACAGACAATCTGGTCCATAGCAACAACAATATTTTGGAGGTAGCTCCCCTCGAGCGCCACCTTTATTTCCAGTTGTACTGTATACGTGTCTCAAAATCTAACTATTACTGATTTCAATTCAATTAACTTCACAGTATCAGGCTTCCAGTGGATCCCTCTCCATTTTCACATGACCTCTCCTTTTAGCACCATCCTGAGGCCAAGTTATTGTTCTGGTGCAAAATATCTATTACTATTATACTGTAACTAACCTCTATAACATGAACATTTCTGTGAAAATAATGAATCCAACAGAATGATCTTAATGGATTTTGGTGATCTCATGGCCTTTCCTGTAATGAAACTCTTATGCAAATTTTTCTACTTGCACGTAATTTATTACATAATTTAACAGGCTGGTTGCAACTGACTACATCCATGGTACCAAGAAGAAAACCCTTGGTGATTCCATGCTTAAAGAACAGTATTAACTGATATAATAAGCATGATAAGAGTCCTCAGGTCGGTCCTGCTTTACCACCTGATCTTGAGTTCTTGAAGAGGGTCCCTGTGTCCAAATGTAGTTTTAATACTGTCATTATTTCATCTGATGTTCCATTTACATGTAGCACTTTCTTAACTTACTTTGTCTTTAATCAAATTATAACAGGCAAACCTGGAGGCAAGTAATATTCTAGAGTAGAAAAACTGCATACTGAGGGGGAGGAATGGGTGAATTTTGCCATGAATTCAACCTCCTTGGTGAGACCAGTTTCAGTAGAAATGATGGTTGAGAAATTATTATGGCTTAGTCGAACACCTTGGTGTTGTGTCTAATTTACTGGGAGCCTCTAGGGGATTTCCAAAAGAAAGTCTCCTTGGAATGGAGTTTTAAACTGCCTATAAAATGTTAAAATAAAATAATGTGCATAATGTAAAGAATTACTGTTTCAGATGCAACATTTGGCACTGCATACAGCATATAAAATTGTTCCTCAGTATTGTGACAAATTTATTCCCCAACGGAAACTATATAGAGAACACTGAACCTTGACCCACAGTAGCACACGCCTTCTGAATTCCAGGCATGAGGTCATTATTATTAAAATTACCTGGAAGACAGAAAGAAAGAAAAAGAAAGAAAAAAGAAAGAGAGAGAAAGAAAGAAAGAAAGAAAGAAAGAAAAGAAAATAAAAGAAAGAGAGCCACCTTAAGTGTCTTGATTTCCTTCTTCCAGGGTTGGAGGAACAGATTGATACAAAGAGTTTCCAGCAGCTCGGTGGCTTTGATAAAAGCTGACAGGTGTTTCCTGTAGTCTGTGCTCAGGGCTTCAGTGCCTTCCATCACAGTGTGGTAGAATGGAAACACGGTGAAAGTCCCTGTAGCTTCTGGTTCCTGAAGCAGATACAGAGCCGCCTTCTTCAGCAGCTGGGCATCACGGCACGGCCGAACTTCTGTACACAGCTGAAGGTAATAGTTCACATAATCCTCATAAACCTCCTGACGGGAAACCTCCGCCTGTTCTCCTGCTCCGGTACCGTCCTTCATGACTGTCTCACCGACAAGCACACAACTAGTCTCCATCAAACTATGACGAGGAAGTATAGCTGTCACAACCTGACGAGGAAGTGAAAGTGAGAGCAGCATTGACATTACTTATGTTTTTTACTCGACTCATCATATCCTATTTACATGATAGTGTAAACGTGTTGAACAGCAGATAGTTATTTAAAATATAAAATAAATATGAAATTAAAAATACATAGGCTAATATGTATAAAATAAAAAATAGTAAAATAAAAATGTATAAAATATAACAGTTTAAGTATAATATATTTACTCAGCTACATTAGAACGAAAAAGTACACTTTTCACCACTTCAAGAGGGGCGTTACTTAAACTGCATCATGTTGTACAATGACAATGTCACATCATTGCATTGTAGTTGTACAGTTTACTGATATTTTAGATTTTATTTATACAACCATACATTTTAGGAGCTTGTAGAATGTCGGGAACAAAATGTGAATAAAATGCTGAAATTATATATGTCTTACATTCCATGTTGAGACGTTTTCAAACGTCTCAATGGACCAATGGAAATGGCCATATTTTATTTTGAAAATCCTCACTCGGATGTATTCGTTTCCGTTTCCGGGTGAGGTAGTGTGTCTCGTGGTTACGCTGCCAGACGCTAAACACAGATAACAGACAGTTTGAAAGATTTCGTGAATATTGGGCCATGTGTTGGTGTGTTTGTTGAGGTAAGTAATCACAGAGGAAGCATGGTACGATGTCACGTTCATACTGACAGCTTTTCTTTGACGTAAATTACTGAGTGTGTGTGTATGGGTTGAGGTAAACATGCCACCATGTCATATATAAAACTCACCACGTTTTGCCTTAAAAGTAAATTTGTTGTAGCTTGATTTTCCTCATACTCCTCTATGGCTATAGGGAAGTAGATGTAAATCACACATTAACAACAAATCACATATTCAGTACTTTAAATATGATTCTGTACACAGAGGATCAACAGATGACAATTTTGATAATCGATCAAAAATCATTTCACCAATGTAAGTCCACTACATTAGCTCGCTCCAGCCTCTCAGATGTGAGGAATTCTCTGCAATCCGAACACAATAATGGTAAAAGGTAAATGGACTTCATTTACATAGCGCCTTTCTAGTCTTCCGACCACTCAAAGCGCTTTACACTACATGCCAACATCCACCTATTCATACATTGATGGCAGAGGCTGCCATGCAAGATGCCAATCTGCTCATCAGGAGGAGTTTTTAATGCTCATTCACACACACACACACACTCACACACTTATGGCACAGCCATTGGGAGCAATTTGGGGTTCAGTATCTTGCTTAAGGACACTTCGACATGCAGACTGGACGAGCCGGGAATCGAACCACCGATCTTCCAGTTAGTAGACGAGTCGCTCTACCTCCTCAGCCACAGCCTACATTTTGCAGATTGTATCACTTATCTATTGATAAAAAAATATGACGGTTAAATCATTAAATTGATAACGGAAATCATCCTTATTCCTGCATTACGTATGCATATATTGTATGTAATTTGTGTACGTGTCACTGCTTTGACAGTGTGTGTGGAAATGTTCAGCAAGCTCGTCATACTGACTTCCAGAATAATAGATTGTATATTTGCAGTATTTGATGTACACATTTCTTTAGAGAGCACAGATCAATGTTCACTCTGAATGCAAGGCAAAAGACAGTATCTGTCATGTGTGAATGCTCTGTAACATCAGAGTGTGTAACTGCTCATTGACCACAAGCTCGAAACTCTGAACAAATCTTGTAAGTGTACCTTGAATTTAGAGTATTTTTGTCACTGCCAGTGAGTTTGTTATTCCAATAAACCCCTTCCCTTTCCCTGATTGGTTGTCTTTTATTGCCTTTATCATTGATCCCAAAAGCACATCAGTGATAAACTTGATAAGAGAGGTAAGGTATTCTTACGTATTTATGTTATAACAGGTTTCATAGAACAAAATTTGTTGGAAATTCTTCTTTTTCATCAAGTGTAGAATTGTGGTTACATTTTTGTTTTAAAGTTGTTCTGAATGTGTGTCCTGCCTCAGGTTCAGAGAAGACTCAGACATGAAGAACAGAGGTGGTGGCTGGCTAGACAGTCGGCTCAGACAAAGAGTGGAGCAGGTACATCTGTTTCTCCCCATTCTCCCAGGGCGGCATGTTATCAGTTCAGTGCTCTTAATTAAACAAATAAGCCTAAATGGAAATGTTTGTGCCGTCCCACAGTTTAATAAAGCAGATAGGGTGTTTCTCCTACAGCTTTTTTCCCCCTCTCCTATAGTTTATTGCATCACAAGTGTCTCTTTTACACACACATGCACACACACTCCAAATGAATATAAATGGTTATATAGTTAAACCTATGTCATTCAACAGGGGTGTATTTGAACAGCGGTTTTTGCCCTCACATTCAAATATTACATAGCGTGAATTCACCCTCAGCTTAGAATAAAACTTATGCATGTGCTTATTTTTGCGTGGAAGTTCTATTTTTATGACACTGAATGCTGTTGAGCCGAGATCCACAACGACTAAAAATGTAATGTCCGTTTGAACCTTGATGCCTTTTCAACTGCAAATCACCAAACTCATTATTACTGGATCAGACTGAGATTACAATTGTATGTCTCTATGTAAAATATGTTGTATCTGTTTCATCTATGTTATTTTAAATCTTCAACTATATTTTTCATCTTCGATTGCTGCCCCCTGTGTTTTGTCCCTGTCAGATTGAAGCTGAATAAATATATTTAACAATGCAATGTAGGCCTGATACACATTCCACCACTTTGTCATCTGTTAGGGAAATTCAAGTCTGGAAAATGATGAATATAACAGACTAAGCTGAATAAAACTTAATTGTGATAACTTAACTCTTTCCCCCGCTCTGACTCAGGTTCTGTTACTGCTGCTATCTTTTTTAAGATAAATGTTCACAGTCCGCATATATATGCATTAATATCTCTACGTCCGCTGGATTAAATCAGAAGCCCTGTCTTTTGTTTACCTTTGGCCATGGTGAATCATGGTATCAGAGCTCCATTGATGATGATTTTTTTCATTCAACACGTACGCGCTGAACTCAGAGTGAACATACTCTGTTGATTGAACAAACTCTGATCAGATGTTCTGGAACTGAAAACTCAGTGTTTTCCACCTCAGTGTTCATCAAGTCAGAGTTGAGCGGCAGGCTCAGAGTTTGTTAAACCTGTTTTATGGAATAGTAATAACAAAATAGCAACAACAATAAACTTAATTTATACAGCACTTATCTTCAGACTGTAAGTCACAGGACAGTACGGTAACACTGTCCTGCCATCAGAACATCCTGAGTCAGTTCTTCTGTTTTCATGTTATTTATGGTCTTAAGTCAACATGTGATCAGAGACTGGGTCTGAATATCTGATATCAGTGTCCGTCATCTTGACCCTGTTTCATTTTGTTAATTTTGTTTTCAGTATCTGGCGTCCAGCAGCAATGAATATGTGGACCTGTCAGCCATGGCCCTGGAACTTCAAAAACTGTACAGGCAAGTTCATCAGAACAGACTCAAGCAAAGGTGGTGACTAACTTTGCTCAATCTGTCCTACACACAACCTGACTGTAGTAGTCAGGAGAAGATCAAATATCTCAATACCAACACTTCTATTAAAATATATAGAATTATTCTTTTAAGCTGTTCAGTTCTTCTCTTTTTGATGGAGTGAAACACAATCCAGTTAAACATCAGCACAAAGTACAGCCTGCAAAATTAGCATAAAGTCAACACCTGTAAAACATTTTTTACACAGACTGAACATTAGAACCTCCATGAAGGGTTTATTACAGAGCTGCTGTATTAGACTGCATTAGTTTTAGCTAGGTGGACTTAATAAACTGGACACTGAGTGTACTGTATGTTAATATTGAGATATAAAATGACATATACCATGATAGAGGATTTTATCTGTATCACCCACCGTGTTGGTTCTGGTGCATTTCATATTAATGAAAAGTCATAAAGTATTCGGTGATAAGTATTATGTTGTGTCTTTAGAATGGAGTATGGTAGAAGAAACAAGACAGCTTTCAGGATTCAAGTAGAGAAAGGTAAGTAGATGGATGTATTATTACTCTATAACTGTTGTGTTGCTTGAATGTGTTTTTTAACAGTGATTATTTTAAACATTAAAGTCACACTAATGGAAGGGCATCTCTTCTAGTGTATCAAGCAATCATGAATGAATCTGGGATGAATGAACTGGAGAACAAGCACTTGGCTAAGAGAGCCAAGCACAGCCACAACGACACTGGGTAACAGAAACACTGATCACTGCCTGTTTTGGACCAGCAAAATGATATCTTTCACCTCTGGGCTCTGAGCCATTCTCTCTGCTTAACCTATACTTTGTTTTTAAATACAAGCCTTTGTGTTCTCAGTGATGGCAGCAGCAGCTCCGAGGAGTCCTCTGACAGCGACGACATCATCCTGGAGAGCATTGTAAGAAAAGAGATGCTGGTTAAATCTGTAAATCTTTTTACATGCAGTTTTCCCACTATGTGTTAAGTGGCATTAAATACATGTTAGAGTGGCTGCCAAATAAATGTCATTTACTATGAAAGAGATATAGCAGTTTGGCAAGTAGACCACACCCACCAGAATTTGGCGAGGAATAAACCCTTTTCACAGCAGACATTTAGACTTGTCAAAGCAGGAAAAGCATAGGTGGAATTAGTAATGTTAAGTTCCAGGCTCTGATATTGCGCATGCTCACTCACTGAAATGGCTTACTGGGACAATTAATGGAACTAGCGCAGTGCCCGTCCAAAACGTGCCTGTTCAGAATGGGCTGATCGCTTATTATTTCTCGGGAACGACATATATATGTATTAATTGACAAATGTATCAGTAACGAAAAGGAATTAAATTTAATTAAAAATTGAATAATGATCTAGAAATTATTACTACTAGTGCAGTGCCCATTCAAAACGTGTCTGTTCAGAATGGGCGGATTGCTTATTATTTCTTGAGAACCATATATACAGTGCTGCTTGAAAGTTTGTGAACCCTTTAGAATTTTCTCCATTTCTGCATAAATATGACCTAAAACATCAGATCAGATTTTTAAACAAGTCCTAAACCCAGATAAAGGGAACTCAATTAAACAAATGAGACAAAAACATGAAACTTATTCATTTACTTATTGAGGAAATTTATCCAATCTTATATATTTGTGTGAAGCAAAAGTATGTGAACCCTTGGGGGGACAACAAACTCAGTGACTATTTTAAGAGCTTATTAGGTTCATTTACAATTCTTTCTAGTGGAAGCCTTTTGATGACAAAATAACAAAGGAGAGAATTTTTGGTCTTTCCAGGTATGGATGACACATCCAGAGTCAAAACAAAAGTCCTGAGGAGAACAATGTAGACTTTTACACCCTGTAGATGACCTGCAGTAAGATAGATTGGTGACTACCTTTACCTCTAGCTTGCTAAATGATAACATATGAGGGGACTAGGCTAACAGTTCCCCCCTGTTTCTTGTATTTGTGCTAAGGTATGCTTAACACGTCCTCTACCCTATCACCTACCCTACCACGTCCTATCTCTGGCACTGGATGCACAGAGAAACTGGGGGAAACAGGCACATTTCCTCAAATGTAAATCATAAATCGACTGCATTTATATAATGCTTTTATCCAAAGCACTAAACAGTTTTGCCACACTCACACACAGACAGCAGTGAGCTGCCATGCAGGGCACTGGCCTGACCGTTCAGTGTCTTGCCAGCAGGGGATCAACCCTCAAACACTGTGATTAGTGGACAACTCTCTCCTCCTAGTGACTGTTTTGTCAAAATGATCAGCACAGCACTTAAAAAGTGAGATCTAAACATTCCTTGTTGCTGCCTTTTGCCATCTCCAGCCCACCAACCACATGAACAGCTCTCTTACATCTCTATACCGGAAGGGAAACCCTGACTCCAGCACCTGCTCACCCAGGGGAGATCAGCCTGCTGCCTGCAGTCCTGCCAGCACAGCCAACCCTCCTCCCAGTGCAGAGACGCTGGTCTCAACAGGAGGCTGGTTCATTGATAGAGGCAGAGGCCCTGAGAAGAACATCTTAATCGATCTGTGTCAAGAGGAGCCAACTACAGCTACAGCAACAAATGTATGTATGTACATGTGGAGTTTGTCAGGACATTTAACATCCTGACATTATAACTAAGTAGGTAATAACTGTGTTGGTCCTCTTGCCTTCAATTCTTAGAAATGTCACTAATAACCTAGTTGCTGCATTTTCATCATCTTGATTTCCTGGTGTAAACATCTGAATCTGAACAGTTGCAAGTTGTTTTGATACAGGTGAAGGAAGCCGAGCATGTGGGTCCCATGATAGAATTTTGGAGGTTATAAGAATATTTGTATGTGAAGGTTAAAAAGAATAATCCAATAGCAATGATATTCTGATCTATATTGATTTTTTTTCAACTTTTTTTTTTCATGAGGATCCCCTGACATTGTTTATTGAAGAATTGTCATACTTAGCAAGACATTTTAAACTTGACAAGCTGATAGTGATATATCTGTAATGGTCAGGCTCTTTTCTGGGCAGTGCCTGTGATGCATGATTGACAGGTCATTCATCAGAAGAAGGAGGAAGGATATTGATGTTCAGTGGTGTATTTCAGATAGGAGTCACTATTAAATGTTTGGCCTTGGCTACAAGTTTGGCTATCAGCAATAATTAATGATTATCAAAGATAATTAATTATTAAAATCAATAGAGGAATTATTAATAAGAATTAATAATAACGGGCCACCACCCTGGAGTCAGGGAAAAAGATAGCCAATTCTCAATATTTACTAAGCTATCAATTTGGAACTCTGATAAATAATTAACTTAACTATAACCAAAATTACCATATCAATAGCTAGTTATGGTTGAAGGATTTTGGAGTTCTTTGCAGAGTAGATGTTGGCGAAACTCATTCTTGTGCAACAGACAACAGACAACATGTATATCCAAAAGCATTTATTAAAAAAAGGTAAAAGAGCAAAACACACAATATTAATCTAGCTAAATGTACCTGTATACAAGTGTGTGTGTGTGTGTGTGTGTGTGTGTGTGTGTGTGTGTGTGTGTGTGTGTGTGTGTGTGTGTGTGTGTGTGTGTAGAGGGTGGGTGGGGGGGCAAGATAGCTGAAGTCACCTGGTGAATGAGCACACGGCATGCAGACAATATGTCTGTGTAGAGAGAACTACAGAGACAAAGGCCAGACCATGTGGTGTTTTGAACCACATGTGCTGCCAGACGCAAAGTGCAAAGCTCGGTTTTAAACCTTTTAACTGTGTGGTTCTCTGTTTAAGGCCAATTGGTGTATGCTAAAGGTGTCAGGTTAGGAAGAGATTAGTTGCATGCAAGGCCTAGTTACTGGATGTAGCATGTGTTAAGCATGCTAACAATAACTTAGCGGTGTGGCCATGCAATAATCTGACCATGAACAAGACATCACAACAATAGTTCATTGAATAACGTTAGCCAAATCAATACATGTACAGTACATTGATTAAGTTAAACAGTCTTGCTTAGCCCTTCTATGCTACACTATAAGTTACTAGGCTATGCCTAGTGGTTAGCGAGTCCATGGAGGGAGAGAGATGCTAATGTGGTGTTCTGCCTCTTAGTAGGCAAATCTGTGGATGAGTCAGGCTGAGAGGAGTTTGGCTCCAAGGCTGAAGGATGCAAGCCTTGCTGGGTATCGGTGCTCCAGTTGTGCAGGTCAGAGGGCCCAGGTCACTCCTTTGTGTAGTCCTTACAGAGTTAGCGGCAAGCTAACTCTGCTTTCTGGCTCCTGTGCGTGTTAAATCAGCTGCTGGCACTAGATAACTTAGTTACTGAGTCTTAGGCAGGCTCTCGCATCTTCTGCCATAAAGAAAAGAGTTCTGTGTGTGTCAGCTGTGAGCAGGCCAAACCAGAGAGCTGCTCCAACAGCAGCCTTGAGGGGAAAGAGAATGAGAAGACGGGAATCTCTAGTTTTATTAACCTGGGTCCATGGGTGGGGTTTCACACTTAGGTGCGAAAAACCAGACTGTGGAGAGACTGAGTTTCTTGAGCACTCCTGCTGTTTCTTACAGTCTCTGAAGTGTTCAGCTTATGAGACCCAACATGAACAAATAAAAATTGGAGTAAGATTAAGAACACATGTCTCTAATGTTGGAATTTCTTGACATTCAGCAGGTGAGCATTTTCTAATTGGCAGTGATACTGTATATGTCACCTATACATGTCTTACTGTACAGCTGTAGCTTAAGGCAGATATGTAAACACCTTGTCAGCATGATTAAGTTAACATATAGTTAACTGGGTGGCTGTGGCTCAGGAGGTAGAAAAGGTCGTCCACTAATCGGAAGATTGGCACTTCAATCCCTGGCTCCTTCCCTAACCCCAACCCTTCAGTGTCCCCTTGCTTCCTTCCCCCTTTCAAGTGTCTTCTGGCACTTGCCAGGCCATCATTGTAAATAAGAAACTGTTCTTAATGTCTTACCTGGTAAAATAAAGGTTAAATAAAATAAAATTAAAAAATATATGTCGTAGTGTCCCTGGGCAAGATACTGAACCCCAAATTGCTCCCGAAGGCTGTGCCATCGGTGTGTGAGTGTGTGTAAATGTTTAGCAACTCTTCCTGATGAGCAGGCACCTTGCATGGCATCCTCTGCCATCAAGGTATGAATGTGTGTGTGAATGGGTGAATGTTGACATGTAGTGTAAAGAGCTTTGAGTGGTCAGAAGACTAGAAAGGTGCTATATAAATGCAGTCCATTTTACCCTTTGCTATAGACTTTTACTTTGCTCAACTAATAACTAACTGCCATGTTTCTCACCAGCAGAGAGATGTTTCCATGCTGGAGTCTGAGAAATTTCACAAAAAGTCAAAAAAGAGGACTAAGAACTCCACTGATACTACTGATTCTCGCACTCTGAACAAGAAAGGTACGACCAGTGCCAGTCTAACTATAAAATATTGATTCTTAACCACAACAATGTAATCCTTATTGAGTTTGTCAAGCATTGCCTGTAGGGCGGTAACTAACAGTTATTTTTATTCATGATGAATATGTTAATTTTGTTTTATATGTTTTTTTTTTAAAAATTTAGGTAATTTAATTGATTAATAGCTTAGTCTGTAACTTGTCAATAATAATTACATATACAGTTTACCACAGTTGACTGTGATGTCTGTGACACTAATTAATTTTTTCTGTGTGAATTATTTCTTAGCAAAATCAAAGTCACCAGAGCTGCAGAATCCCACACTAAAGTTTGAAGATGTAGGAGGTAATGAAGAAACGTTAACGGTTAGTACCTTTTCCTACTCTGTTTCTTGCTGCATTTGTCTTCCATAGTAAAAGGGGATGGTGGCAGTGAGAATTGCTGTCAGCCACCTTTGTAAATTCTTCTCAATGGATTTAGCAGTGTTGAGCGCATGTTATATTATACATTTGTATTGTAACATTTATGTGCTATTACAGTGGAAACTGCTCATAGAGATTACATCTGCCCGGGTCAATGTATATGACATTGTTGTAGGAGGTGTGTAAGCTGTTGATCCACATGCGTCACCCAGAGGTGTACCAGCAGCTGGGAATGGTTCCTCCAAAGGGCTTTCTCCTGCATGGGCCTCCTGGCTGTGGAAAGACCCTGCTGGCCCAGGCTGTGGCTGGGGTAAGTAGTGAACAATGCCTGGGAAATAGTTTAGTTATGCGTTTCATAGTAAAGCATTATCAAGCAATATAATGGGTGGAGATGAACTTGTGATTTTATGTACATAGATTGTATGGTTGGATTTGAAGTGCAATGTAGATCACTGGTACTACACAGCTTGCATCTCTCTATCTCTCTTCTCTCTATATAAAGCAAGGAATCTCTGTCTGTCTGAATGTATGTAAGTTTGTCCTTTGTATATCTCTTGACCTGTTCATCCGATCTACTTCATACCTGGCAAACGTATTGCTGGGGACTTAAGGAAGTGCAGTGTCGAATGTGAAGTTGTTTGGAAGAGCGGTTCTCGAGAAGTGTGTAAGAATACTTCATAAACAACATTGATTTTCTACTTCTTCTGCCTTTGGAGTCAATGAGCAGAAATACAGGCAGCGCCACTCTGCCATTGCAATCTACACTGTGGTCAAAGATGGGTTTACATCCATAGTATTAATGACTTGAAAAAGTTTAAGAGACTTAAGCTTTGATATTGAACTGTGTACTGTGAATGAAACTTGGCATGTACGTTCAAGACTCAGTGCTGGATGTCTCAGGCATGTTCAGAAATATATAAAAATACCTCATAAACAACATTGCTTCTGCTTCTTCTGTGGAGTTAACAGGCTGAAATACAGACAGCGCCATTCTGCCATTGCAACCCACACTGTGGTTGGAGGTGGGATTACATCTGTAGTGATAATGAGTTGAAAAAGTTTAAGAGACTTAACCTCTACTATTGAACTGTGTACTATGGATGAAACTTTGCATGTTCGTACAAGACTGCAGGGTGTCTCAGACACATTTTGAATGAGCACTGCAGTTCATCTAACTAAATAGCAAGGAATCTCTGTCTTCCTGTTTGTTTGTTTGTTTGTATGTATGTATGTATGTGTGTCCTTTGCATATCTCGAACCGTTCATCCAGTCTACTTCACACTTGGTGCAATCTGGACATGTCACACGTTTATTATGAATAAACTTTGAATAAGTGAACAGTGAGCCGTCAAACTCTGTGTCAGTGCAGTGGGGGCTGTTTGATATAAACACTGTCACATCACTGTTCTGGGCTCTGGCTTGCTGAGAGGGACAAAGACCCACACCCTGCTCAGTGAAACTGCACGAGACAGAAGAACGAGTGCATACAGGAGAAAAAAACAGAGGTGGAGGCAGTAAAACTAGCCAATAGGCGTGCAGATTTAATTGACAGCAGAATCAACCAATGGAAGGCCGTAAACTGCTTCTATGCTTCAACCTCTGTTTAGTCTCACTGGTGAAGTTTCTGTCTGTACTTAAACCATTTCATTTATTCATTCCTGATTGTTTTAATTGATACATTTGTCAGTTGATACATAAATATGCGGTTCTCGAGAAATACTAAGCAATCGACCTGTTCCGAACAGACACCTTTGACTGGGCTAGTAATGTCTAATGTAATGTCAAATGTAGTAGCTAACCTGAACCAAAGAGGACAAGTTGGGAGAGGTACTGCAGATTGATTGGGAAATAATCCTTTACAGTCATATTTTGGTTGGGCTGTTTGGTTCATGTGTATTAAGTTTGTAGATTTGAAACTGTTTGGGCCAAAGCAGTCACAAAAACTACCACTTTTCAAGTTAGGTTTGAGTGGATGGGGCAAGAGTCATTATTAAATATTCTGTGTGTTTTGTATGCTTGTTAATAAAGTGATGTGTGTGTTTCAGGAGCTGGAGCTGCCCATGTTGAAGGTATCAGCTCCGGAGCTGGTGTCTGGAGTGTCCGGAGAGTCTGAACAGAAGCTCAGGGAGCTGTTTGATACGGCTGTGGTCAGTAGTGCTTTTCTTCTGTTTTTTTCATTATAGACTAATGACTAGAGGAGGTGTAGTGGGCACACGTTACCAGATACTCAAATGATGTTCTTCTGGCACTGTATACACTATACAGTTTGTATTATAACTTGCATTATGATCATCATCATGATCATTGGTTCTTTTCTCCCCTTGCAGAGCTCTGCTCCATGTATCCTGTTTATAGATGAGATAGACGCCATCACCCCTAAGAGAGAGGTGGCTTCAAAAGACATGGAGAGGAGGATTGTAGCCCAGCTGCTCACCTGCATGGATGGTAGGATAAACTGCCATCAGAGTGATGTAATGTTCTCAGGATCTACTTTTGCATATTTTTTCAATACCTTTTTAGTGGAATTAGTTTCACATATTGTAGTTCTGAATTGGCAACAACATTTCTATCATTCAGCTGCTATGCTACCCAGCTGGCACAGTGATGTATGAATTAGCAGGAGTTTGTTCTTTATGGTGACAGTAAACTGAAGCAGATGACTGTTCTGGGTGTTGTTGAGTTGACTTGAAGCGCTGAAGGTGTGGTGATTGTCTTGAAGTACAGGCTTTCTGTTTATGGATACATTTATGTTGCCATAGTGTTCGCTTCTAAGAACTGTTTCTCTCGCCGTCAAAGGTGGTGCATGATATCAAGTAATAATGAGGGTCATCACCATAACCATATTGTTGCCCTCTACTGGCCTGGAATGCAAATGAATACATAACTTCACCCAAATAAAAATGCAGCATTGGTTCCAACACATATTTGTAGGGTTTTCTTCAGTTGTGATGATTGTAAAGACAAAGAACACTAAACCCACTTCGGTTCTACCCAAGAATTTATTACGGCTGGGAAGCAAAACAGTGTGTTGAATACAGTGTCTTTGAATATTCTGAAGTACACAGTTCATTTTTGTAGGATTCTTGAACTCCCTACATTCCTATACAGACATGTTTCACTATTCCAAATTTACTTCTTCCTTGTGTTTCTTATGCTCATAACAAGAGGCACATATTCCGAGAAGGTCATAAAGGGGTGAGGCTATGGAAAGAATCCTTTACATGGTCAGCACATTCATACAGTATAGAATTCCCTTACATGGTCAATACAGTATATCCATCATATTGAACTAGTTCGGTAAAGAGCCACAAGTTGCAGTTTTGGCAAAAGATGTCTCCTTGGGCCGGTTATTTGAATTATCGACAAGTTCTGTTTGATATTTCCATCAATTCTCTCTCTTTCTCTCTCTCTTTCTTATCAACTATGATCGATTAAAAAAAAAACTGCTGTGCACACATGCAGTTAGTACATGCATGAAACAGATAGAGACAGAATGCTACAGTATCAAACCTGCACCATGACTGTATGTCATGCAAGCATGGCATCCTGTACCTGCCTGCAGCTGAAATCATGAAATCATGCCCTGCAAATACAAACATCTGTTGCAGGTCTTGCAGTCCTGAATTCTCAAACACACAGAATAAGATGCTACTCTCACTCCAACCGAATCTGATACCACTATATTGAACTGATGAAGGAGCTGATGGATATGTCATATTAAGCAAAAGATGAAGTGACTGTCAGATAATTAGAAAATAGAATGTGAGCACCCCTTCACTGGAGGACTTCCACAGGTGAATTGACATTTTCTCTTGCTTGTCTCCTGACAGACTTGACCAGTCTGACAGTGACAGCTCAGGTCCTGGTCATTGGTGCCACCAACAGGCCAGACTCCCTGGACCCTGCCCTCCGCAGAGCCGGACGCTTTGACAGAGAGATCTGCCTGGGTATCCCTGATGAAGCAGCTCGTCTCAGGTCAGTCATATGTGATTATAGGGACATGATTATTGTGCTAAATATTGTAGTCTTGGTCATGTAGATTATTAGATTAGATTATTAATTTTTATTTGCACTAATCCTTTACTTGCTGGTTTGTCATAGCTCCATATATCCAGCTCACAGTTTATAACATCAACAGCCACTACTGGGTACTCTAACAAAGCCTGTTTGTTCAGTCCAACAGGAACCACTTGCTATCCATTTAACTTTTATTTCACATAAATTACATTTTTATTTATATAGCTCAAAATCACAAATTTGCCACAGGGCTGCACAATCTGCACAGCATACATCATCCTCTGTCCTTAGACCCTTCATCTGGATAAGGAAAATAAGGACCCCCCCCCCCCCCCCCCCCCCCCAAAAAAAAAAAAAACAGTGAAAAAATAGAAGAAACAACAGAGGAGGGGGTCCCTCTTTCAAGACAGACAGAAGTCGTATGTACAGTAGACAATTGACCAGATGACAAAATTACAATATGGAAAAACAGGATGGCAAAAGTACTGTTAGATTGATGAGCATTGAGTATTTGGTCAGTCACACATTTTTTGTTCTTCAGGCTTTGTACATTCAATTTCAAATAAAATAATGGATACTACATTAAAGTGCCTAGTCTCAGCTTTAATTTGAGTAGATTTACATCAGTATAGAAAGAACTGTGTGGGAGATATAGCCATTTTAACACATAGTGCCCAAAGTTTAGGGGTTTAAAAGTAATTAGACAGATTGACATGAAATCAAACAAAATGATCATATTTAATATTTAGTGGAAAATCCTTTGCAGTGAATGACTGGCTGAAGTCTTTGAGCCATAGACATCAGCAGACACTTTGTATCTTCTCTGGTGATGCTCTCCCAGGCCTTCACATCGTGCTTGTTGTGGAATCTCTGTCTTTAGTCTGGTCTTCAGCAAAGTGGAATGCAGCTCAATCTGGTTGAGATCAGGTGATTGACTTGGCCAGTCAAGGATATTCTTCCTCTTCACCCTGA